>NC_142348.1:40305000-40670000 GCF_054954075.1 Amborella trichopoda
TGGCTCTCCATAGCCAAGATCTCAATCGGAACTCGTTCTTTAATTTTTGGGAGTTTGCTCCTATTTTAGGATTCTCGATCCCATTTACAATGAAGCTCGCTCCCGATACTGCACGGAACGCGTTCCTTAAATTTTAGGATATCGTTCCTGAATAAATTAGATCCCCGCTCCCAGAGTTTTAAGAGTGGGATCCCTACATTTTCGAAACTCCATCCCTATTTTTCCGAAACATCCTAAAAGAAACTTCTTAAATAAAATTAATTTTTAAAATAAAATAATTATATTTCTAAGCCAAATTTTTATAAAAGTGGAGTTCTGCGATAGGAGCGTGGACTAATCATGCACAGAACGCGATCCTTCCTTGAATGAAGCTATGTCCTTTCCAAATAGGAATACAATCATTCTTAGATGGGCGCACGATCCTGTTGTCGATGGGAGCATGATTCTAATGAATATGGTAACACGATCCCATTTGACATGAAAAGCATTCCCGTTAAATAGGGATCTCGATCCCGATTTATTGGAACGCTCCTCCTGTTCATACAAGATCTCAATCTGCTACTTTTACCCTCACCGAAACTTGCTCTTTGATATCCGGAACTTTGGACAGACATCGCTTCGATGCTCTTGCTCCAATTTTTCACACGATGCCAGGTTGCTTTTGTTCTCTCTCCAATCTTTCACACGATGCCAGGTTGCTTTTGTTCTCTCTCCAATCTTTCACACGATGCCAGGTTGCTGTTGTACCACATTCTCATACTACCTAAAATATCACCTACCTAAAGGTTTCTCTCTCAACACAAGGAGGAATTCAACCTAAACAAGATAAAGAGACAAAAAGATAAAGTGAGGACGCTATGGCCCAAAGGACCATAGAAATGCTCCTAAATACGTCACATGAACTATTCAACACCTTCTTTCACAATGTTTACCTCATTCACATAAATGCACGTACTTTTTACAATGAAATGCTGCCTACTTGCGTTCTTTTCGCTTTTTTCTCTCCGTTCTTGCCCACAGTAGAGTTCTTTATACATACACAAAGTCAGAAACTACTTGTAAACCATTTCAAGTAGTTACACAAGCTACTCATACACCATTGCATATGGTTATAAGAACCACTTACACATCATTACATGTAGTTGCATAAACGGCCTGCAACTAACCATTCCTACAAACTATTTTGCATCTATTTCTAACAAGATGAGTTAGAACAAAGCACAACCGATTTAGCCATATCGTGGTTGGAAAAAGATGAAGAAATAATTCAAATTGAATATAATAAAAGAAATTACAAATATTGCAATAGAATTATTGATTTATCAAATGAAGGAACCCATTAAAAGCCTTTAAGCCACAACTTTTGCATCAAAGAAGGAAATTGAAGATCATAGCAATACTATTGAGGGTCTTGTTTTAACAATTCAACAAGAAAGGGATTTTTCCATCATGGAAGAGTGTCGGAAATTGATGCAACATAGTTAGTGAGATTCATTTGCATTGGTAATTTCTGTAAGCATGTAATGGTGTGTGGATCATTTTATGACTACATGAAATGGTGTGTGAGTACTTAGAATATCTATATAAAGATAACAAGTATAAACAATAATCTATGTAGAAAGAAAAACAAGTGTGGGCAAAAATAGAGAGAAAAAGTGAAAAGAAAGTTAATACGCAGCAGTCCATAGTAAAAAATACTTGCATTTATGTGAATGAAATAGACAATGTGAAGAAAAGTATTAAAGTAGTTCACATGGGGTGTTTAGGATGATTATTATGGCCCTTTTAGCCATAGCATTCTCACTTCAACTTTATCTCTTTTCTCTTTATCCCGTTTATGCCGAATTCCTCCTTCTGTTAAGTGAGAAACGTTGCACTACTGTAGGTGTGTATTTGTTTTTTTAAGATTTTTTACAATAATTAATGACTTTTTCTTGTCATATACCCTAATTTTCTTTTTCCTCTTTTTTATTGATTTTTTCTGTAAATATTTTTTCAATCCATTTTTATTAATTTTTTAAGCACATTTGGATAATTTAGTTTGTTTTCAGTTGTGTTTCACTTTTAATATTTGTATTTTATTTTTACTTTTTAAATTTTTTTATAATTTCAAAAATTTTGGGCCTTGAAGATTATTCAGCAATATGTACTCAGCTTAGGCATGGGCTAAGTCCAATGCCTGAGTTGAACATATAATCAACACGTAAAGATCTTGGTGTCTGTAGTGGATTGGGGCCTAACTCTACAAAAGAAAAAAGTTTATATAAGGTTGTAGAAACGAAAAACAATCTACAAAAACAAGAAAGAAGAAACAAACACAAAAGAAAGAGACAATCAACCACAATGCAAAGATGTACGTGGTCCGACAACGTGCCCACGTCCACGAGAGATGAGAGCTTCTTTACTTGCAATGGAGAGTAGGATTACAATAGATCTCTTCCTTATGCCTCTTTGTTATCTGCCTCTCTGTTCTCTCCGATTACAAAGAAATTTGCGTTTTTCCATTGACCTTATAAAAAACCCCATCGCAACGATATATACCTTCCGGGCTTTTAACGGCCCTCTGGAGTCATCCTTTTGACTCTGCCTTTACAGATCTATTTCCATAGAATGCAAGACATCAATCCTCAACAATCTCCACATTGGCTTGAATTCTGTAGAGCCACCCTGAAGATAACCTGAAGATGTCTTCATCCCTGTATGTCCATAAAGGTACGTGACTGCACCTCCACCTGCCATGGGGTGCGTCCCTCACTCTCAATAATGAGTGACATTAAGTAAGTCCAAGCAAAGCTTGAACTTCTCTGTAGTGACCGGCTTTGTAAGTATATCTGCAGGATTATCATTCGTATAAATTTTCTTCAAGTGAATGATTCCTTCTGACATAAGCTCTCTGATCTTGTAATATCTCACATAAATGTGTTTTGTCCTTATATGAAACACTTGCTTCTTTGCAAGATTTATGACACTTTGACTATTACAATGAAGCACAGTACCTTCTTGCTTCACCCCCAACTCACGAGCTAAACTAGTAGACCAGATCGCCTCCTTTGCAGCCTCAATTGCTGTCATGTACTCTGCCTCTGTCGTAGACAGGGAAATCGTGTGTTGAAGTATTGCTTTACATGAAATAGATCCACCTGCTAGTGTGAAGACATACCCTGTAGTAGACCTCCGCTTGTCTAAATCACTAGCATAGTTGGAATCGACATATCCCACCAGTTCTGTAGAGCTTCTCTTCCAACTGAACATAATTCTGAGATTTGACGTCCCGCTTAGATATCTGAAAATCCACTTGATTGCATTCCAATGCTCCATGCCAAGATTACTCATGTATCGACTAACAACACTGATAGCATGAGATAAATCCGGCCTGCTACAAACTATAACATACATGAGGCTTCCGACTGCGCTAACATAGAGAATTAGAGAAATCTGCTCTATCTCCTCATCCGTAGTGGGATACTACCATTCAGATAACTTGAAATGACTCGCCAATGAAGTGTTAACTGACTTGGCCTTTTCCATATTGAAACGCTCTGGTACCTTTTCAACATATATTTTTTGAGTTACCCAGAGTTTACATACACTTCTATCTCTATGAATCTCCATACCAATGATCCTATTAGTAGCCCCTAGATCTTTCATATCAAACTTAGAACTTAACATAGACTTGAGAGAGGTTATGTCATATGCATTCTTGGCAGCGATGAGCATGTCATCAACATAAAGCAGCAAGAGAATAAGGGAATTATCATCAAAAACTTCAAAATAAACATAACAATCATACTCACTTCTTGAATAGTCAATCTGTACCATGAAAGAGTCAAAGCGTTTGTACCACTGCTTTGGAGATTGGTTAAGACCATAAAGCGATCTCTTGAGTAAGTAAACTTGATCTTCCTTTTCACGCACCTTAAAGCCTTCAGGTTGCTCCATAAAGATTTGTTCCTCCAGATCACCATGAATAAACGATGTTTTCACATTAAGCTGTTCTAGCTCCAAATCAAACATGACTACTAAAGTAAGTAATAGCCTTATTGAAGTGTGCTTGACAACCAAAGAGAATATTTCATTGTAGTCAACTCCCTCATTCTGAGCGTAGCCCTTTGCTACGAGCCTAGCCTTGAATCTTTCACATTCTTTTTCTGTTGCTACCTATTTTTTCTTAAAGATCCACTTGCACCCAATCACTTTTCTTCCCTTGGGCCTCTTGACAAGCTTTCAAGTCTTGTTCTTTTTTAGAGACTTCATCTCCTCTATCATGGATATCATCCATTTATCATTCTGTGCATCACTTAGAGCATCTTCGAAAGAGTCAATTTCCCCAACACCAACTGTTAGAGCAAAAACTACTATGTCCTCAAAGCCGTATCTCACAGGGGCTTTGTGAACACGCTTTTTCCTATTTTTTACTAGATTGTAGGGTTCACCATGTGGTTGTTGCTGTTCTGGTATGCTGCTAGATGATTCTATCTCTTCTGATGTTTCAGACTCTTCTAGCTTCACTTGGACTATCGATCTTTCTCTATCACTTTCATGTACTTGTACTTTGTCATCTTGCATGTTGATTGACTACACCATGTGAAATTTATCAACATCCCTGCTAAGCACAACCTTATGTGAAGTAGGATCCTAAAGCTTGAATCCCTTCACTCCCTTCTCAAAACCGAGAAGATGCACTACTTAGACTTAGAGTCTAATTTGGAACATTGCCCACTCTGTACATGGATATAGGCTGGATATCCGAAGATCCTCAGCATAGAGTAATCTACTTGCTTTTCTATTCATACATCCTCTGGAACTTTGCAATCAATAGCTGTAGATGGTGATCTGTTAATGATGAAACAAGCCATGTTAACTGCTTCTACCCAGAAACGTTTCTCCAAATCTGCATTCAATCTCATACTGCGAGCTCTTTCTAGAAGAATCATGTTCATCCTCTCAGCCACACCATTTTGCTGAGGAGTTTCTGGTGTGGTAAAGTGACGTACGATCCCCTATTCTTTACACAATTATTGAAATTCTCTAGACTCGTACTCCCCTCCATTATCTGATCTCAAGCATTTCAGTTTCTTTCCTGTCTTCCTTTCTACCTCTGATTTCCATTGTTTAAACTTTGTGAATACTTTACTTTTGTGTTTCATGAAGTAGACCCAGACTTTTCTTGAGTAATCGTCAATGAAAGTAATGAAATATTCTGCCCCACCATTGGATTTGATTGGTGAAGGCCCCCTTACATCAGTGTATACATAGTCTAGTATATCTTTGCTCGTATGAACTGCACTTCTGAATCTAATCTTACACTATTTACCGAAAACAAAGTACTTACAGAAATCCAGTTTACAGGCTCTGACACCCTTCAACAATTTTATTTTATGAAGTTCCATCATACCTCGTTCACTCATATGCCCTAAACGCATATGCCGCAATTTTGTGTCATTTGTGTTGGACTCTACATCTGTAGTTACAGAAGCTCCACCTGTAACTATATTCTCTATCAACTTGTATAGATTCCCAGCAATCGGACCTTTCATGACAACCATAGAACCCTTACAACCTTGAGGACTTCATCTGTTGATGTATACTTGCAACCATTCTAGTCAAGGGCCCTTAAGGATATTATGTTTTCCTTAATTGTGGGACATGCCTCACATATGATAAGATTTGTACTATCCCATCAAACATATTGATTTTGATAGTTCATATTCCAATGGTCTTGTAGACCGCATCATTCCCCATTAGAATAGACCCACCACTATATGATTTGTAGGTTTCGAATCAGTTTCTATTTGGGCACATATGAAAAGAACATCCAGAATTTAAAATCCAAGAATCAGTAAATTGATTCTTACCTGAAGATATAGAGAGAAGATCCATATCATCTATGTTAGAGCTATCAGTCATGCTAGCTTCATCAGTACATTGCCATTCCCCTTCGATTTTGACTGACTTATGCTTCCAGACCTCCTTTGATTTGATTGACTCTTTTTGTATTTTCCAAAGAAACCTTCTCATTGAGATTTAATATTGTTAGTCTTCTTCCTTGTCTCATTTGACATAAGAGTAGCAGTGACTTTGTCCATCCTGTACAGTAGAGTCGTAACCAGGTGATCGTATGATCCTGGAAGCGAAGCCAACAAAAGTTTGGCCTTGTCTTCATCCTCGATTTCGACCTCAAGGCTTGCTAACTGGCTTATGATCTGGTTGAACTCGGTGAGATGTTCAAGCGGATCCATCTGAAGAGAATACAACTGCTTCTTCAAGAACAACTTGCTCATCAGAGATTTCGTCATGTAGATACTCTTGAGTTTCGTCCAAACCTCCAGAGTAGTTTCGAGGTCCACCACATAATGCAAGGCATCATCTGTAAGATTCAGACGAATCACGTTTGCCGCCTTTTTCGCCATCTCTTGCCACTCTTCATGGTCTATCTTTGCTGGTTTCTTTGATTTCTCCAGCAAAGCCTTAGCTAGACCTTGCTGTATCAGAAGATCCTTCATCCTTCGTCTCCAAAGAGTGAAGTTGTTCTATCCATTGAACCTCTCAATATCATACTTGACTCTTGAGCCCCTTTTTGTCATCGTGGTAGCAAACCTCAGAATGTGGAATAAGCTGATAAGCTCTGATACCAATTTGTAAAAACGAAAAGTAATCCAAAAAAAAAAAAAAAAGAAACAACACAAGACAACCAATCACAATGCAAAGATATACGTGGTTCGGCAATGTGCCTACGTCCACCGGAGATGAGAGCTTCTTTACTGGCAATGGAGAATATGGTTTCAATAGCTCTCTTCCTCATGTCTCTCTGTTCTCTTTGATTACAAAGAAATCTGTATTTTTCCTTTAACCTTATTAAAAAAAACATAAATCCTCAACAAGGTAATGTTAAAAAAAAAAGAAGGTTTATATAAGGTGTCATCTACAACGTGTACCTAAAAAACCCACTAGAGAACGTTGTTCTTATGCTAGAAAATCCTCAAATTGATCATCTCGACCTCGAGATTCATAGAAAAGAAAAATAGGGATTTGTTGTCCTAAAACTAGTTCATCTCGTAACACATTGCGTGGACCGTCCATTTTCAAGATTTTTAAGTGTTTATAAATCTTCTTGATTGTTACAATTTTTGGAGCTTAAAATTTCATAGTTGGAGGCAACAATAGATTTTCATATTATTGCAAAGCTTTGTGCAGCTGAAACTGCTTTTTTCGCATAGTTTTGAGATGCACATTACATCAATAGTATCAGGAGCTCTGCTAAGGCCTTTGGCATCTCATCTCCTTATGCTTATTATGTTATTAGTCTTTGTATTAAGTAGATCGTTATATGTATGCTCCTCTCTCATGAAAATCCTTTGAACATCAGGATCTCAAATTGAGATATTATCTCCCCAAAACCTGTGCATGGACATTATGTTCAAGAACTAATTTCCCAAGAAAGCAGCGTAAACATTATCCAAATCCAAAAGATCCTCAGTGGTGGAAACTGAACAGGACAATTTAGAAAGTTAATTCAAATTTTAAATGGGCATTTTAAAATATTAAGTTTTTTCTATTTTTTTTCGCTCTTCATGAAGTTCTTGGAAATGAAATTGAATGTGTTGTTGATGGGGTCCCTTTGAGTGGGTTGAAAATCCCTTAAAAATAGCAAATTTTGAGTGGAATATTATTATTGCGAGATAATAATGTGGTCTATATAGCCTCTTTTTTTTTTTTTTTCCAGCAATTTTCACCCAATATTCCATTGGGAGGATGTCCAAGGCATGAAACACATGAAGTTATCCAACTGGTAAGGACAACATTATTACTACTAGCAAACCACAAGGCTTCCACTTGGTAACTCTCTAACTTTGCATTTTCTCTCTCTAAATACATCTTGTTCATGTCATTTATATAAATCCTTTATTTCTAACCATTCCATTTTCTAACTCTTCGCTCTATGGCTGCACGCATGTTTTCCAATTGCAATAGCACTCTATTGTCTTTTCTCTCTCTAAACACGTTTTTTCTATAGCTAACCATGATTTATATTCTTTTTCAAAGTAAGTTAATGAAAATTTGTGGACTAGACATGTTCTTGAAAATCTATTTCTACGGATGAAAATGCATGATGGTAGTCCCAAATCCTTTAAAATAACTTTTGACCATTCCTCTATGAAATAGACACCTAACATCGTATAACAAATCTGCTTGCTTTGATTTTTATTAAAATATGGGTATTTAAAATTAATCTTAACTAAACTACTGCTTTAATGGGACTCGTGCTATGTGCTCAACTTATGTCAAATTTATTGTAAAGAAGTATTTTTCTTTACTATACTACTGCTTAGAACAACATAATGTCATTCTTGTGGTGGCACCATGATATTTCACGTGCTCCACTACTGTAAAATTTATTTTACGGAACCTAAGTTAAATAAGTAATTATATAAAAGACAGTTTCTATGACTCCTAGGACTCATTTATAGATCAGCGCACCTCTTCATGATCCAGTTTTGAGATGGTCTAACACGATAAACATTTATTTTTATTTATTTTTGGTAAATAACACGAAGAACATTAGTGTGTATTTTTTTTTTAAAAAAATAAGAAATGATAAAATGTTAAACCACTGATTTAGCTTTTTTTTTTTTGGAGAGACTATAGTATTACGTCCATTTTTAAGAAGGATGTGGGATGCCTCGAGGGACGCAAATGTAGTTGTGCATCCGATAATGCCTAAACCACTTTACCTTATATAAATGTACTTGTAAGTTGAAATTACACATAGTGGTACGGAAACAAACAATTTGTGGCTTCTCCCACTTGTATATAACACAATAACCTACTTTGAAATTTGGTTTTAGAGTCAAGTAAATTATCATGCAAAGAAACTATAACAATAGAATCAGTTGGAAAAGAACTTACCCAAATTCTTACCCTTCTCTTTCTCTTTCTCTCTAAAAAGAGCACACATCAATTCTTTCTCTAAAGCCCTGCTTTTTTTATTTTTCTCTTTCTTTCTTTTTCTCTCTCGTTGAGTCCCCTAGGAGGTGACAATTATTATTTTTACAAAAGCCAGTATACCCTCAGGAGGATTTATTATTGACCAAAAATCTCTCTCTCTCTCGCTCTCTCTTAATATACATACAAATACGTGCATATGTATGTATGGATCTGCCTATATAGTTGGAACCTAATTCATAAAAATATAGGTTTATTTAAAACTAATCAGTTTACACACAAAGGAAACTTTATTTTGATCGGAGAATGAAAATCAATATAATCAATTGTTTACAATTATTGACGATATAAGGTTCCAAGTCATGATATTAAGAGACTTCTGACAATTCCTACATTCAGCATGTTATAATATATCAGGTCTTCATGTCAAATCATTTAATGAGTCATATAGTTTAGTACTTAATATTTTTTAGTTCCAATTTTGGGTGTACCTCCTAATTTGACCCAGTAAAGTGATGGATAGATATTTACAAACGTGCATGATTCTATACATTTCCCTTTGACTAAGAATTATAAAACTTAAAATAAAATTTATCAAATCACACCTCAGAGTTGATTTTGAAAATGTTATTTTGAATAGGTAAATTTTCATTACTATAGTGGCCATAAGAAGTTTAATATTAATTTTATAATTTAAATTAATTTATAAATGTGAGCTCTAATTTTTTACTTACGGTGGAATTGATAATAAGAAATTATATATTTTATTGCTGCTCACCTTCGGTGTGAAAATTTGAATTTTCAAGTTTCCAACAAATAATTGTTAAAAATTTTGTTTACACTAAATTGTACTTACTAATGAAATATTAAAGAACCCAACATTTAAAATTGTGCTTAGAAGATAAAACTATACTGCTATGAATGTTTTCAAAAAGTTAAACTTTTATATGAAAAGTAAAATATTAAAATTTTTATTAAATTATTTATGAATTAATTTCAAATTATTTATGTAATATTTAATGGATATTGTTAAAACAAATTATTTTTGAAACCAAATAAATTATTTGCACTTAGAAGTCAGTGACATATTCCTTGAAAGTCAATAAGGATCATAGTGTCTTTCATATAAAGAATCTAAAAATCTCATAAAATAAAATTATTCTAATTGTACTCTTTTGACTAATCTCACTTATAAATTTTTATCATTTTAAAAAATAAATATTGAATTATTTATTAAACCTTCCAAAGGAAGTTGATATCAAATTTATTTTCTATAAGGGGCTTCGTTTTAGGGAATTTTGAAGGGATGGATATTTTATTAAAATAATAAAGATTTTATAATTTCATAGGATTATGTGATCTTTTAATTAAAGACAATGGGTAAGTTTGGAAAAGCAAGGTGACATTATTAGATTTACATGAAGCTAAATCTATCAAAGAAAGAACAAGAAAAATCTTGCTTTTAAGCATGTTCCAGTAGGATGATATTATACATGCACTTCCTTAGATCACAGATTTAGTTTTGTACTGTTTTTTTTAGGTTGATGCCTAGGTTGAGGAGGTTGTACTCCCAAAATTCTGGATCTTGTTATGCTCCTACACAGTCTTTTACCTTAGTACCATGCACTTCAGGAGTAAGGGAGTGATCATTTCTGTAGTTATATGTATTCCATGTAAATACAATAGATATATATATAAAGTTTTGTGGAAATATAACAATAGAAATATGTATAAAGTTTTGTGGAAATATAATTGTTGACTCAGACCTCCTACTGAAGCTCCCAATATCATTTTTGCGTGTGACATGCAGAATTGTACTTTTAGATTATGCTCTTGTCTCTAGCTTCGACATACATTTTTTCTTGTTACCTACTCTGAATTATTGAGACCTCAGTCTTAATATAAGGGTATGGGTGCAATGGGGGTGGAGACTTGTGGGATAAATATAAGGATGGATCTGCCTATTTTTTAGACATGTGAAGCCACTATCTAGAGACCATATTGTCCCCCTACTGATTAAAATCAGTGTCAGAAAGGATATAAAGGGCACTTTAGTCCACGGGATACGCAAAACAGAAGATCTTAATATAGAGTTACCTATTTAAGGCATTGACATAACTAGTCTTAATTGCATCATAGTTGTCTTTAATTTATAGAGAGAAAGTTGCAATGGAATGAAATTTAATATGAAAAAAATGTGTAGAAATAGGGAAATCAAACTCAGATTTATAGATAAGAAGGTGGCTTTTTAAATTAAAAAATTATAGCTATTCAGTAGGAATGGTACTCCTTTTTAATGTTGGCCATCACTAGTCTTATCCACCATATAGATTCGTTTAGAATGAGGACTTATAATATGAAATTTATGACTAGCGAACAACTGCTCATACAATCAACTTGTTATTAACAGACTAGATCTAGAATTTTGAGGATTCAAAAGAGTAGGCTAGGTTCCCACAAATGATGGTTTCTTTATAGACACTAGCTCTATTTTCTTTCATGTCTTACTGATATCTTTCCTTCCAAGGCCTTTTATTAAAGAAAGGGCCAAATTCTCCATTGACTAAAACATATTCTAGATCCACTACTACATCTCTAATTAATTTTTTTATGGAGTTACATTTGCGCATAATAATTCTAGATTTTCTACAACATACACCATTACATGCTCTCCATTTACATAGGCCTGACTTTCCCACACCTTGAGCAAATTTATTGAGGGGTATAAGGAGCAATTACTTGATTTATAATACCATTGTTTTCACAAAAACTAGTAAAATTATTTGACAAATAGTCTCCAACCCCATCTCTTTTGTATTACTAGATACTTAATATAGGATATAGCTAAAACCAACCATAGAATAGATGCTCTTGCCACTGGGACATATGTATCAATAAATCCATTAACATTTTACTTTCTCTTAAATACCTATTTAGAGCCTATAGGTTTAGAATGAGGTGAAAAGTGAACTTAGTTTCACAATTTATAAGCAAATATAGAGTACATTTCACCGTAATGGCTTCTCTAAAAAAGGTAGCATCCTCTGGGTTTCAATCTATTTATTTTCAAATATAGAAGTTTTACATAGGCTCGACGTTCCCACACCTTGAGCCAATTTATTGAGGGGTATAAGGAGCAATTACTTGATTTATAATACCATTGTTTTCACAAAAACTAGTAAAATTATTTGACAAATATTCTCCAACCCCATCTCTTTTGTATTACTAGATACTTAATATAGGATATAGCTAAAACCAACCATAGAATAGGTTCTCTTGCCACTGCGACATATGTATCAATAAATCCATTAACATTTTACTTTCTCTTAAATACCTACTTAGAGCCTATAGGTTTAGAATGAGGTGAAAAGTGAACTTAGTTTCACAATTTATAAGCAAATATAGAGTCCATTTCACCATAATGGCTTCTCTAAAAAAGGTAGCATCCTCTGGGTTTCAATCTATTTATTTTCAAATATAGAAGTTTTACATAGGCTCGACGTTCCCACACCTTGAGCCAATTTATTGAGGGGTATAAGGAGCAATTACTTGATTTATGATACCATTGTTTTCACAAAAATTAGAAAAATTATATGACAAATATTCTCCAACCCCATCACTTGATAGAATTTTAATTTTCTTATTGGTTGATTCCCAACTTTCACTTTGAAAGTATTTTTGAATGCTTCATGTTAATTTAATACTAAATAAATGTAAGTGTAAAAAGAGAAATCATCTATAAATGTGCTAAAATATATTTTACCTCCTCTTATAAGTACATTATTTAGATCATAAATATCATTTTGTACAAGCCCTAGTAATGCAGCATTCCTTTCCACTATTGGGAAAAGCTTCTGTTGTTATTTTACTTATATAATTGTCCCTCAATTTCTTCAGATTAAATCGTGATCTCCAAAAATTAGACCTAAGTTTACCATGATAGTAATGGAAGCTTAATTTAAATGCCTTAATCTAGCATGTCACGAAAAAAAAAGAACTCACAATATAAACAAAGGAAACTTTTATTTTATAACTCACATCACGCTTGAACATCCTATTAGAAGTGTATCCCTTTCCAACAAATATTTTATGTCAAAATCATCGTATCAGTCCTTATGACAATCTTAAAATAACTATTTTTCAATAGGTAACATGATACCAAATTCATCCTCATTCTTAAGTACATTTTGAAAGACTAATACCTTGCCTGAACTGAAATTTAATTAAGCAAACCAATCACCATTGAAATAGTTCGAGTATATAATTGAAACGAGCTTCGTCACCTACTGGCTGATATGTCTTTAAGAGGTCGTAGTTATTTGGAACATTTATGTTGTCTTACCCACCAAGATTCCTTTATGTTGATTTCATTCACTTTAATGACTATCACAAATAAATTTTCTTCGTTGGTGATATTTACTTGCTTTTGGCCTTTTAAGGCCTTTTTCGGTGTCAACAATCATTTAAAGAATGATCGGGTTAACAACAAAGCAAGCAAAGTCCTTTTCTTTTGTTTTTGTCTTTAGATATCTTTCCAAAGTGAGGGAAATAAAGACTTTTATTATTGTGAGCATTGTCCTTAGACTTATACTCTAAAGGATTTTCCTTGGACTGAAAATCCAATCAGTCTTCTTTCCATTCTCGAAGTCTATTCTCTTCCCCAATTCGAACAGAATGTTGAAGTTGGACTAAATAAACATATTTTTTATGCTTTGCTTTCTTCTAGTCCTCTTTCGATGATGTGGGGTCCCTTTGGTATGATAGTTCCTCCTTAAGAATATTCGTCTAACATAATTCCACAACTTTTAAGTTCAATAATGGTAAGTTGAAACTCATACATTGGTTTGGTGTCAGCTTATTTTACATGAACCTGTAATCCAAATGATTTGAAATTAAAAATCTTTGGTCACCCTATTCCTTCGTTAGTATTTTTTGTCTCCAATAAGTTGTAGACATCCCTCGCCCATAACAAGGATGCATACACATCATAGATCAGGCCAATGATAGCCCTGAGGATATTGAGGATGTGCCTTTTCTGTAAATTATCATGGTCCTTCCATTGTTGCCATTCCAACAGCCCATCTTCACTCGGTAGTACTAATTCCAGTAAATTATTAGTACTAACAGAAGCCACCTTCATCATGGCCAATAAGAACACTAATTTCTGTTGTTAATTTCTTACATCAAATCAATCTAAGATTGCTAAATTCTTGATTCATCACTTTAATAGAACTTGTAGATGCTTCCATTGTTCCACTCAAGAAATAGTCTAGAATTCTTCTAGAATAAGGCTATGGGTGAATCAGGGGTAGATAATTTGAGCATCCCTTTCGGGTGTGTACGCTACCCTTGCACAGAGGCAAGGGTTTTGTTTCTGGATATTGAAATCTGCTTGCGAATATTGTTATTCAGAAAAGAAGGACACACTTCACTTGCTCATATTATACGATACATTTTGAGCATTGAGATAGGCCCCCTTTCAGACCATGGAGGCTTGTAGAAGAAAAATAAAGTATGGGCCTTGCTTCTTTTAAGCAATCAAAGATGCTACCTTAAGATTATATTAGCGATCTACTGATTGAAATTAGTTTGTAAAATGATCTATCTTGTCTAGTAGTTCCACAGATGCTGAAACGATAAGAGCTTGATACAGACTCACCTATTTAATGCACTTAAATAGAAAGCCATAAATGCGCTCGAGTTGTGTAAAATGATCTATCTTGCTAAGTTGTTCCAGAGAACCTGAAACCATAAGAACTTGATATAGACTCACCTATTTAATGCACTAAAATATAAAATCATAAATGCGCTCAAGTTTCCATTAATTTCTAGTCAGTCCAAGCTTTATGGGACAAAACATCCACATGCATGCCATCCATCGTGACTCGGGAAATACAAGTATGCTGCACGACTAACAAAACGATATTGTGCCTAAACATGTGGATGGGCTTGAATACCTTTGCACCGATACAAGCCTATGAAGTACACATTGCGTCTCAAGTGTTCATGCATGTGCATCACGTGTTTTGCACATGTTTCCACACTTTCTCCTTTATTCCATATACATAAGGTTGACAAGTGGTCCCATTCAAATATCTAATTTTCTTTTTGTATTCTTCAATGTGAGACTACCTCTCTCTATATGGAAATTTTTTTGAAAATCTATCATAATAAATCATATTATTTTAAACCACTACCAAGTATTTTACAAAAGTATAAATGTAATAGTCTACCTTTCCACTACGAAGTACTTGGCCTCTTCTGTAGGTTGGATTAGAGGATACATTAACAATGTCTTATGTGATTACTCCTTTTTCCCCACGTAGGGACATGCTTTTAGGCAAGACAACAAATATATCTTCAATATGGCTACTTGCTTTTGTTTTTATTTTTTACTTAAAAATACAGGGCATTTTTCAAATTTATTTTAATTCAAACTATAATTTGTAAAGTATACTATTGCAGAGAGAGAAATATTGAGTTTTTTGTCTCATATTGGAGGATAGAAGAAAAAAAAAGCGGTGCATCAATTTGGAAATACTCTCTTCTATTGAATAAAAAAAAGATTATGCTCTCATGCATGTGCACGAGAATGTGCTTGTATTAGGATGCAAGGGCACTTGAGGTGCATTTTACACTTCACATTCTGATATCTGTGCAGAGGTACTATGTGTCCATGGAAGAGTTAGGCTCTCGGCTCATTTTTATTTTGTGACCCGTGAAGTGCACACAATGAGCCTAAGTTGCTCAAAGAGTATCACATCATGTCGATGACTGACACCTTGCTTATGGCAACTCACTAATCTGAGTTGTTCTATGAACATCTCTAGTCTCAGTCACTCTTAAAGACAACTCTAGTCGGTGCCACTCATGGAGATGTCATGACTCAGTGACGTTAGTGCACTCAATGGATTTTAGTCTAAGGCTACTTTTTCTTGAGGGGTTGATGGTTCGATATACCCCTTTTCAAAAATATCTCAAGCATCTTGAGATCACAATAAAACCATCACTTGAATATACCTGTTATCATAGTTGTGTTTAGTAAATTGGGCTTGGATCGAGAGTGCCATTCTTGAGCCCTTGGCGTCGATACCACTTGTTGAAAAGAGGGAGGAATAAAGCTTTGTATATGATTATATAAATTATGCACAAGAAAGAGACCAAATTTCATTCTATATCTTTACCCTTACATGACAAATACATAGCACATGTATAGGCCTTTGAATACCTTTCTAGACCCTTTCTACGTATTTGTAGTGATGTTTTCTCTCTTGAAATACACCTTATATACTTGGACGAATTTACAATAAGACTTTGGATTACACACATTTCAAATTCAAAAATTTGCATGCATGCATTACATATTTGCACTCCTCTCTTCCTCATGACATTGTCACCATGGAACTCTTAATGTAAGCCAAAATGGTAAGCATGAATCAAACTTGGACTACTAGTTTACATAAACCTTGAAAGGAGTAATAGAGGGTTTCCAAAGCCTTGAAAGGAGTTAGAGATAGTCAAGGTGAGGTAATCCCAAGGATTGGGAGTTGGAATACACTTATGAACTTGCGGACTTATGTTAAGGGAATTGGATAGGTTTTAATGTATATTGGAATTTTAGCAAGACAAGAAGCACATAAGGGTGGTACATTCCAATTTTGGGACTTATGTATGATGTCATTTTATTTTGAAATATAGCATTTGGCTGTATCATTGCGGTGAGGCTTGACGCTCACCAATTTTCTCTCTTTACATTCTCTCTTTGTGGTTGTCTTCTCTAACTAAGTTGTCGCCCGCCATTGTTTTGCCTTATCAATTGGTAACAAAGCCTGAGTTCAGGCTTTGGCAGTCTATTGTCTCCATTAGCACATGCTATTCCATGTCTGTAAGAGGGGGAGAGGTGGTCATGGCATCTATCTAGTGAGTAACATATGAGACGACTAGTTGGAGGCACTTTACAGTGAACATCAACTCAGCCATGATTACTTAAATGAGGAGTAAGATATTAATCCATTTGCCAATCAGCTTCGACAAATGGATGACCAAGAGACCAGACCCTCACTCGTAAAGGGCTACATCAAAATTGAATTACAGGAGTTTCATGACTAGCTACACCAAGAATATTTTCTTAATTGGGTAAGTTCCATTAAGAAATACTTTGATTACAAAGCAAAACTGCAGTCAGTTTGTTGGAACTAGGCTTCGTGAGTATGCTTTGGCAATGTGCGACAAAGTCCAACAAACACATCCATGAAAACGAAACCTTAAGATTTCATTTTGGGAAAAAACGAAATCGAGGTTCTAGGATAAATTTATTCCAGTCTATTACACCCAAATGTTACAATTCAATAAAATTCCCCATGAGAGGAAATGTGTGACTGAATAAATTGAAGAGTCTTTAAAGCTAACGATATGAAATGACATCCAAGAACCCGGGAACTAGTTTCAAGGTATGTTGATGGATTGCAATTGCCAATCTGTGATAAATTGGAGTTGCACCGGTTGTGGCAGATCAATGATGCCAATCAACTGGCTTTGAAAGTTGAGGAAAAACTTTCCCATGGTGTTACACGGAAATGAAACTCCCAAATGAGGAAACACAAAGATCTTCCATAGACCACCACAACTGGCTAAGTTGGCTCGGCCAGAGTGGGAAGGCAGTCAAGACAAGTTAACTAGTCCCATATTTATTTCAATTATGCTCAAACTGGACACATAGCAAATGAGTGTCCTCGGCCACAAGTTGACACTCGTGTCAACATTATGGAAGAAAGAGAAGAGGAAGAGTTTGTGAATGATAAAGTAAAACCCATCTATGATAATGAGACAAACTTTATGCAAGAAGAGATCGGACACGAGGTTGGAGGGAGCTTAGTGATTCACGGATCTTTAACCAATCCAAAGGTGGACCTTGACTAGGATTAGCTCAGAAAAAACATCCTCAAAACTCATTGCAAATCATGTTGCGAGGTGTGCATCATTGTTATTGATAGAAGAATCGGTGAGAGCATTATCTCACAAGAAGTGGTGGACAAGATTTTCCTAAAATTTGCCTAAGTGGGTACCACCAAATTCAAATGAATTGGGTGATGAATGGAAAATCTCTTTAAAGACACGTGAGGGTGTATATGATGGCTTAGTATGCATTTATGTCCTACAAATGCTTCTAGTACTTTCAGGCATGCGATGAACTAGGTTCTTCATCCATTTATTAGGAAATTCATTGTCATCTATTTTGATGATATAGTGTATAGCCATGACCTAAAAGAGCAAATTGAACATATAAGGAATGTATTAACCAACTTCACTAAGGATTCAAAAACTTTATATTCATCTTAAAAAGTGTTCTTTCACGACAAATTGCCTAGCTTTCCTAGGGCTTGTTTTGTCCTCTATAGATGTATGGTTGGATGAGAGTAAACTGAAGGCTCTCTAAGAATGGCCTACACCCCAAAGCATCCATGATATGATAAGTTTCATGGATTGGCTTCATTTTATCAGCAATTTATCGAGAATTTTAGCACCATCTTTGCACCTTTCATTGATTGCATGAATAAGGGAGAATTCCAATGATCATCATTTTTTGCGAAGAGCTTTCAACTTGTCAAAGAGAACCTCTCAACCATGCTTGTGCTCGCACAATGCAACTTTGATAAGGTGTTTGAATTAGATTCTGATACATCAAAAGTTGGTTTGGGTAGAGTACTCTGCCAAGAAGGGCATCCAATAGCCTTCTTTAGTGAAAAACCTAATAAGGCTAGGTGAAATTACTCAACATATGATTTACAATTTATATTGTTGTGCAGGCCCTTAGGGATTGGCAACACTATCTCTTTCAAAAGGAGTGTCTTGAATTCTGACCATGAGGCAGTCCAATACATTAACAATCACAGTAGCCTTCGCTTAAGGCATACTACGTGGGTGCCTTTCTTACAAAATTTCAGTTTTGTTTTAAAATATAAAAGTGGGTGACTTAATCAAGTAATGGATGCACTTAGTAGATGTGTTATGCTGCTAAACGCTATGAGCGTACATCTCCTTGGCTTTGAAGAAATAAAAGGGCTATGTTACACTAGCCCCAGTTTTGGAGAAGCTTGGGGCTCTTGTAAGGAAGGAAAGCATGGGAGCTTCCTACTCCATGGCGGATTCCAATTTCATAGAGTTTGCTTGTGTTTACTAAAATTCTCTCTTCGTGAGAATACATTAATGAGCTACTTGCTAGAGGTTTGGGTGGGCACTTTGGTCATGAAAAAATCATTTTCTTGGTTGAGGAGAACTACTATTGGCAGGTAAGTTCACCAAGATGTGAATCACTATTGGAGGCATTGCTAAACTTGCCAAGTTTCAAAGGGATATGCTCAAAATACAAGCCTCTATACTTCCTTACCAGTTCCAAAATCTTCATTGGAGGATGTAAGCATGGATTCTTTACTTGGCTTACCAGTTCCAATGTCTCACTAAGTTGCTATCCCCATTGTTTTACATCATCAACTCTATAATAATTTTAGTACATTCTTCCAAAACTACCGTTAAACTTTCTATCCCCATGGTTTTGCATCATCAACTCTACAATAATTTTAGTACTTTCTTCCAAAACTGCCATTAAACTTTCCTAAATGTCCCCTACACAATAATCAACTGCCCAAAATAGCCCAACTAGGTGGAAAAGATGGAATGTTTAGAACATTTTGTAAGGGAAGTGGAGTTAGTTATGTGTGGCCTGCACTAAGGACTAGAATATTAGAGTGATAGGCAAGTGATAAATACTTAGAATTTGCAATTTTTTGAAGAAAGATGGTTATGATAGTTTACTAGTCATATGGGAAGAAGCCTAGAGTTTACAGTCCAATTTGCTGGTTCAGAGAAAAGGAAAGAGAAGGTATTACCTGATGCATTCTGAGAAGATGGAGGGAGTGACAACCTTCTTGAGTTTGTTTAAGATCCTTTTGTACTTTATATGATTAATCCTTTCGCATTCATTAAATCATAACTTCTTCATCTTAATATTTGGATGATCCTAATCTCCATCATATGCATCCATTTTGTAGTTTTCAGTTTGTGGAGCTATATGTTTGTCCCTTACAATTGGCTTTTGGTGCTTGTAGACTTCAGGTTGTGGACTTTCTCTTTTCTCATCTTTGTAATTCTGAATAGACAACATTAAGGCACTACAGGTTTTCATTTGCAAGCACACGTCAACGCATTGTTTCAGATTCAAATCTTACCCTAGCTAGTTCTAAAATACATCTTACACCTTGTTGAGCATATCATCGTCAGAGTCTTTTTCCAACTATTTAGGGGTGGCTACACAATTTTTTGTCCACCATTCTGCTCTATCAATGGCCATATCCTCATTGAGGCCATAAGTCCCTATATATTTTTTACTAGTTCCAACCATGTCCTTTTGGGGCTATGTTTGGGCCATGTTGAAAGTGCGAGATAGTAATGTCTTTATAATTGTTGGCTATCTATGAGTTTGACATGAGTACTTGCAAAATGGAGTTTAGATATAATCTTCCTACAGACAACACTCATATACACAAAAATATGATGTATTTACCTCTGCCTCTCAATAGAATGATAGATGAAGTAATTTTGATTTTAGATACAAATGGAAATCTTTGGGTGAGAGGTGCATGGTAGATTGTTGGAAAGCATGCAGTCCCATTTGAAATGTTCGAAACACTCTGGAAAAGTAAAGTAATCCACATGCGAATTCATTCATTTGGCTGGCTCTTCAACCCTTATGTAGGAAAAATGATGGCTTCATTTAGTTTGACATTTCCTCCTTTGTAGTAGAGAAGGACTAAGCAGCTCGGCCTTGGAATCTTCCTTCATGAGACTATAGTGGTCTTCTCTTGCAGCCCAAGCAAGGGATTAAGTTAATTCTAGAGTAAACAATTTAAAAAAAGCATATTGTTTGCCTTTGTTTGAATGTCTTAAGGTTTCTACTAAATAGAAGATCAGGGTTAGAATTGGAGTGACCTGGATATAATCATAATTTTGCGAGAGAAACAACCTAAGTTTATAGATGGATTTTTCATTCTACTGAAGAAACTCGTAGAGGATTTAGCTATCCCATTTAGGATGATGCTGGATGGCTTGATAACTGAAATCTTTCTGGAGGCTTTTTCGATTAGGGGGCCAAAACTTAATGTCACCAGTTGCTCACTGGATAATCCTGGAAGACCTGGAAATGGCAGTATTAATGGAAACTCTGCATGGCTAGGGCTAAAAATCAATAATTGTATTCAACATAGATCATCATCACCACAAAGACCTAGTAATTGCATGAAGAATTAGGAAACTATATTTATCCTCTCCTCCCACTTGATTTGATATATCAAATTGTACCATTTCAAGGAACGCTCAATATATGTAAATCTTATTTTACACGTATTAAAACATGGATAGGGTAACCTTACCCTTCAAATTTTCAATAAGAAAAAAGAAAGAAAAAAGGAAAGAGAGAAAAATGAACCAGGTTTCTCGGGACCTATAGGTTTTTCTTTCCCATGAGAATTCTGGACTTATGAACTCATTTCTTCCATATGGCTCTTTGTTACTCGAATAATAATTACTCATAATTAATGAACTAAGACATGGTACTGAAATATCCAAGTCCAGTATTGAAATCTGTGAAGCACGCAGATCAAAAGTAGGGAACCAATCATGAAGTTTCTCTCTACTAAAGAATAAGGTCGAAATCTAGAGGAGACGCGAATGTTAGTGTATTGCCAACATGGGGCATGGGATGACAGTTGAAGGTGGACCAAGGATCATTATCAGGTTGAGGTAGCCAGCCATATCTAACATTCCAAATTTGATGCTGAAGCATTCTTGGGGAATTCGTGGGCTCCAAAAACCATAAATGGCATGCATGGAGGAATCAGAAATGCACAACAGTAATTACAATGTCTGGGCTGATGCTTGTCTTCCTTCACAGTAGAGTAAAATCATCTATTAAAAAGCAGCAGTAAATAAGGTGCCCCTCCACTATCTCAATTTCATCCAAGGTCACTTTATGTGGAGAAATTAGTGAGGTAAAACAATATTAGAATTGAATTCACTACTTAAACTGAAGTACAATGTAGATCGTTGGATCCAACTTGACAATAGATAGAAACGACGTCATTTAGGGCTTTCCATGGGTAGTTACAATCAAAGGAGCTGGCTCATAGTTCCTTAAGTGAAGATTACATCCAGTTTTTAACTCCACTATACGAGAAGTAGAAGGCAAAGCTGTCTGGTTTCCATAGCAGAATACATGGATTAATAAGGTGAAAAGAGGGAAGGGTTGTAGAGGTAGAGCGGAGAACCACAACCATTTCAGGGTAATGTGTGGAGGCCAACTCCATTCCCATAGTGCTGTTTGCTAAATCCACATGACTGTGTATGTAAAACCTGCACAAGAAGGACTAAAATTTTCATAGAAGCCATTGGAGGATTAAAACGGCTTGCTTCATGTGGAATATATGAGTAAATTTTAAGCATAAAATGAAATGTGCATGTACCTCTTCATGTATTTACAAATTGCTAATTCCGTGAAAGACGCCATTTAAATGGGATAATAAAATTTCTTGATGATATTGAAGCTCCTACTTTCCTTGGGGCAATTTGGTTTTCGTTTGGCATTAATTATATTTTGCATCTTACTTGTGCTTGCCTTACTGGATTCAAGTCACTATTCATTAGCCACTTTTTTTCTTTTAGTTTTTTCTAGTCAGAGTGTGGTATATAGATAAATGGCAATTGTAATATCTTTGCTGCTTACAATTCTTACTCATAATCTTTCAAGCTCAATAGCTTAATTCTTTTCTGTTTTCAGTAAATTAAACCTTAACATTGCCCTCTTGGTGAATTACCTTTACTATTTAAACTTACTATGGTAATTAATCTCGGATATCTGTTCTCCATTTGTTGAGTTTTGGGGTGGTTGGGGAAGGAGGGCATTCTATGTGCAGTTGATCTTTCAATTTTTAACATTCTAATTCGGTATTCAACTAAAACTTCTCTAACTTTTATTTTTCTCTCTTTCTTTTTTTCAGTAGCTGCCCTAAGCCGGGAAGTCATTAATAATGCTCTCCTACACAAAAAATAGGAAGATTGGATGAGTGTACACTTAATTCATATTCAGAATGAGTTGATGTTATTGAATCACATCTTACCTCTCCTTTCCTTTTTTCCAATTTATACGTAGGTAACAGTCCATTATTTCAAAGATATCATGTCTGTAAAGCGTTCCCTTAGCGAAGTTCAGTTTTGCATATGACCATGACAATAAAAGAAAAGGACCAAAAAAAAAACACTAGCACTTAGCATAATGTTATTTCAATCCTTGGTTTTACAGGTTTTCGACATTGACATGCTCATCATTCTCTAAGCACTCAACCTGTATGGTTTCGACATTGACATGCTCATCATTCTCTAAGAACTCTACCTGAATGTTTTTACCCACTAGCCATTTTCTACATCCTCCATCCTCTTATCTTCTACATCTCTCTCATCAACTTTCAGACTTCTTTTTGCATTAACTTTTCAAGCTAAATGAGCAAGGAAAGGAATTGCTACCTAGGTGCATTACGTATCAAGCATTAGACCCTTTGAGCTTTTATTGGAAAGGTAAAAGATTCACATGGGATGTTACAATTTCATGGAATAAAAACAATGAGTGAAGAAAGAAAACTCCATGTTCAAAATCTACAAACAGTTGCTTCAGTTGAAGCTGCTCCCCTCCTGACTACTGTCTCCATTGTTGAAAATGATGCAAAATAATAGGAGTTGTGGTGTTGTGTCTTTCTCATCTCTCTCTTAGTAGATGTGAGGGTAGTTATTATTCATGATTAGTTATCTCTCCCTTTATAGGTAATGGGTAGTTAGAGTTATATAATCATGTAGGGTAGTTCTCTAATCACATAGGCTTTGTAGGTAGTTATCTAATTAGGTTGTGAGTCGCGCAGAGTTGCATAACTACTGTAGATGTCTACATATGGGCATCATTTAATGAGAAATGTGCAACCAGTAGATGTAACTTGTGTGTAACTAGTGGATGAATATGTGAAATGAGATCTGTGCAAAAAATCTTGTGCGATCGTGTTTATCTTTCCAAAAAAAAATTTCTTACATGGTATCAGAGCGTCTGTAAAATTTCAACATGGTATCAGAGCTCAGGTTGTGAAAGAAAAAAAAAAGAAAGATAGGTATAATTGTGGAGAGCATGGAGAGCCCAAGTTGAAGATAAGTATTGGAGAGCCAAGGTTGCCAAAAAAAAACAGCAGGTTAGAGACAAACCTCAAGGGAAAGGTGATAGATATTTAAATCTCTTTATTCGATTTCTTTATTCCATATAGCAAGTAGTCCAAATATTTTTCAACTATTGATTACAATTTTCAAATGTAAATTTTACGAGTATTGGAAAATTAAAATGAAAACAATGTTTGGCTCTTGATAAATAAATAAACAAAAAAAAAAAGTGATTTTGAAAAGAACTAAAAAAAAAAGGAAAGAAAAGCTGATTAAAATGGTAGATGATTTGAAATGAAAAAAAAAGGAAATAATATGAAAAAAAAGGAAATATTTTTTTTTTAAAATGTGATGTTCTTCGAAAAAGAAGCTGGAGATTTAAAAAAATATATAAATGGGAAAACAAAATTGGAGAGCTCTTGATGTCGTATTTTTACAAAAGTTTTCAGAAAATGAGATTTAAAGAAAAAAGAATCTGACAGGAGGACATGAGTAGTCTCCTCATGGGAAATCCATGCCTATGTAGTCATAGGAAAAATAAAAATGATTTTTGAAAAAGAAAAGAAAAACAGGATACCGCAGTCCTAGTATGTCGTGCCATGGAAAGGCATGATGGGAAATCCATGCCTAGCGTAGGGATGGGAAAAATTGTTTTTAGAAAAAAAAAAAATTAGGACATCGCACTGTTTGTCCTGCCATGGAAAGGCATGGTGATGCCATGAAAAGGCATAAAAAAAATTATGTTTAAAAAAAATAGGACATCACAATCCTAGTTTGTCATGTCATGAAATTGCATGATGTTGCCATGAGAACGCATAACTTTTTTTTTTTTAAAAAAAGGGACCACAATCTTAGAGTGTTATGTCATGAGAAGCCATAAAAACAATGGGAGAAAAATGTTTCAGAAAAAAAGAATTTAAAAAGAAATCTAATTTTACAATCTTTTTTTGTAGAAAAGACATTAAGAAATATGACAATTACTACTCCAAAAAGCAAGTAGAATGAATTTTGTGAAAAGACCCGACCATAACCCTATATTTATTTGTGAGGTAGAAGTGGGAGGAAAAGAATTTTCCAGATAACTAAAATGAGTAGTGGAATATTTTTATTTGTAGTGGAATATTTTTATTTGTGAGGTAGAAGTGGGAGGAAAAGAATTTTCCGGATAACTAAAATGAGTAGTGGAAAATATCAGAAGGCTACCGTGATAAAATTGAGGGAGAACTAATAAAACTAGGTTTCAATTTTCTTTTCAATTTAACTATAACTCTTGTTGAATTCATTTTTTTATCGTCTTCTTTTGTTTCCTAGAGCCCATCATCTTTGTGTGTGTTCTTGCACATGCCCATGCATGGCCATCTGTGTGCCATCCTTGCCTTAAGACTTGAGATGAGTCACCACTCTGTCTTTTTAACAACAGAGGATGGACTACTAACAATAGAGGTAGAGGGCGAGGGTTTTAACAACAGAGGAAGGACTACTAATAACAAAGGGAGAGGGAGAGGGAGGGACATGGGTTTCTGTTTGGACAAAGCTATACTGAGAGAGATAGAGAGACACATGGCGTATCTCGTTAAGCAACGCTAAACTTACCTATTAAATGGAGCAAGGGTCGCGTGCCTTCCCTCAATTAACTTTAAGCAACCATCCTAACCAAGCTTATTTGATTGATTCATTGTATTAAATTTGGTTTTTAACCGAGCACCGCAAATACGAGTAAAGAAAATCACGTAAAATGTCCGGGCTCCTGTTTTATGCGTCAAATATATAGGACACAAAAGTTGGCTTATTTTCACACGATTGGTAAAACCTAATCTAGATGGAAGAGATAGGACACAAAAGTTCAGTTCCCTTACTTTCAGACGATTGGTAAAACCTAGATGGAAGAGACAGAGACGAAGAGCGACCGATGTAATTGTGAAAGATGGTGTAATAAAATTGTCACTATTTCTCAAAAAAACAGAAAAAGGTTATGGGGATAGGTAATTTCTACGGAACAGAGATTAAATTGAGTAGAGAAATTAAATTAAATTTAAATAGGAATGAAAGGGATAGTTTGTGAGAGAGATTTGAATAAACAGAAGAAAAATAAAAGTTAAACCAGCACTAAAAATTAGCCATAAAAGAAGAAAAATAAAAGTTAAACCAGCACTAAAAATTAGTGGTTTTCTCTCTCTTTGGTGCACTAAGATTCTCAAAATTACGTACACTTAATTTGGGTTGCGCATGTAGCCATCTCTAGGAAGGTTGTACACGTACAAAAATCCCACGAGAAATGCAGAGGACCCCATCACCAAAACTAACCATAAATACCCCATGCCTTTCCTTACCAAAACTAGCTTTCCTTCCTCTCTCTTCCTTTCACTTTCGCTTTCTCTCTCTAAAAGAGAAGCGCCTCCCTCCCAAACCATATCTCTGTTTCCTTTCTCCAAAGTTGTACACTCCCACTCGATTTTAGGGTTTACACAGTCGATCTTCATTTTTCCTCTCTCTGAAGCCTGAATCATGGTGACTGGACCCTGTGGTGCCTGCAAGCACCTCCGCCGCAAGTGCGTGAGGGAATGCGTGTTCGCCCCTTTCTTCCCTGCCGATAACCCAGACAAATTTGCCTCCATTCACACTGTCTTCGGCGCCTCTAACCTCACGAAGATCCTCAGCGAACTTCCCCGTGTCTGTCGTGGAGATGCCATTGTCTCCCTCATCTATGAAGCTGAGTCCCTCATCCGCGATCCAACCAAGGGGCCCCTGCACCACATTCAGAGCCTTCAAATGGGGCTCGAACAGCTCCAAGAAGATATCAAAGTCGCCCAACAAGAACTCGCTACCCTAATTTCTGGTGAATCTTCCTCTTCTAATGATCCACCTAACCCTGCGCCCTCTTTGGCCGATGGCCGCACTTCCGACCCTCCTATGATGCCACCATCTTCTGTTGCTCCACCTTTGATGCCCACCGCACCAGTTACAGATCGATTTCTGATGCAGCCGGTTCGTCAGCAGGTGGCATCTGATGCCGTACAGTATGAATTCTCTTCACCTTCTGCATTTTTTGAAGCATCATGGAATCGTTTGATGAGTCTGACTCTCGAAGACGCTCAGAGGATGGGTGTGCACTACATTGGAGGGCAGGATGTGACTCCAGCAACCGGCACCGGGATGGCCGGAACGTCGTCGTTGTGGTGATTATTCATGCGTTGGGGTGAACGGAGAGTTTGTGTTTCATGCTTCATTCATGCATCTCTGCCCCCCCTTTCCCCTTTCTCTCAGTCTCCACAGCTCTCTCTCTCTCTCTATGTCTGAAGCTTTTAGTTATGGTTGGTGATAGATATGTCTCTCTGTCTCTGTGTATATCGTAAGCGTTGTGTCTCTTCTCTCTCTCTTCCAAGTTAGGGTTTTTTTAGGGTTTAGGGTCCCGTCGTTCTCTCACTTAAGATCTTAGTGAGGATTGGTTATTGGTCTCTCGGATTGGTTATTGGTCTCTCTCTCTCTAAATGTAAGTATCTAGGGGGCCATTGTTTCCTAAGAAGTGTCGGAAAGAAGTGTCTGCTAATGGCTTATGTGTCGTGTCGTTTTGGTTTTCCATGTTTTCTGTGCTGTGGAGGTTATCCATTCTTGTAAGTGTGTTGTTTTTGGGTCGTGACTCTTGTGGATATTTTTTTCTCTAAATGTTAGGTTAAAAATTGAAAAGAAAAAGAAACCAAAATCAGAAATTCCTTTGAGCCAATTATTTAGAAAAAATATATATGAGGTGTCAACCTTACACTGTAGCAGTAAGGTGCATCTCAAAAACCTATCGATAAAAGGTTGTTTTATCACTAGAAAATCTAGAAAATGGATGGTCTAGATAATGTGTAAAGTACTCATAGATATGTTAGATTTGCACTATTCTTGGAGCTTTCAATGTCATTATAGGGGTGAAAAATAGACTTTTAAGAGTTTCGGCATTTTTAAGAGTTTTGGCACCGAAAATACATCTTTTAAAGAGATTTTGAGGTGCACCTTACCATGATTGTTTAAGGTCGACATCTTATGCAAACCTCACCCATTACTTAAATAATGAAAAAGTACGCCAAATACCAAAAAAGTAGAATTTAATAAAAAAAATGGAAAGTCAGTTAGTGTAGATTTTTTCAATTCATTCCAAAATACCTATCGGTTGGAGGATACCATCCTTAGACTGATTTTAATTTTTCCTTTCTTATTTTTTTGAGTTTTGTTTTAGGATAGTTGCCTATCTATCCAAAGTCCCTATCTTTGGACCATCTAAATTGTGGTATTACACCACATTAATGGCGGTCCGAGGTCCCCATCTATGGACACTTACACCACATTACAGGTGTAGCATATTACACCAAAGCCACAAGATATTACACACATCATTAACATAAAGCGTGGGCACTAGAAAAGAAAAATGAACCGGAAAAAATAATTAATTAATTAATTAATTAATTAAAGGCAACGTATTCCAGACCATTTGAGTGAAATGTACTCCGATTTTGGAACAACACTGATCACCAAATGGTGAATTTTAATTGCAAATAGGCTGCCTCTGTATAGAGAGAAAAACCAATAGGTTGTGCAAAAAGTGTTATTCCGCTATCTTTTGGCAGGATATATAATATGTTGTGCAAAAAGTGTTATTCCGCTATCTTTATCCTGTCGAGATAAACCGTGTATAAAATAGAAGATCCATCAGGAAAAAAACGAAATTTTAAAAAATGAAATGGAACAAGTAGCCGATTGGACCAGCAGTCCCCTATTCCAAAGCTGTAGCTTAATGGTACACCTATCAATCTCTGTGCTCATTGTTTGATAAGCAAGGAACATAGAATTTCACTTAAAATTACTGGAGACAAAAATTAAATATATTGGAAGTGGTTTATTTATTTTGTATGCTACCGTTAACATCATCGTCAAAGTCTTTTTCCAATTAATTGGGTTCGCTTACACGAATCCGGCCTACCCATTATCTTTTGGCCTTCCACTTGAATTAACTCGCACCTCCTAAAATCGGGTCTGCACCACATATGGTCAGCTCACCTAAATCTACTTTCTCTCATCTTATCACCTTTTGGTGCCGCACTTAAATTCTTCTGAATGTATTTATTTTAAATTTTACACCTCTTTGTCTATGTTTGTGCTACCAATGAAAGTTAAATATGTTGCCGGTGCATTTTATTTTGTTAATTTCATAGATGATGCTTCTAGAAATGGGTGGGGATATAGTATGAAGATCAATGATAAAGTATTTAAGATTTTTCAAACATTACATTTTCATCCTAAAGATATAAGGAAATAGGAAAGCCTTTAAAGTGTGACGGCATAAACCCTGGTTGGAAATATACTTTGAACATGTTCATATATATATATATATATATATATAAATAAATAAAGTATGACATTAGATATAAGAATTTTGTTTACAATACCTGTGTAGCAGAAAGGATAAAATATACTATTATAGAAAGAATATAGTGTATGCTCTCACTTGCTAAGTTAATAATATCCTTTTGCATGAGGTTCTGTGCATTACATGCTATTTTATCTTCTTCTTTAATGCCTTTAGAGGGAGATTACCCAGAAAGAGTACAACATAGAAAGCCTCGAATATAAAGAGCACAACGTACAAAGCCTCGAATATAGGTATTTGGTTGCAAAGTATTTATTCATGTATTGGAACAATAGAGGTCAAAACTCAATGATAAGTCCAAGTAGTGTAACTTCTTAGCAACAAGTTGCGAGATCGAAAAGAAAAGAAAGTGATCAAAAGCCGGGATGTTGCCTTTTATGAGAACAAAACAATTTATATTTTCAAAAAATTGATGCATTATATGCACTGGTAGATGATGTTATAGATCTCAGTGAAAAGTTTCCTATCCATGGTGATATGGAACAGGCGTAGCACCCCCCTCAAGAACTAAGTCATGGCTCATTTAGAAGGTCTTCAGGGGTAGGTTTAGCATTAAATAAGTATTCTCCTAATTTCTACGTCAGATTTAGTGATTGAACAGAGTCTAAAAGTTTTCAAGAAGCCAGGGTGCATGAACAAATGACTTGTAGTATCAAGCTATGTAAGATGAAATCAATTCTTTATAAAAAATTAATCCATAAGGATTCCTTGAAAGTACAATGTTCAGTTAGTTGTAGAATGATTTGAGAAAAATATTGGTATTGAATTTCATAGAAAAATTTCACATATTGTGAAGATGAGCTTCAATGTAGAGGTGGAACAAGCCGATACCAAAATTATTTTTCTGCACATTGACTTGAAGGAAGAGTTTTATATGAAACAACTAGAAGGCTTTGATGTCTTAAGAAATGGTACAAATATGGATGTAAGAGGACAACTGCAGATTAATATATTTATTTCTTAAGCTATTATGGCTTAATGATTCTTCTGATTTATCACAATCAAAATGTAATTGTTGGGAACGATCTTCAAAGGATTGACTGTGTCAAAGAAAAATTCTTCTGATTTATCACAATCAAAATGTAATTGTTGGGAACGATATTCAAAGGATTGACTGTGTCAAAGAAAAATTAAGGATATGAAGCATTTGGGGCAACCACAATAGATTTTGTCTATGACAATCAAATGTGATAGGAATGAAAAGAAGTAGTGGTTATCACATGATAAGTATATCAAGCAGGTTGTATAAAAAGTTCAATATGAAAAATGTAAAGCCGATTAGTACGCCACTTGGAGGTTACTTTAAGTTGAGTGTGAGGTACAGTCTTTTCAAACAACAAAGACTAAAAAGAAATAAAAGATATTCTAGTTACTTCAGTAGTAGGAAGTTTGAACTATGACATTGTGTGTATGAGGCCCAGTACCATGAATACATTCAGCATGGTAAGTAATTACTTGTCAACCCAAGAAAAGAGAATTAGAGAACAATGACGTGAACCCAAGAAAAGAGAATTAGAGAACAATGACGTGAATTCTGAACTATCTCAAGGAAACGGTTTCTATGCTTTTTAAATATAAGTTAATCCTAATTTTTAGAGAATATATAATTTTTAACATGGAAATCATGAATATGAAAAAAAAAAAAAAAAAAACAAAAAAGAAACTTAGAAACTAGAAGTAATGATTATATTAAGAAAACATTTGACCTGTTAGTTACACTTGTTTCTAGATGGACCACTATTTGCGTCCATCTTTAAAATGGATCCTTTATAGCTCTAGATTGCATATTGTAGAAATGCAGTCTAGCCCTCATGAAACAATTTTCCATATTTAAATGGCGCAATATTCTGCAGTAAAGAGCTTGTGCTTGTAGTACGTATAAATGTAGATCGTACTAGAGGAATCGACATCAAAGTCCACTTCAGGATACTTGTTGATTTTTGCAAGGGGCAGTATCATGGCAGTCCAAATCGCAAAACTGCATTGCATTGCCCTTTCCACAACGAAGTCAGAATGTAAGTAGTAAGAAATGAAAGGTTGTAGATGAATTGGTTCTTAAAGGAATTGGGTTTAAAGCAACATAAATATGCAGTTCATTGCTAAAGTCATAGTCTATAGACCCAAGCAAGAATACGAGATATCGTGCCAGGACAAATCATATCGATGTTCAAATGCATTGGAACCGGGATGTCTATGAGAATAATTTAATGTGACTAGAGGAAATCCATACCAAGTCGTTAGACAAAATCCAATTGCAAGTCATTAGACAAAATGACCAAGGCCAAGAGCTGTGTAGAGACTTGGTAGGCATGGGTGCCACTTGACCACGCATTAATTACTACGCAATCTTCCTCTTGGGCCTAGTCCCATGATGAGTGAAAATTGAAAATATTAAGTTTACTTGTAAATAGAATCATTTTATTTTTGGACAAAGTTTATATAAGGTTGCAACCTTAAAATGTAGAACTATGGATGCACCTCAAAAATCCATCAAAAAGGTTTGTTTAAATGTTGAAAACCCTGTGATTGAGCATCGAGATATATGACCATGAAAAAGAAAAAGATTTTGAATCTCAGAAATAGTGCATCATCAATTTTCAAGATTTTCATATGTTTATAGATCTACTTGATTTTAATCATTTTTAAAATTTAAAATTTTAAAATTAGATATAAAAATAGATTTTAAGATAGTACTAAAAATATTTTACATCAAAATTATATATTATGATAAAATTTCCACCTTAGTTGGATTGTTGAAACCACACCTTTTATTTTTTGGGGAACAAAAGAGAGTTGGCTTTGAGCCTTTGGAACAAAGAGGGGCAATTTTGTATTGGGAACAACCACATACCGCCTCAACCCCAAACCTAACCCTAACCTTAATCCTATCCCTAACCCTAAACCTAGTAAAGCGAAGGTTATAATTGATATTAAGAGGGGCAAGTTACAATGAATAATGAATGGTGAGTCCCAGCGAGGTTATAATTGATATTAAGATGGGGCAAGTTAAGTTACAATGAATAATGAATGGTGAGTCCCATAAAAGATTAGTGTATATCTTTTAGCATCAACTTTTGCCCGAAATATCCATGGAATTAAATTCGGGTTACCATGATTAATAAAAAGGCGCAAGCCGCATTGCTGTTATTTGCCCAAAAAGGTCTGTGTTTTAGGCACCTCAGTAGGCCACGGATTCCCATGCGCAGAAAATAAGAACCTCGCCCTCCTCTCAAACATGGATAAATACACCTAACCTTTCCCTCCCAAAACCACCTCAACAGTCTGGGTTCATTTCTTCTTTCTTTCTCCACCATTAACCCATTTTTCTCTCTCTTTTTCAGTGATCTAGAGCGCCATGGCGTGCCGATGTGCTGCCTGTAAGTACCACCACCGCAAGTGCCCTCCGGACTGCATCTTGGCTCCTCACTTCCCTATTGGCACGACGGAGAGGTTTCTCACAGTGCACTCTGTCTTCGGCTCAGCCAATGTCGCCCGCCTTCTTGCCGAAGTGCCCCCTCCCTTACGGGGGGATGCAATCACCACCCTTCTCTTCGAGGCAGAAGCCCTCCTCAATAATGGAACCAAAGGCCCGATTGCCTACATTGAGAGCCTCCAGATGGAGCTTAGAAGCCTACAAACCCAGATCATAGCCGCTAACCTTGAGCTCAATATGCTTAGGTCTCGTGCCACTCCTCCTTCTGTTGCACCGGCATGTTCGACCCCTCCGCCTTCACCGGGGGATTCATCATCTGTTATTGAGGGGAGTGGTGGGATGGAGCTGAATGGCAAGCCCGTGGGATCTCCTTGAAAACTAAATAGTGGTTAGGGTTTCTAATCAATTCTTAATAAAGAAAAGAACTATGTTAAGGTTCTAGAAACAGGTTCTGGTGTGTCCTCCTCTTCCTGTGTGTTTCTCTCTCTTGGGTCCCGGTCACTGTCTCTCTCTAAGTTAGGGTTTTAAGTTATCAGTACCAACGCTATCAATGTATTTTCACTTATGTTTTGGTGCTAGTTGATTTGTGTGATGGAAACCACTGGAATGTGGTTGTGTTCTAAACAGAAAGTGTGTTTTTTCTTTTGGTTAAGAAATAGGAAGTATGGCACGTGTGTTTTGAGATGCTGAGTTCAATAAACTTCAGAGATACTGAAAACTTGCAAGAAATGGGTTCTGGCCAACACAAAAATGAAATCGCCGATGTAACATTAGTTTAACATAATAACACAGAAAGCCAATTTGTAGAAGATATTATTTTTGAACCATGACGATTGTATGAACAGATTGAAGCTTTCGAGACTGGATCTAATTTTCTCAGGCAAAGCAAGAAAAAAAAACTCGGTTCTTGCATTCCCAGATCGACATATAATGATCGATGATATATGTCGAATAATGGTAGTCACAGTTGTTCATCGTTTACAATCGTCGCAGCTGTTTGTTTAAGAATCATGTCTCTTGACTACTTATAACCTTGTTAATTCGGTCACAACCATTCACGAAATTTGGTTGCCAATGGTCATACTTGGCCATTTTCGACAGCTATTGCAACCGTTTTTTCAAGAGTCGCATCTCTTGATCGTTAACAATCTTGTTAATCAATTGTAACTTTTTGTTTACCAACAATCTTGCTTTCGTTTTCACAGTCACTGCAAAAGTTTGTTTAACAATCACATCTCTTCACTGTAAACGATCCTATTAATCAATCACAACTATTCCGAAAATTTAATTTGCTAATAGTCAATATTGATTTAAGCTTATCTACCAAGTTTAAAGTTCACCGTAAATGTAAAGTGTATTAAGAGCCTTTGCATCAATTAACGTGGGCGTCGTACACTTCGCTTAGACCTTTCTATCTCCTATTCTATTAATATAAAAGTACAAAGTGTTTCTGTAGGAATACTTATTCAGATTCATCAATTTGGGACTGAAGTCACACGTTTTCTTTATCAAGAATAACACATAAATGGCCATTTACAAAAGGAAAAAGTTATGTAAAGTGTCAACCTTAGACGAGTAAGGTGGATCAAAAAACCCACTAGAAAAGGTTGTCCACTGGAAAACCCTCAAATCGATCATCTCGACCTCGAGATTTATAGACAAAAAAAAAAATCTAGTCTTTAAAATAGTTAATCTTCTAACACATTATCTGGACCGTTCATTTTCAAATATTTAACAGATCAGCTTGATTATCACCATTTTTTTCAAATTTCATAATTGGGGTCAACAATAAATTTTCATATCATCGTAAAGCTTACCATGCATTTTAGCATGATTGTGAGGGACACCTTACTTTTGTAGTATAAAGTTGGTAACTTATACAAACCTCAGCCTTTACAAAAAAAGCATACCGTTTTGAAAGAAAACTCAGGCCCCATAAGAGACACTCTATGTTTTTCGAAGAACAAGTGAAACTTCGTTCTTAATCGATCTCTTATGAGGGTCTCCTTTCAAGAGGCAAATTGGTTTTTGATAGAAAAAAAGCCACCTCTTCAGTTCATGGGCTGCTGTAAATCATTGCTGGAATAGGTAAATTGTCACTATCATAGCTTGAAGTCATTCACATCATTTTCAATATTATTGTGCACTTGTGAGTTGGATATAATTTATAGTGCCTTGAATTTATTCTTGTTATATTTATTAATTTAGTGGAAAAAGGTCCTTCTATCTCTTGGCTTATTTCTTTTTCCTTGTGTATGTAAACATTTCTATACGTTGCCGAACATGGAAGTGGAGGAAACGTTTATGAGGATTATTTTGTGCTACAGTTTTGCAAACTAGCTACCATCTCTATTAGGCGTCGTCCTAAACGTACGGGTGTGATTTGCATAAGGTTGCAACTTTAAACATTCTAGACGCGTCTGACAATTTTGTAATTATGGTGTCACTAATTTTTAGGATGGTCTAAGAATCTATTTTTATCTCTAATAATAATATTTTAAACTTTAAAATATTTCAACTCAAGTAGAGTCTAATAAACATATAATAATTCTGAAACTAGACCATCTTGATGATGACACTAAGTTTGAGACTTTTTCCATATCCATACTTCTTAATGTCGAGATTATCAATTAGATAGTTTCCTAATATCAGAACAACCTTTTTTGATGGACTCTTGTGTAGGGATCTCGTGAACTGCTAGCTTGTGGAATCGGGAATCCCAAATACTAGGATCCCAACCAAGATCGTGTGCTCAGTTGGCCAAACGCGAGTAGATGAATACAACTATAAATCGAGTACGAGAAATAAAGCAAACATAAAAAGCACACCACAACAACACACGATTTACATGATTCACTCCATAGGGCAACATCCACGTCCTCGGCAACTAGAAATCAACTATCACAATGAATATTATTGTTTTGGATTATAAGAGATAATCCCTATATCTAAATATCGGTAAAAGACCATCACCAATCTTCCCTTCTAAACTCGCTCTCGCGACTGAGCAACATCGTCGATTAACATCCTATTTTCCACCGCAATATCGCTACTAGAAAGATTACCTCGAGAGCAACATAGAGATTTTCTCTTTGTAGAAATGAAAGTTAACCAATCCAAAACTCATAGGAATATCGCCTCTTTCAAAGGCCATGTCTCTCTCTCTCGGAGACCCATCTCCATATTAGAGATCCATTCCCATAACCCCTAAATGGGCCCTCAAAGGATGGGTATTATGTCCTCCTTCATTGTCTTATAAAGATATCACTTTCTTGCTTCTCAAGAAAATCAATTTTTTATTTTCCATAATACCCTAATCTTTAGAAGAAAATATGGGTATGGTGATTTAGCTATCACCAAATCCATCATTTTGAAATGCACCTTATTTCTACATTTGAAGTTTGAAACCTTATATAAAATTTCCTCATCCTATATTCTAAAATTTTGTTTTAAAATAAATTATTTTAAAATCGTTGAGGTTTGTATAAGGCCTCCTCCTTATACTATAGTAATGGGCATCTCCAAAATTGATGGAGATGTGCTTTTAGTGTCAAAGGCCTTATGATGGCTCCAAAATCTATTTTTATTCATAGTTACAAAATTGAAACTTTCAAAATTACTATGGATCAAGTAGATCAATAAACAATTAAAAATCTTGAAAATATGTGGTCCAGATAACTTGTTACAATAGGTACCATATTTAGGATTTGAAATTCCTCTTTTTTTTCCTTCATATCTTACATCTCGAGGTCGGCATAATCAATTGAAGTGGTCTCCAATATCGAGACAGTCTCTTCTCGATGATTTTTGAGGAGCACCTTATTGCAACTTTATATAAACTTTTTTCTTGTGATCATGATACAAACATTGAACAATCAAAGTTCATCCTAATAAGGGACTCTTTATTGAGAGGAATTGCAGCCTAAAGGTGTTGGTCGGCACCTTGTTTATTCTAGGGAAAATTGTAGTTACCCCCACCCCACCCTACTCCCACCCCCTCCCAAAAAAAAAAAAGAAAAAAAAATTAAACTTTGTAGACATCCTCTCCCCCAATACTTTTAGGGCACATTTGGGTACCTAGAGAAGCATGTCTTGGGAATAGGGTTCTCCTAGAATTAGGTTATTCTGGAATTGGTCTATCCTTGGGATAGGGGTGTCTGCTGTTTGGATTGCACCTGATAAGAAACATGGAATATGCATGTCCACTGTTTGGATTGCCTGGAATATGTGAATCCATAGATATTCAGTTGCAAGTTTTTATATTATTATCCTACATTTAATTTTATACGGATTAACTTCTCCCATTGATTCTAAACTTCAATATTATTTTTTAACTAAAATGAAATCCTTATCTTTTTCTTATTCTTTTCCATTGTATCCTTATGTATATGGATATATTACATTCCAAAGATCCTATTAGGGTACGTTTGATTCATGTTGAAAATATTCCGTAATAAATATTTACATACGTAAATTGTATTTCATACGTTTGGTTCGTGCAAATGCATATGCAAATAAAATATATCATGGTAAAAGCTTTTACAACTAAAATGGTCTAATTCATCGTAAAATAAACTACACCTATTGAGGTGGGAAAATATTCTCCATACATTTGTTTTTACATGCGGATGCACTATTCAACATTCACTATTCACTATTTACAATATAATATAGTATGGATGTGGTTAGCATGCGGGCCATGCCTGCAAATGTAGAAATGTGGCACCTCTTAAAAATATATTTTTGAGATGGATTTTTGGATTTAATTTTTAAGGACATGTAATCTCTGACATGGAGATCATGAATATAAAAAATAAATAAATTATTAAACTTTAAAAACTAGAAATAATAATTTCATTAAGAAAACATTTGGATGGTTAGCTTCCATTGTTTGTAGATGGACCATGTACTTGCATCCATTCTTAAGATGGATGCTTTATTATTTTGGACCGCCTATTTAGAAATGCGGTCCAGCCCGCATGAAATGATTTTTCATATATTATTATAATATTTTATTTACATACAAATTATATACTTAATATATAAAAGAAAAGGTTCATATAAGATTGTAACCTTAAAATGTAGAACTACGAATGCACCTCAAAATTCCATTAGAAATGGTCATTTTAATGTTGAAAAACCATCTAATTGAGCATCTTGACATTGAGATGTATGATTATGAAATAAAAAAAGATTTTGAGTCCCAGAAATAGTGCATCTTACAACACATTATCTAGACCGTCCGTTTTCAAAATTGTCATATATTTTTAGATCTACTTGATTTTAACCATTTTTGGAGTTTTAAATTTTATAATTAAATGCGAAAATAGATTTTGAGATAATCCAAAGAATATTTTACATCAAAATTATGAGTTATGATCAAATTTGAAGGTGCGCCTTAATTGGATTGTTTAAGGTTGCAACCTTATGGAAACCACACCCATATATAAATTATATTGCAATAATAATCAATATATAATATATAAATAATATATTATTTTATATTATACTATAACATATAATATTGGAGGAAATATATAATATACTTTACATATAATCTATATATTATTTGTATCATTTATGATATAAAAATATCATATATTATATTATAAAAATATTATATTATATTTTATTATATAGTAAAACTACTTTCTCTTTAGGGGGTGGATAATATACATTGATAAAATAAATATAAAATACATTATATTACATATTATATTATAGTGTATATATATATGTTGTAATATTTATGTATGATGTCTTTGTGATTCGCGGACCTCAATGCTCCAAATTAACTTGAATGAATTATAAATTTTCTAATCCAATGGGAATTGGCTAATCCAAAAAAACATGGATAGCCCTATTCCACCTATTTTGGTGGAATAGCATACTCCACGTTTTTGCCCAAAAATGTGGATTGGCCACGCTCTGGTATTCAGCTGTCTACGCGTAAATGTGCCTGGATAGCCTTTTCATATAGTCTGATAGAGGTACCCAAACAGACCTTTAGTATCACACCCTAGACCCAAACATTGTTTTTTCTTGTATCCCACCTCTCTTCCATCCCTAGTTAAAAAGTTCACAAATTTGGGATGAAAATACCGTTACCCTCTCTACCCCTTCTCTCTCTCTCTACCAGCCCTCTCTCTCACTCTCTCTCTCTGTTTCTCTCACTACCTGCCCTATGTCTACCCCGTCTCTCTCTACGCACCCTCTCTCTCTTACTCTCTCTTTCTTTCTCTCTACTCACCCTCTCTCTACCTCCCTTTCTCTCACTCTCTCTATCCATCCCCTCTCTCTCGTTCTCTCTCCACACCCACAAACACTCCTATATAATATATTTTTATATATTTTTTATATGGAGCTTTTTTAATAGCATGTCAATTAAAAATAAGAAATGGGTTTTGAAGAAATGTTGTTTATACGTGAGCCGAAGATGGCACACTGTTATAGGGGAGCTTTGGATCTTCCAATTCTTTGATCTCTGTGTTTTCTGGATTAGTCATGGAGTCCCAAGATTTCACTGTGATTTACTTTTCAAAAACGTTTGGGCCTTCTCTTGGTTTTTCAGATCATAGAATTGAATCTTGGGCTTAGATTTGAAGATGCAAAAGGACAATGAATTCAGTTTTCTGGAGCTGGACAAATAAAGGAGTTGCCAGAGAAGAAATCAAAAAAGTTGGAAAGAGTTTGGATTGATGCATTTAGAGGGAATTGAGTCAGTTTTCTTATCCTCTTTATTGCCTAGAGAAAGAGAGAGATTTGTTGAGAAGTGTGGCCTTGGTTATTCATGTAGATCGAAATTGTAGGAGAATTTGTGGGGGTGTGTATAAAAAGGTCTGGGTCGAAGATCCATCGAAATTGTTAAAATTTTAATTTGTCACACAGGAGAAAACCATACATCATCAATGAGTCATCATCAACCCATCATCATCTTGAATATTCCCATCACCAACTCTCTACTCTTTTCTCTCTAGAAGTTTCATCATCAACCCATCATCATCTTGAATATTCCCATCACCAACTCTCCACTCTTTTCTCTCTAGAAGTTTCTCATAGTCAAAGCAAAGAAAACTTAGTGAAGAAGAATAGGTCCCTAGAGAACATTGTCAAAGTGGTTGTAGAAATCTCTTGAATAGCGTTGGAACCAAGTGGCACATCTAGAACCATGTGGATAGGCGGTAAAAATGGGCTTTATAAGGAGGCTCTCGCATGACCACATAAAATGAATCCAACATCCTGGAACATCGTCAATATGTGAGATATAGCTACTATTGCAAAAATGTGCAAATGTATATGTGGTCTTCTGATTAATACAACTTCAATGTGATCCTAGTTATTAACTATTTCAAATGTAATAGTAAAATATATTTGAGAAAATATCTTATTATTTTATATTTTTAACTTCTATATTTCATTAGACCCAAGAATTGTAAATATTACTTGTAAGCAAAAAGTCTCCATCTTTTCTATCTTCCAACCCCCTAAACCCTTTTAACCATATATTATTGACCTCAACATATGACTCTATCTCTCTCTCTCTCTAAAACTCCATCTCTCTCTCACATCATTCTCTCTCTCTCTCTCAAAACTCCATCTCTCTCTAAAACCCAAACTCCATATCTCTCTCTCACATCATCATCTCTCTCTCTCAAATCTCTATATCTTTCTCTAAAATTCAAACTCCATCTCTCTCTCAAAACTCTATCTCTCTCCTTAAAACTCAAACTCCATATCTCTCCCTCTAAAAATCCATCTCTCTTACACATAAGAAGGTGTGCTCGTGTTCGAGCTCAAGCTAAACCCCTTGGCTGGTAAACTCACCGAGAAGCAAAGAGAGAGAGATAGAGTTTTAGAGAGAGAGAGAGATGGAGTTTGAATAGGATGTCATTTTAATATTTGTTTGGGTAAAAAATTTATGGTCAAAGGGGTCCAAGGGTTGTAAGATAGAAAGGATAGAGACATTTTGCTTACAAGTAATATTTTCAATTTTTGGGTGTCATGAGATATGGAACTTAAAAATAAGGGATAAGGAGACATTTTCCCAATATTGTTTAGATAATACTACTTCCGCTTCAGTCATACTATCATTCTTTGCTATTTTCCAAATAATTTTAGTATCAATGCTTCCACAAACTCCAACATTTGGTATCAGAGCTTTGGTTTGTGCTTCTTAAGAGATGCATTTACCTAAACCGTGCCTATGCCATCAACTTGAGTATGAATTATACCCAAAACCTAATACCCATCATAGATGGAGAAGATTACGACTCATAGTCTCCAAATGAAGACCCTCTTTATCTGACAAAATTTATGGGATATTTTCGAACAAGACTATTCATCGCCAGAAAATGAATACGTACTTGAATTGTGGTCACAGCGAAAGAAGAATGAACACATGGAAAATAAAAAGAGAGATGCAGAAAAGCCATTTTCTTGATCCAGCAAATTGTAAGAAAAATGGGAAACATGGGAAATTTTGAAACATGGGAAATTTTGAAAATTGAATTATAGGGACTTGAAAACGTAATTTCTATAGAACTCCAGAATTTATGGAGAGAATTTGATAATTTGATGATGAAAGATAGTGAATCAATTCAGAACTTCTTTTCTGGAGATGATATACCTGATAAGAGAATTGTTCAAAAAATTTGAAGAAGCTTGCCTACAATGTTTGACCATGTTGCAGCAACAATAGAAGAATCAAAAGATTTATCTAAATTTTTATTACAAGAGTTAAGTGGGTCTCTTGAAACACATGCGCAAAGAATGAGTTAATTTTCAAATCAGAGTATGGAGCACGCTTTTCCGTCAAAGGTCACAATTTTAGAAAAAAATAGAATTGAATAAAATAAAGAAAAGGGAGCATTTCAAAATTATCAAAGAGGTCACTGAAGAATATTTTTTCTGGAGTCCAAGAAAGAGGAAGAAATAATTACAACAACTACAAAAATCAAGTACAAAAAGGTAAATCTAAATCTTACTATATTATTTGCAAACAATCAGGGCATGAATCATGAGATTGTCAATATAAATGTTAAAAATGTAGAAACCCCAATCACTCTTAAAGGGATTGTTGGTTTCAACAGAAAAATGAAATACAAAAAAATGAAGTATATTTTTTCTAAAAAAATAATAATACAGGCCAGATGTTTTATTCCTGCATGAATGTTCAGCAGAATTCACATAATATTTGGGATCTGGATAGTAGTTATAGCAATCATATGACAGGAAATTGGAGCAATTTTGTTGAGATAAATGAAAAAATCACTTCTCAAGTCACGCTCAGTGATGGAAAAGTCCAAAATGTTCAAGGAAAAAGAGTAATTTCAGTTAAAAAAAAAAAGGGGAGGTGATCATAAATTCATTTATGATGTTTTTTATATTCTCAGCTTGAATCAAAATCTATTAAGTGTCGCAAAATTGATGAAAATAAGATACTCAATATATTGCAATAGAGGTGAATATGTGATTTTTTTTATAAGAAAAATAAACAGGCAGTAATCAAGGTCAAAATGACCCCAAATATGATTTTTCATATGGTCATGCCATCATGTGAAATTATGCCCTAAGTTCTGAAAATATTGATAAATCTTATCTGTGGCATTTAAGATTTGGGCATTTAAATTTTAAAATTTTGAAATTGATAAATAAAAATGGTAATTGGACTATGATCAATAATTGAAAAAAGAAAAATATATGAAGGGTGTATGTATGGATAATTACATAGATTATCATTTTCAACATCATCTTGGAGAGCAAGTGCTCCATTAGAACTGGTCTATGAAGATATATGTGGATTGACTCGAACATAAACTTTTAACAAGAAATGATATTTCTTTCTAATTGTTCACGATTACAACAGAATGATGTGGTATTTATTTTGACTAAAAAATCAAAAGAATTTTTAGTCTTTACTCAATTTAAAGCTGATGCAGTAAGCAAAGTGGTTTTCTATTAGAAGCTTTGAGAACAAACCGAGGAGGATAATTCACATCTAAAGAATTTTGAATTTTTTGCAAAACTATTGGAATCAAAAGAGAGTTGACAACAACATATACTCCACAACAAAATGGAGTCGCAAAGAGAAGAAACTGAGATATGTTCGAAATGACTCGGAGTATGTAGAAAGGTAATAATCTTCCTAATAAATTCTTAGCAGAAGCCGTTTATACTGTTGTTAATATTCTAAACAGGTCTTGTACAAAATCTCTCCAAAATAAAACACCTTTTGAGGCATGGTTTAAGAGAAAACCAAGAGTAAAGTTATTCAAAGTTTTTGGATGTATTGCCTATGGGAAAAGTACTTCTCAAAACAAAACAAAAAATTGATGAAAAAGTCAAAAAATATATCTTTGATGGATATCAAAAGCTTATCGTCTTTACAATCCCAAAACAAATAAATTGGTAATTTTCAGGAGTGTCATCTTTGATGTAAAAAGTGTATGGAAATGGAATGAAAATTCTAGCCAAGAAATAAATTTTTTTAGAGATTGATGATTCAAATAGAAGTTTGGATCCAAACCCTTCAATTCCAAGACAAGAAAGTACAAGTCCAAGTTCTTCAGATATAAAAACGCCTTCCATAAAAGTAGGATCTCTTTCAGAAATTTATGAATCATATGACATTGCATTCTTTTCTAATTAACCACAAAATTTTGAAGAAACAACTAAAGAGAAAATTTGGGTAAATGCCATGAATGAAGAAATTTTTGTTATTAAGAAAAACAATACATGGGAATTAGTAGATCACCCAAAAAGAGAAAGAAATAATTGGATTGAAATGGATTTACAAAATAAAATATAATGAAGATAGGTCCATTAAAAAACACAAAGCTTGACGGGCGGAAAAGGTTATTCACAGCAACCTGGAATATATATCAATGGTACTTTTGCCCCTCTTGCCAGAATGGAAACCATTCGAACTATTTTGGCCATATCTGCCCAATAAAAAATTCCAGTTTTCCAGTTGGATGCAAAATCTTCTTTCTTGAATGAAAAACTTAAAAGAAGAAGTATATGTCAAACAACCATTGGGTTTTGTTGAAAAATAAAATAAAGAAAAATTATAAACGGAAAAAGGCATTACACGGGTTAAATCTAGCTCCAAGAGCTTGAAATAGCAAAATTGATAAATATTTTCAAAAAAATTGATTCGAAAAGAGCCCAAGTGAGCCTTCACTTATGTAGAAAAAGGGAAGTGAAAATTCATCTCTAAGCACTTATGTAGATGATTATATATATATATATATATATATATATATATATATATATATATATATATATATATTGATACGAACCAAAAAATGGGGGAAATTTTAAAAAAACGATGATGAAAGAATTTGAAATGACTGACTTGGGAATCGTGAATTTTTTTTTTTAAAATCCAAGTAAAATTGTCAAATGGATAAATATTTATCTCTCGAGAGAAATATGTTGAAAATCTCTAGAAATGATTTAGAATGTCAAATTGCAAGCCAGTATACCCTAACAACAATAATTAAAAAAAGGTCAAAATATGATGGTGCAGAAAAAGTTGATGCATCAATTTATCGAAGTTTGGTTGGATCTTTAATTTATATGACTCATACTAGGCCAGATATTGTGCATGCAGTCAATATTTCTTCCAAGTTCGTTAATGAACCAAGTAAACTGCATTTTATTATACTAAAAAGGATTTTGAGATATATCCAAATAATAAAGAAACACACTATCAAATATATTTTTGAATATGATATTAATCTTGTTGGACATTTTGATTGTGATTGAGCAGATTCTATTGATGATTGGAAAAGCACTTCTGGCTATATATTATGCATAGGTATAAAAATGATATCGTGGTTATCAAGGAAGCTAAACACAAAAGCTGAATATATCTCAGCAATAAGCGCAACATATGAAGTTGTTTGGCTCAAAATGATTTTATCACACTTGCAGCAAAAGTAGAATTCCCTCCAACCTAATGTTTTGCGACAACATGTCAATAATTGTAATGACAAAAAATCTAGTACTTCACCGTCAATCAAAGCACATTAAAATACGACATCATTAAATCATGGAGTTGATAGAAAAAAAAGAATACAACTAAAATTCATCAACACAAATGAGTAGCTTGCCGACATCTTCACAAAGACGATTTTTATAGAAAAATTTATCCAATTCAAAGAAATAATGAGTGACAAATTAAGAGGATATTAAAATATCTATTTGTGATACATGACAAAACCATACCTCGTCAAGTACTCATCATCAACCAGCATCATCTTGAATATTCCCATAGCCAACTCTCCACTCTTCTCTCTCTAGAAGTTTCTCATATGTAGTAGAGAGAAAGCAAAGAAAAATTAGTTAGTGGAGAAGAATAAGATCACCAAGAACATTGCAAAAGCGATAATCGAAAGCTCTTGAAGAGCAGTGGAACCAAGTGGCACATCTACAACCGTGTGGATAGGCAGTAAAAATGGGCTATATAACGAGGCTCACTCATGACCACAGAAAATGAATGCAACATCCAGGAACATCGTCAATATCTGTGAGAGAGTTACTATTGCAAAAAGCTCCAAATGTATGTGTGGTCCTTTGGCCCATACAACGTCAATATAAACCTAGTTATTTACTATTACAAATTTAATAATGAAATATTTTTGAGATAATATTGCTTCCTCTTCACCCTTAATTATCATTCTTAGCTATTTTTCTAATAAATTTTAATATCAATGGTTTTGCAAATTCCAATAAAAATCTAGTGGTTTTAGAGAGAGAGCATGAGTTGCAGTGGAGAGAACATGGGAGAGTTTGTTGTTGTTTAAAGAGAGAAAGTGAGTTAGACAGAGGGGGATAAAGAGAAATCGGGTAGAGAGAGAGAGAGAGTGAGAGAGAGGACGGATAGTGAGAGTGTGGGGGTAGAGAGAAATGGTGGTTAGAAAGAGAGAGTGCGAGAGAGGGGCAGATAGAGAGAGGGTAAGGGTATTTCATTCAAGTTTTATTGACTTTTTTAGTGGTAGATAAATACAAGAAAAATCAGCGTTTGGGTCTAGAGTGTGATACTGAAAAAGGGGGAGAATTTATACGAAGTTCATTTTGAAGGTATCTATAATTTTCTCTTTATTTTACATTAGAAGCAATATTATAATGGAACACCTCTGTTTAACGGAGTACATGTCCAGAATGAAGAGCATTAATCATAGGCGAGAAATCCGAGTTAAGAATAATATATTTCATTGGGAATTTTGCCGTTTCGTAGTGCTTCTAATTGAATGTATTTTGCATTTGAATATACCCTCAAATACACCCAATTATTTCTTATTTTACTTATTATTATTTTATTTGAATGTATATTTTTAATAAATAATTTTATTCATTGAAATGGAATTTAGTATAATAGAATATTGTCTATTATGAAATATTTAATCAATTGAATGATCTAATTAGAATAAATAAATAAATATATATATATATATATATATATATATATATATATATATATATAAAAGGAAAGTATATGATGAGACTATTTATTTACCTTTAGTACAAGGTCGTCCTAATTAATCTTGACCATTGGATGTGAATTTGGATGGTTGCATTTATTTCATTGAGCAAGCTCAAAGTTTAAAAGAAATTTTATCAAACTTTGTGACACACCTAAACTATCAAGTTTCACATCGGATGGTTATAAGTAATTGTAACATCCTTATACCAAAGGTAAATGGTCTCAATGTATAGAATCTCACATATCTGTAGTGAGCCTACTGCCTCACAAGATCATTTTTTCAGATATATATATATATATATATATATATATATATATATATATATATGAAAAAATATATGATCAGTAGCCTCATGTAGATAAGCTAAATGTGCCAACGGCCCAGATTGAATCTGGGCCGATTTGATGATCACAGATGTTTGGTAGTGTTTGAATTTTAATGTTTTTTCTACAAATCGAAATTAATTGAAATTTTAGGCGTGTGTTCTTCAAAAATAGATGAATCTACGAAAAATATTTTAAAAAATATTTTATAAGAAAAATATTGACCAAAATCCCCCTAAATTTTTGTAGGGGTATTTTGGTCAATTTTTTCATGTAAAATATTTGTTTAATATTTTTCGTAGATTCACCTATTTTATAAAAAAACATGCTTAAAATTTCATATGATTTGGATTAATAATAAAAACATTAAAATTCAAGCACTACTAGATACTACCGGACATCCGTGATCGTTAGATCGGCCCAGATTCAATCTGGGCCATTAGCGTATTTAGCTTATCTACATGAAGCTGCTGACCATATATTTTTTCATATATATATAAGAAAAAGTCTTCTCGACACCTATAGACGAAAATGAATAGTGATTTCGCCTACCCTCATCACCGTCCAAGTTTCATTTCGCGGTCACGATTGTTCGGTAATATTCCATTTTTTATTGTTCTTTTATAAATCGAAATGCCTTGAAATTTGGAGAGTATGTACATCTTATTGAGACACATCTAATAAAAATATAAAAACAATTATCTGTAAAAAATAAATTGACCAAAATACCCCGAAAATTTCGGGGGTATTTTGGTCAATGTTTTCATGTAAAATATTTTTTTTATATTTTTGAAAGATTCCCTTATTTTGATGAATAGATACTCCAAATTTCAGGTCATTCCAATTTGTAAAAAAAATGGAAAATGAAACACTACCGAACAATCTTGACCGCACGATGAACTTTGAACGGTGATGGGGGGCAAAATCACTATTCATTTTCACCTATAGGTGTTGCGTAGTGTTTTCCTATATATATATATATATATATATATATATAGAATTGGTTGGTCTATATAATTCTTCGCTTTTTTTTTGGTTGATCACTAGTTTGCTAGGTCATATTCCTGAGATTTTGAGTTTGAAAAATAGGTTTAGATAGGGCTTTTAGCGAAAGGGATTAAATGTACAATATGGTCCTTTAAATCATAAAAATCTTTTTACCAAAGGGGTGAGCATGCCTTATTCCCTTGTCCGATGTTGTCATTACTGGATAAGGGAGCAATTGCAAAAAATAAAAATAAAAAGCTCAACAGGGGGTGGTCATAATTCTTACAAATATTATGCTCTTATGGTAATATTGGGGGAGAAAAAAGTGTCCGAACATAAAAAGCTCTTCTAATTACCAATTACCGCTCCGATTGCGTTTGTCATTATATTCACATGTATCTCCAATTCTCTCTATAAGCTTCTCTCTCTTTTCTCCTCTCAATGTTCACTTCATCTCTCCTTTATATTGGTATCCTGGAAGGTGTCTCTTAGTGAAGGCAGTTCTTATAGTGGGAGTGGTTATTACTACTGCATCACATGTTAGATGTAAAACAATATGGAACAAGCGTCTTCCAAGTCGTATACCTGACTACTGAAGGAGGTGGTCACACAAGGAAGTGGGCTTTGTGCTTAACCTCCCATGTTGCAGGTGTTATCTTTGAAAATATTTTCCAAGAGTAAATATCCAATGCCAACTGTTTCTATTGGTTTGTCTATACCATACAGTGGTTGGCCAAAATTGAGTCAATCGCATCGAGCGATGCTAGGTGCTATAGAAGCATCACAGAACATGTCGTAGATGTCATCAAGATATAATTGCGAAGGATTATATTAATCGATGGGAACCATTCATGACAAAATTTATAAAATCATGTTCCATGGTCAAGGGACGGATTATATTGTTTTTGGGGGTTCTTAAATTGAGTTATTATTGTGCAGTGAAATGTTAAGGAAAGTGCAAGGAACAACAAGAACTCAAGAAGAGCACAAATAACACTTTGGCAGGAAAAAAAGAAAGAAAAAGGCCTTGACCAAAGCTTTTTATATCTCTGGGAACAACAAGAACTCTACGGTTATGATCGTGCCCAATGTTAGTACTTTTTGTTTGAAAAATACTTGTATGTATTTCAAAACAACAATAGGGCATGTCTTATATTTTTAGTACAAGTGAGAGAGATGGTACATGTGCGGAGTACATGAAGCATGTGACATGCACACGCGACGTACATGAAACATGTGACATGCACACGCTTGTGTGAGGGCGAGGGCGCAATGGCCTTGATGGCACACCTTGCACTTCACATACTCGCATCGACGCATGAAACGCCCCTTTCCTTGTTGGGTTTATGTAGCCTTTAAAGGCCTTACGAGTGCTTGTAAAATGAAATGATATAGTGGAACATGAACTCAGTAGGAGTGTAGTCCCTCGTGGACCATACTAAGCAAATAATGTTTGCAGATACCAAATTATGCTTGATGATCTAGGTCAATCGGTTAGGAAAAACCCAAGTTACCCGGGTATGAAGAACAAATCGAGAAAGGTTCTAATGGGTTAGCCCTTAATGAGGTTGGAGAATATGCCTAGATGAGTGAGCCAAGGGACTGTGTGACCCTTGTGTGTGATGGTGGCCTATAGAGACAAGGGCTAAAACCTCATCAATGTACCATCACATGGCATGCATATCGATAGATCATTCATGAAAGCCAGAAATCCACCTTTTAAAGTGAAGCGTATGCATGTGCAAGAGATACCCTATACGCCATAGAGCTGTGGTCACATAAGGTCTTGGTGACCTTGACTTGTCTCTAGGGAAGGACCTGAAATCCACAAACTGGGATTGCAATCAATAGTGTTTTGACTCAAATTACTTATTTCTGATATTTTACGACTACTGCCTTAGTTGTGCCCTAGTTCTCTGTTTTATCTGAACCGGGGGTGCCATGGGATATATGCTCAAAGGAGATAATCTCATTTTCATTGGTTGTTCTTATTGATAAGTTTGTTGAGAAAAGTGTACAATAATGTTATCAATGCTAGAAGGCAAGATGAGCTATTGTTGTATGTTAAGTGGAGGATCCCAAATGAAATTCGCCGAGTTCAAATTGAAAAAGTTTGTGATTGTACTGTCTGACTTGTCTTAACCCATTTCAAAGTTCATGGGCAAGTATTCACAAATGTGACTAAAGCTACTATTATCATGGACTTGCTCTGTAGAGATGGTCATTCTCACCAAGTATTATAGTGTTTCAAATACGAACTTGAAGGTGAGTTCTCTTGAACCCAAGGAGGATGATATAAGGCCCAAAGGAGGATGATATAAGGGGGGTAAGAGAGACTCAACATAAGGAGTTTCCAAGATTTGGGAGTTTGAGTATGCTTAAGAACTTGGTAGATTGTGCAATGGAAATGAGCTAGCTTTTAATAGATATTGGAAACTTAATAGACAAGTAGCATAGGAACTTGGTAGATTGTGCAATGGAAATGAGCTAGCTTTTAATAGATATTGGAAACTTAATAGACAAGTAGCATAGCACGTGTAGGACGTTACAATTTGGAGCTCATATTTTATTATTCTTCATTTTGAATAAAACATTTTTTTGTAGTATTGTGGTAAGCCTTTGACTCCTACCAATTTTCTCTCTCTACATTCCAATTTTCTCTCTCGACATTCTCTTTGTGTATGTTTCTCTCATAAAGTTCAATCCCCATAGTTTAGCCACATCAAATCCCTAACATGAAATGGGATTAGGGAGATTTACCCGTATCTCCCTGGGTAATGAAAAGGCAATGATTACCCCTGTTATCTGCATTTTAGTGTTAGTGAATAATGAAGTGCATCCTTTTAAAAGGGTGTACATAAAAGGTTTACAACATCTAACCTTCTTAGTGTTAGAGTGGTGAATTCAAAATCCTTAAATGGTTATAATATTTTCTTATTTCCTCTTGGTGTTGCATCGAATATTTATGTGAAATTTTGTGCTTTGGAAGCAAGTATTTACTTAGTTATCCAGATGGACTACTTTCCTTAATAGATTGAAAGTGATTCCTTACTTCTTGTAAAGGTTATTTAAAGTTGCTACAAATCTCCTTGGGCACTTCATACTATAGCTGCTAATGGTCAATTTAGACTCTCAAATCGTTCATGGTCTGTCTGTCACGTTTACCGTGAGACTAATATGGTGGTTGATGCACTTGCTAAAAAAGCTACAATTTTTTCGGAAGCCACCATTTGGTGCTCTAGGCCTCCAGACTTTTTTTCTCTTTTTTTACTTCATGATGCTACACAATTGCCCTAATGTACGGTTGTAAATAACGAGTTATAGTTTGTTTTCTTTTGATTAATGAAAAACATGTAGGAGCCTTTTCCCCCACTGATTTTCCCAAAAAAAATAAAGTTTTCTGGTTTAGTTGTCAACCAGCCTTTGGAAAATTGTATGGGTTGGTAAGAATTTCTAATATGGTAATAGCTATGGCGGGACAGTCTCATGAGTTTGTGTACTGTAGAGTAACCTTGTCTCTGTAATGGGCAACTCTGTGGGTATTTTGGTGCATCTAATTGCATTATTTATTATATGGAACTCTCATGGACCTATTGTGAGAACTTTTCTTTGGGAATTTTCTTATTATGAATGTAGATGGACCTTCATTTCCCCATCGAATAGGGTCTGCAAGCTTTTTGTGTTCCTCTCATATCTCCAGGGGGTATGCTAGGAGGAGATTGTGCAAGCATTCAGATTCTTGGTGAGGGGAACCTCCCTGTTGCTCTTGAGAGTTGTAAAAACGACAGGAGATGGACAGCAGTGAGGTGCATATTCTCTTTCACATCCATTGCCACCATCATTGCCTTACTTAAGGTAGGATGAATTCTCCAATGCAGGACGAGTTGCATGCTAGGGATCCTCCACAATTGTGCCAAAGACTCGTATTATGAAAAATAATAGGAAACTAAGGCTGTGGCGCATATCCAAGTATTTTATTGAATAGTTCTTTTTTTCTTTTAGATGGAAGGGAATACATGCCCTTACTTAGTGGCTTTCGAATGTGTCAGTCGGAATGAAAACCTTGACCAGTACTCAGGGTTAAGTGGTGTTACCACCACAACTACAACCCCATTCCCGAATGAATAGTTCATCCCCTTTATGTTTTTCCCCAAAAGGTGGTTTGTTGGTATGGCTCCAATTGTTACCTTTGGGGAAATAAAAGGGTTTGCCAGAGTAGCCCATGGGTATTCTAATCGAGAAAGGCATTTCTCTAATCATCAGGGCTGCATCACTCCGGTTTTGCTTCCTTTATCGTTCCAACAACGTTAGAAGATGCTTATAAACGGCTTTACCCTAGTGAAATGTGACCATCTGATTCTTTAATTTTTGTATTTACTTTAGAGTTTTCTCCTTTCTTGTTTCTTCTCTTTCTTTTAAGAAAATATTCATGGCTGCAACAAATATCTCTGTGTTGAAATCAGCATTGTCTGGGGACTGCAATCCCCTAAACATCCTAGATCATCAACTAGACGTACCTCACCATATGCTTCGGCAAAAGGCGAGGAATATAAAAAAGTTCAAGCTATTGATAAAGATGGAGGAGTACTAATTCTAAACACAGACTCGGCGAGATAGGCAATGGGATCGTATTCGTAAGTGCTGAGGCCCTCTTTGAGGCATTTGACCCATCGGATCAACATGATGCTTGCAGGACATTGGCTCGTCGGCACTTGAGCACCATTTCAAGCCTCTGAGTCAAACTGTCCTTTCAACTTTTGGATCTCCACTTCCAATCTGTGCTCCTCTTCTCTATGTACTCCATTTCCTTGTTCACTCCATTTTCTTTCATTTCCTTTCCTATCTTGCAAATAAGTTTGCATCACTTGTTGTTGGAATCTTGGATGTAAAACTCAAACTTTAATGAAAGATTTCCCCTTATTTTTTTCTTTTCTCTTCTTCTTTTCAGCAGGAAACTGTGCCAGAAGGAATAACCGCATCACAATATGCTTACATGTTTATGACTGGGATTATGGGTAGTTTTTAGTAAGCCTTATGTCTGTAATTTAAAGAAAAACTTGTAGCTGCCTCAAGCATTCTTGACATGCAGTAACCCTCTCGTCACTTCGATTCTTTCGAGGATGGTTGATTCTTCTTTTGAGTAAAAAATATGTATATTCTGCGGACAAAAATGCCTTTCATGGAAGCTAACAATGGTGCTTACCATAGTTACCGGGTGCGGGAGCGGGAACGGTCCGGGTGCGGGAGCGGGAACGGTTCGGGTTCCGGGAGCGGGAGCATCGTATCGAGGGCTGCCTAAAGCTCCGGGAGCGAGTTCCGGTGAACGTTGCAGATCGAGATTCTGTATGAACAGGGTGCATGTTCCCGATACAATGGGATCGAGATCCTTATTTAACGGGAACGTGTTCCATGTAAAATGGGATCGTGTTCCCATGTTCATTAGGATCATGCTCCCATAGACAACAAGAATGGGATCCCATTCAAAGTTGAGTCGCACCCCCATCTAAGAAAAACGTGTTCCTATTTGGAATGAATCAAGCTCCATTCAAAGTTGGATCGCGTTTCGCTGAACTTGGAGCGAATCTATACATGTCCTCTCTCTCCCTCTCTCTATCTATCTCTCTCTCTCTTGACCAGACACTCATCACTTCTTCATATTTACCACCTCTTCAACCTTTGCACCCGTAATCCAATGGACCTCTTCACATTTACCACCTCTTCAACCTCCTCTTCACATTTACCACCTCTCTTGACCAGACATTCACGCCTTTCTCTCTAAATTCATGAACACATTCAACTGACTTCACAGTGAGTGGACTTTCTCTCACCTCAAAAAGCACAACAACAACAAAAATCCACATAATCATCTCAACCTCGCTTGCTAGTAATTAGGGACCTTCATGACAATCTTCAAAAGGTCAAACAAACTCTGAAAATGGCTAAAATCTTCGATGAAAAACTATTCATTAGATTGCAACCAACTCCATGGTTGTGAAGCTTGGTGATATCCTTGACATAGGAGAAGAAGAGTTCAAGCTCCTTTATTTGTTTAGAAAAACTCAAGCAAGACATAGAGAAATCAAATAGGAAGCTATTAATTTTACAGGGAAGCCACAAAAGCCTGAATATACAAGGAGATTTCAGGTATGTTATAAAAGTTAGCCTTGACGAATTCAAGAATTGGGGTGACTTTTTTCCTCTAGGAATTCAAATGAAAAATCTTTGTAAAGAATTAGAAAAAAAAAATTAACATTTTAATGGAGTACCCAAAAATTATCCATCTGGAATTAGGGCTAGAATAGCTGCTTTGAGTCATGGAGGCCCAATTTCTACGTGGTTTTTAGCTGATAACCCTATTGTTTTAATGGTGGGTGGCTCCGTTTTTGTTCACAGTGGGATCCTCCCTAAGGTTGAAGTTCCATGAACGTAGGGATAATGATCCTAAAATTTTGGGAGCAGGGATCTAATTTGTTAGGGAACGCGTTCCTTGGGACAGTGGGAGCAAGATCCGTGCAGTTGCGGGAACAAGCTTCATTGTAAATGGGATCGAGAATCCTAAAAATAGGAGCGAGCTCCCAAAAAGTTGAGGATGGGTTCCGGACAAGATCTCGGCCATAGAATGCCAAAACTGGGTTTCGAAGTGGGAGCACCAACCTAGTTGGACGCTTCCAGTAACTATGGTCCTTACCATGGTCCTCTATAGACTACGGGCTTCTCTTAATCTTTAACTATGGTTTGGTCCTAAGCATAGCTGTTCACGTGCGAACGTGGCATGAGATGATAAAGCATCAAAAAGCCCAAAAACCTGTCCATTTTTCTTTGCACTCCCCCTAAACCTCTTTTGCGACTCTTTAGATCTTGTTGCACGAAAGATTATCATGACATTGGCTTTGCACAATTTTGACTGTGGCATTGGACTTCTATGAATTTTTTTGGAAAATTATTGTTAATATACCTTAATTTTAAGAAAATCGAAAAAAAAAACTCCAACTTTTCAAAACCTAGCCGACAGCCTTTTTTTCAATTGTTGAAATTTTTTGGACGAAAATATCTTTTACGGTAGTCTTTCTACCGTAATACATTTTGAATGTATTACGGTAGAAAGACTACCGTAGTAGTGTGAATATACATTACGGTACTTCGAGTACCGTAATGAACATTACAGTAATTTAAATGTTGTAAAGAACCTTATGGCCATAATATATAAATATATGTTTCACGGCATTCTTAGTACGGTAATGCTTTGAAAAGCTTCAAACCGAAGCCAATATCAAGGCGACCCCTCTCCTCCCACACTATGCGAATGTACCGTAATCAATGGTTGAAAATTGAGTATTTTGGATTCGATTTATGGTCTCGGAGTAATTGACGTAACAATGGCCCTGGTTTTGCTGTAATTCAATTGTTTTTCTGATTTTTAGGTTTTCAAAAGATGTATGCAGTCGGGAGGTTCGGCAGTTATATTTCAAGAGGAGTTGACCCAGTCGCAGGCCCTTTCCATCTATTTGGCGGTGCAGTAGATATCATCGTTGTTGAACAACAAGATGGGAGTTTCAAGACCTCACCTTGGTATGTGAAGTTTGGCAAGTTTCAAGGAGTGGAACTGTTCTACCAAGAAGAAGATTTTAACAGGAAGCGCTAATGAAGGATTCAAAAAAAGTGTTCTATATTCCGGAAGTTGCTTATCGACCTAAATTTATAGAAAGCTTCGAAATGAATGATGGAACTACATATGTTTCTAACCATGAAGAATTCCTGGGCTCTTGGTGTTGGAGAGTTGCGATTCATAAGAACTTGAAAAACCTTTCGGACAAAAGTAGTGGAACTTTCCTACATGGAAGAAGAGTCGAACGCAAAAAAGCTCAAGAAGGATTTCAGAAAGAGGGGTTTCTGATAAGGAAGTGGCTTCTCAATCAAAAGTAATCGAGAGTTGGGGTGTAGACTCTCATATTTCTACTCATAAAGAACTTTCGAAGTTGTTGGTTTTGCAGAGTTATGGTAATTTTATTACCGTAATACATAATTAAAGTATTATGGTGCTAAAAATGTCGTAAATAATATATTTATGATTTACGGTAATTAAAGTACCGTAATCTTTTTTACGGTATTTAAATTACCATAATGTTCATTATGGTACTTTGAGTACCGTAATGTATCTTCATACTATTACGGTAGTCTTTTTACCATAATACATTCAAAATGTATTACGGTAGAAAGACTACCGTAAAGGGTATTTTTGTCCAAAAAAATTCAAAATTTGGAAAAAAGAGTGTAGATGAGGTTTTGGAAAGTTGAGAGTTTTTTTTGTGATTTTCTTGAAATTAAGGTATATTAGCAATAATTTCCCATTATTCTTTGATTGCAGTTTCTACTGAATCCATAGTGTCCTAAATGTGAGCTTGCCATGTCTAATAGCATGATTGTCCAAATCTACTTTCTTTTTTTTTCCTTTTGTCTTGGGAGGTACAAAAACTGGATCTAGTCATCTTGGTAGCTAACCATGTAAATTCCATGTGTGCTTTCTTCCTCTTTTTATTTGTGTTTCTTGCTCGTTGATTGTTGTGGGCATTTTATTCTTTTGCCTTCTTTACTTTGTCGAAAATCAACCACTCGGTTTTTAGAGCTTCTGCATGGTGCAGTGAAACAATGTCTTGCTTTTTCTTATTTCTTTAATGCTGAGTTAGAGCAATCCATGTGTCCCCATCTTTTGAAAATAGTCGGGAAGAAGGCACAATTTCATAGTCCAAGCCAGGTATGGGTGCTCTTTGCTGGTGCTTCCTTCTTCTCACAAGCGAGCCCTTTTCCAATTGGCGGGTGCACTAGTCCTATGTTCATTGACAAGTTTGGTGCGATCTTTGATGAGGGTCCCACAGAGACTCTTGAGCTCATGTACTTGTTGAGCATCAAGGGTGGCATTTTTTATTTTTTCTCAGGGTAAGACCAGAAGCTTGAGGCCTACTTATCTCATAGGTTCACGTGACAGCACCTCCTCGACCAGGGACGTTCTTACCCCGTGCTCTACGAGAAGAGGTTTGGTAAGACAGGTGCTCATGCAAATGAACCTGAAGGAAGGCGTGAGTCTTGGGATGGTAGCCATGTGAGGATGGCTTTGTCAACCTCTCCTGACTTCTCAGGTTTGAACAAGTCCATTATCCCCGACTATGGCCGTATTGGGTACACCATTGAGGCCTATTGGCATTGGAACTGTTCTTATTTGCAGTCGCTTCATTCTTAGAAGAATGTTAACTTGTCTCAGCAGTGTGTAATGAAGCATGGGAAGAAATTTGTTCCAGCTCGCTTTCCCAACATTTTGAGCTCGAATACCCTAACAACTAGAAGGAGATCAGCATTCCCCGAGGTATAGCGGCAGATGAGCACTCACTCAGCCTTCTTTCTCTAAAGGATGACACTCGGTCTCTTTTTTACCTTCTTTGCTCCATCTTTGGGGGGGATGATGCCACATTGTTCGTGGGCACAACGGTAGGCCCACACATGATCTTAATGCACTGATAAGTCATGGTCCTCTCTCCACTCCTGCTATCATTCACCCTTATGATCGTCACAACAAGAATGTCATGGCAAAGGCATGGAAGAAGACCAATAAGAAGAAAGCTCCAAAGGAGCCTAAGCCTGAGATTGTCACAGAGTCTCCAATCATGCGAAAAAGCATCTGATTGAAGAAGCAGGAGAAACCGGTTCAGTTTACCTCTCAAGGGGTCTACCCACCTCAACCTGCCTCGGGTGCTACTCAAGACCTTCCTCCAAAGCCTCGAAAGCTGGCTAAATGCACAAAGTGAGCAATATGTTTGAATTTATCCTCTTCAGCTTGGAGAACCAACATAATGCTGCCTCTTTAGCTTCCGTTAGTGTAGCACTTGTATCTGAGCAAGTCATAGTTTTTTCGGCATCTTCTCGTCATGTCTCTTCCGACCTAACTTTCCATCTGATAGAAAGTAGCTCTGCTCTTAGAGTGGAAGAAGTTCGCATGGTCGAGACAGTTGCTGCAAATGCTGAAGTTGATGCCCCGAGCAAGGGTATGCATGTTTCCTATACGGCTAACACTATGCCGACATTTTCTCCCACTCGCTCATCATCTGGTGTGGCAAGCTTTGGATGCGTAAGTGGCGAGGAGGCGTGTGGTCAACATCAGGTTGCTCGGCTTGATGATAACGTTTGCTCAAAGAACACAGATGTGGTCGAGGCTCTGACCTTCTTAGCATCTGATATCGAGTCGCAGTTGGAGCTCGAGGTGGTTGCAGGCATCAATCTTCCGATTGTGGTCTTCAAGCTTGTTACTAGGGTGGCGACCACTTCTTTGGTAGAGGTCGCTCTTATCCCTGCCCCTATTCCAAGGGTAAGCACATTGAAATTGATTATCATTACATTTATGATATTATTTAAAAGAATTAAATAATTGAATGTTATTTGCCATGATCAGATATGATTGTAAACCCTTTAAAAACAGTCAGACCTGATTGTTATTGTTTCTTATGGCAAGGAAGGTGACTAGGAGAATAGGGATAGGAAACGATGCAAGAAAAAGAAATCGTAAGGACTCATCGAACTATTCATGTTATTCTTCCTACAGTACCTTTCAATACTCAACTTATCTACTCACTCTCATGCATGTTACGCAGCTGGACAGAAGAAAGAAGTGAGGGGGGGGAAGAGGAGCAGGAGAATTGTTTCATAAATCCGTCCACTCCAGCTAAAGCAAGACCAATGGCTTGAATGTATGGGGTCGGCCTCTCGGAGTCGGAAAATATTTTAGCGTTAAGATAAGAGCAAGTCCCTAATTCCAATCTCGTTGGTAAGGTATTCACCCAACTCCCTCCTTTCGAGCTACCTTGACCACTAGCAAGGCTCTTTGCCTTTATGTTGTCGAAGCGAGGAATCAATTCCCAAGGGAAGGGAATCTATTCCTCATCCTAATATCTTTCAATTCCTCCTTCTCAATCAGTGGAGGGTTCCCTTGTGTTCTTCATCATAGGCCCCCTGAAACGTTTGATTCTTGCTCCACCTCGAATGATCACGGAAACAGTGAGAGCTTGCAGTCGCCTAGACCTTCTTCCGCTTCTTTCGCCACTTGATCGATCATCGATTCCTTGTATGGTGAGGAGCTTTAAGTAGTGGGATCCAGTGGAGACACAAGATCATTAAGGGGCAAATGAGCCTCATTCTTTGTGAGAATTTCGTCGCATACCTATATGAACTCTTTACGGACTGTCATCTTCTTATGGCTGGTGGTAACCATAAATAAGTTGCCCATATCAGCTTTTGGATGTTGGCTTCGCTTAGGCGACAATCAACAATGGAGTTCACTTAAATTGATAGCTCGGGTTGGTTAGTCAAGTTAATGGCTGCTACAGGAAGAATTACCTGCACTAACTAAAGGAAAGGATAGCCATGGCCAGCTTTTGACAGTGAAAAGAAAGAATCTACTCGTTACCAAATGAAGAAATAGTTGTGCCACACCACATACGAGTGTTTCTATTTTGTCCATCATGGTCTAGCCAATGTGATCATTGTTATTTCCTGATCAACTTTTGACGTGTTTTTATACTTATATAAATACAAAGTAGGATGGTCTTTAGGCTGGGAAAACTATTTGGGGTTAGATTCATTATGTAATTCCACAATTTTTTTCCAATCCCCATTTTGATCAAAATCATAGGGCTTGATGATGAACAATGGAGGCTGATAAGTTTGGGAACGATTGTGAAACTCCTTGGAAAGTCTCTTTTCTTGGACAGGATTACTTCGAGCCAAGCGCAAAGGGGGTATGTGTGCATATGTGTCAAGATGGACATTCAAGGGAAATTTCCACCGGCTATCTTAGTGTAAAATGGTGGTGGGGAGACATAAAGAGTATGGGATTGACTATGATTTTGTCCCTCTTTTTGTCCTAAGCATAAGATATTTGGGCGCTTGGGAGATGAATGTGAAGGAGCTCGAGGAAAAGAACAAGGGCAAAAGGAAACGGGGGAATGAATAGAAGTGGTCGGCACCCGACGGAGCTTTAGTATTACATTAGTAGCAGGTCCTTCAAAAGCAAGGCCTAAAGAAAGGCTATGAGGCATGTTTGGGCTGCCACAAGAGGACTAGGATGGATGGCCCAACAGACCAGGATGGAGATTGAATGTGAACTTAGATTAAGTGCATACTCTTTTTCAAATCATGTAGCTTTGATGGGACTTAGAAACATCTAAGTTAGGAACTCCCAAATGGGATATTTTTTCGTTGATGTCTTCGTCATGCAAAGAAAAGCCGCATTAGCATAAACAACCCCATGACATGACTTTAGATGATTTTGTGTCATTAGATGCATAACCGCACTAGTGTGAAAAGCCTCATAACAAGGATATGCTCATAAAGGTTAAACCCACTAAGTGACATAGACTTTATAATATATCAATGTATTCGGCCCTTATAGCCAACTAAGAGATGTTGGTACATGTTTGTGGTACATATTTTTTTAATCTAATTAATATTTTTCTTAAAAATATTATGTATTAATTAGTGTTTATCTTTAAAATGCCTTTTAGAAAGAGAAAATTCTTTTTCCAATGGATAATGGATAACTCCACATCTCTTAGATATTGAGATCATTTTCTGATATATATATTCCAGAAAAGAAAACAGAATGTTGGAGATCGGTCTCCTCCCGTCTCTCTATAAGATACAGTTTCCTGGCCACGGAGACAGATAAACAAAATCTATCCTCAAATCATTCTGAAAAAACCCTGGCGCTCTACGATTTATGGTCCGACAAAGCTCTGGACGCTCTAAAAAGTGCATTTCCATGAGAAAAAAAGGGGCATTTGATGTTTTTTAAAATGACAATATGATTTAATACATACTGAGACTCTAATTAAATGATTTACCAAATGACAACACATCCAAGGTCAAATTCGCCCATGCATTCCATATCATACAAGCACAGGTTTTATATTATATACTGGGAACAAAATAGTTCCAGGAGTTTAATCCCCTGTTACAATTTACGTTGACCAAATAATTCGGTAAAAAAAACAAAATAAGACCGACTACCCCTGATTATAGCCCCAAGACCTATATATTCGTTTCTAAAAAAACAAGACGTACAGACATATAAAAGGAAATAACATCGAATGGATATCCACCCATATACCTGGTTGTAGACACCCCATTTTAAAACTGGCAAATTCCATGGTTTTCCTAAACCCATAGGACCACACTATTTTAGTAGACCACCAAAATCCATGCTCCCCATCCTATGATCCACACCTAATAAATCTTGTAGCTTTTAGTAGTTATCTATTCTACACCTAGAAAATCTCATAGTTTTTATTAGTTATCCATTATACACCTAGCAAATCCCATAGTTTTTAGTAGTTATCTATTCTACACCCATAGTTTTAGTAGTTATCCATTCTACACCTAGCAAATCTCATGGATTTAGTAGTTATTTAATCTACGCCCCAATTGAGTCTATAATTAAAAAAACTAATGTGCCTCTTTGGGTGGGACTTGTTGACCAAGAAATCAAAGAAAGTGGGACGTGTAGGCCAAAAAAACTGAAAAATAGAGAGAGCTCTGAGAGAAAACTATGACCAAACCTAGACAGAGAAAATCGTGACCAAATCTAGACCTAGGAAGACCCTAGTTTTACGCCACTGCCAAGAAATCCATCCAACCAAGCCAATGCCTGGTCAAAACTTGAAGGGAGAGACAAAGAGGATGTAGAGCACAAACTCAGTCGGTCCTGATACGGGCGAGGCCTAGAAGCTTTGGGAGTATTGGGCCAACTGGCCCGGTCTGGTATTTTCGTACTCTTTCTGCATTTCTTTTCTTTTATTTATTTATTTATTTATATTAGAATTAAATCAATTTTATTACATTTTATATTGTATTTCGTGCTTTTTGGATTGATGTTGGCTCTGCCACTGATCTAAGAGCAGATCTATTCGCTTTTTAATAGATCTAGTATTATATCAAAATTTGATTGTCCCACTCTCTATCACACTTTTTTAATCAGTTTATGGTAAAGATCTGAGGGATCTTCCTTTGAAGATCTCTCTAATTTACATCGTAAACCTGATCTATGGAAGAGATGCTACGTCTTTGCTCCTTTCAAAAAACGAGCCTCAAGTGTATATTTCATAGCACGAAATCAATTTCTTTCTCTTTTTCTCTCTCTTCTCTCACTGTATCTCATACTTGATCAACCTAAGCGATATGTCCTCTCAAAGAGCACCTATCTCTAGGAAAAATATGTGAACCCCATTCTCATCTGTTCACTTAGATTTAACGTTCAATCTCTCTTATGATAACCACCAAATATCATCTCCATCATTGATTTCTTAATGATACTTATCATCTTCCTCATATTCGAGCTGGATCTTCACTTTGTCCTTATCTTCTACGTGAATTCGAATTTTGAGCTGATCTTCTAGTTCAAACAAATGGATTTCATGGATTTGAATTTGAACTCAAGGCTTCACACGAGTTTAAAACTTCTGGTAAATCTCTTAACCCCAATCTCAATCACGCGTAAACTTTGAATTTGTGCTTATCCTATGTGGTCAACCATTAACCATATGCTAATTCAAATTCACGCCCATATGATGTGGTCAACCATCTCTCTTTTCAAATGTAAATATGCAATCTTGCAAGTTAGTCGCGTTGTTTGATGAGAAAGACTAGAACATATCTTCCTTTTTCATTACTAGTTGGTTCACCTTTCTTTTCATCATGCTGAATGTACTTTCTTTGCTGGCATATAACAATTCCACATCTTTTAAGGGTGATCGGATCGAGGATCCGACAATCCTAACTTCTTAGGAACTTCCTCACATTAAGGAAGAAATCACAATATCAATAGTCAAATGTTGTCATGCTTGGAACATGCGAGACATGGGGCTTTAAAGCTCCAACTGTCGAGCTGTCCAACCTCTGATTAATATGAAACTTCAAGAAGAGGGTCACGGTACTTCGACATGGTTTCATGAGAATCTCAATTTAGTCCTGAAGGCATCGAACTTCGAGGTGTCAGTTAGGGCATATCCGAACGGACGATGGATACGAATATGGGTTAAGCCAGGCTAAATATTGCTCAAGTCATATCACCCCTGGACCTTAAGGCACATGAGGCCTTAATAGATATATTTAAGGAATTCATCTCAATATATTATGACGAGGTTTTCTTTAAGCCCCATCAGTCAAAACCCCATTATTTCAACTTACAATGGGTCTTTTAAAGAATCACAATACATCTCACCCATAACTCGTCCAATATCCAGTGGAGAGGCATTTATCTGCCAAGGAACATATGTATTATGGAGTTCCGTCTCAAATAGAAACATCTTCAGGATCTCTTATCATTTTTATAGCATATGTGTATAACCAATGATGGATGCCAATCTGTTCCTCCACATATCAAATGGATGGGCATATATAGAGCTTTAGGAGTATATATATCCTAGAACCCATCTCAAAAAGAGATGGCTTCTCTATTTATGTCAACCTTGTATATGTTTAGCTGACGGTTTCTGGCATTATCTTTCGTGAGTTAGGACTTTTAAGAACTAACTGACGAGTCAAGATTCATATAGGTATATCAAGCCTTTCATATGATGGATCTTGATCATATCATATATTTGCATCACATGGGTTATTTCATTAAACCTCGTATGAAGCTGGGTTGTCATATCAGTATCAAAATGTATCTGGTCCTCGTATGTGACTGAAAACACACCCAACACGCTCTTTATCAATATCTGAGATTTTTAGCAGGTTCTCCCCTTTGAAGTTCAACAATGACGAGGTATTATCCTTTATTACTTGTTTGAAACTATTACATTAATCACTTATCTTGCAGCACAAAACAAATTGCTTGTTTGAAACTATTACATTAATCACTTATCTTGCAGCTCAACATAAATTGAAATTTCCTAGGAAAAATTTCTTGAATGGTGTTCTTAAATAAGATGTATGTGTTGAACAACTAATAAGTTATGTGAAACAGGAAGAAAAAGCTAGAATTTACAATTTGAGAAAGGCTTTTTACGTTTTAAAGCAATCACCTAGGGAATAGAATGGTAGAAATGATAAAGATTATCTTGAATCTAGTTGCCCATATGAACATACCTTGTACATAAACAAAAATGAAAATGGAGTATTTTGCTTGTCTTTGTATTTTTGATGACTTGATCTATAGGGGAAATAACCCTGCCATATTTAATTAGGGAGTTTGAAATGACTAACACTTGGCTCATGTCTTATTTTCTTGGAATCCAAGTTAAACAAATGGATAATGGAATACAAAAGCTTATGCAAAAGACATTATTAAGAAATTTAAAATGGATAATTGCAATCCAATAAATACACTAATGTAGTTGGTGCAAAAGTTGAAAAGAGAAGGTGATGGAGAAAGGGTTGATCCCACTTTCTTTAAAAGTCTTGTGGTTAGCCTTCGATATTAAACATGTACAAGACCAGGTATTCTCTGTGGAATCAGCTTAGTTAGTCGGAACATGAACATTCTAAATCTAAATACATCATACTTAAAAGTAAAAAAGGATTCTCAAGTATACCAATGGCGCATTTGATCATTTTTTCATTTTTTCATGTTCCAATATTTTTTATCTTGTAGGTCTTACTGGTAGTGATTGGGCTACAAATTTGGATGATAGAAAAAGTAATTATGGTTGCATCTTCTACATGGGAGCACATTATTCACTTGGTCATCAAAGATGCAAATAATTGTAACACTCTCAACTTTTGATGGCAAGTGTGTCACCAACACGTAAAGTAGTTGTCACGTATTGTGGTTATATAATCTACTTAAAGATCTTTGAAATCCTCAAGAGATTGCTATTGCCAATCGCGCTGGCAAATAACTTAGTATTTCATGAGAGAAACAAATATATTGATACTCTCTTCTATATATTTCAAGACCAAGGCAGGACTTACCATACTTAGGCCCCTATATGTGTTATCCGAAACATCGTTCAACGCATATCTTAACTCCCGACTGCCTATCAAAGACTATCAAACTATCTTGGTGTGTGATATAGATAGAGTGAGAGAAGAGAGAGACGAACCATTTCTAGCCAATTTATTGCACTCAATAAAGGAGACCAAGCACTGGTAGTGGCCTCTTCTGCAGCGTGTCAGGACATTGACAAAGACGAAGCTGCTAATCCAATTACTTGAAGCCCAATTCAAGGAGGAGAAGATCTATGGGTAATAACCCTGCATTTAGGTAGATATACGGGCCCATATGCCCCTTCTAGATATATTTTCCTTTTTAGATTTGTGAATGTAAGCTTCAAGGCCTGGATCAAGGAAGGGGGTTTGACCCCATATAAAGGGTTGCTGTAAAATTTAACAGGAATTGGAAGTTCTTGGAACTCCTCACGAATCCCAGTTATATAACAGAACCCTTTTGTTTTCAATATATGAAATTTAAGGGCAAATTTGGCCCCATATGTGTTAGTTTTACTGGTTCCTTTTATATATTGGAGTCATCTTATTATTAAAATATCTTTCTGACACATTTCTGAGAAACCATGGAGAAGTGGAACTTCTCAATGCAATTAAGTGCTTTTTAGCATGTTTAGGATCTTCCTAATATTGTCACTTTTCTATATTTCCTATCCCCCAAAGAGGCAAGGCATAACCAAATTAGGTCATCATTAAAGGAAAACTAACAAATAAATTATGTCTTAGGGAGGTCTTTCTTTAGAAAAAAAATTCAAAGAAGTCTACATATTATGGACTAGGTTTGATCATATCCTGCAAATGAGAAAGTGTATGCATCTTGGTCATATTAAATGCATTGAGGATTAATGGGTCATAGTGAAGGATGACGAGGTCGATGAAAGGTAGAGAATTTATTTTCAAAAATTGTTAAATGACAAACACTATAAGAAATAACATTAGGATGAACCTTTGACATAAATGAAAGTGGAGGTCTTAGATACATTCGTAGGATTAGGACACCTAAAGTAAAAAAGATTTGAGAAAATGAAGATAGGAAAGGCCTAAGGACTATATAGTATCTCGATAAAGGCTTGGAAGTGCATAAGGGAGATTGGCATATGTTGTGTAATAATTCTAAAATTTTTTAAAAAAAAATTAAAAAATAAAAATAAAAATAAAAATAAAAAGAAGGAAATAAACTCTTAATAAGTGATAGTCTATATGAGCATGATGGTCCTTAGGGACCATCACTGTTTTCAAAATCTTTTGGTTAAGTTTCTTTTGTTTGCTCCTGCCTTGCCACGTCAAGTGGACGTGGGCTTTAAGCGTATAAGGGGTATTGTAACGGTTACACCTCGTTTACGAGGTGTCACTTAATAAAATATTATAATAAGGTGTCGTAAGAGTTTAAATACGAGAGGCGAGGACTCCCACCCTAGAAAACTTTTGAAATCTTTCCCTTTCTGGTCGAAACACAGTGAGCCCCTCTCTCTAGCCGAATATTTATCGGAAGCTCCCTCTCAAATATTTTAGGTAAGTGACATCGTCTTCCTGAAAAATAGTCTGTTTTAATAAATAGTGATATTTCCGTCCAGGATCTTTATTTTATAAGTTTTGTGTGTAAGTGACATCGTCTTCCTGAAAAATAGTCTGTTTTTCGTAAATAGTGATATTTCTGTCCAGGATCTTTATTTTATAAGTTTTGTTTGTAAGTGACCTCATTGTCTCCAAAAATAATCCATTCTTTTTAAAAATGAAATGAAATAATTATTTCTGCTTATTATCCTGAATTTGAGGCGCGATATATTTAATGCGCACGTGACCTCATTATCTTGAAAAATAATCTTTTTAATAAAAATTGTGATATTTTATCTATGTTAGAAACTTTGAATGCTGTAAATTAGAAAAATAAATTTATTTATTTTTCTTGTCTATTGTTAGAAATAAATGTGATATTTCTGCTTTTAGTAAAATTGTGATATTTCTTTCTACTGTTTTGAATATTTAGACATTGTAAAATTCATGTGCAAATGACTGCCTTATTATTTAAAAATTGACATTTTTGCAATTGATTATAGTATTATTGTGAAATGTTTATTTGTGGATTGATATCTCATAAATTGTAATAATTCCGTATTCTTGAATTTCTATAAGAGTTGTTCTATACATATTAAATTGGCAATTATGCTAGAATGCCTTTACAAACTACTACCTTTCTAAATTTGAGCCCAAAATATTTGATTGGTTATTTTTGAAATGTTATAGAAAGTGACTGTTATTAATGGTTTAAGTGAAATTCATATTAATGATTTTAGTGATATGTTGAGTACATGATATTGCTGCTTTCGAATGTTTAAAGAGATTTAGAAATAATTTAAGTATGCAAGTGGACTCATCCAGTTCGCCGGTGAGGTATAAGTGAACCTATCTGGGACGCCGGTAGGGATTAAGTGGACTCATCCGGTACGCCGGTGAGGTATAAGTAGACCTGCAGGGATTAAGTGGACCTATCTGGGACGCCAATAGGGATTAAGTGGACCCATCAGGACGCTGATGGGGTATATAGGTGACCTACTTGGGACGCCAGTAGGGTATTTTGTGAAATCCTTTGAATTATGTACTACCGTTAAAAGTGTTATAAGCATTTTCAATTACTCGGATTATACTTAATTACGCATTTATTGAAAGTGAAACTGTTGATGCATTTCTGTTAATAGATCTCATTTTGGAAAATATTGATATCTTTCAACCATGATTATTTTTAGGATTATGATGATCACTTATTGAGTAGCCAAACTCATCAAACTATGGTAAACATTTTTCAGGATAACTGCGGCTTCATTTTGAGTACTCGTCAAGGACAACTTTGGAAGATTTTGTAGTTGTGTCTAAGCTTTTTTTTTGTTACTTTGTATGAATTCGTCAGTGTAAATTTGTCCTATCAAGAGATGTATATATGTTTTGACTGTCACGTCTCAGGAATATCAGTATTGTAAATTCTTGGGGTGTGACATGTTGGCTGACCAACCTGTTCAACAAGGTGTTGCCAGACTAATGGAGAAAAGTATTATGGTACTTATTTGCAAAACAATGGAGACATATAGCATTGTATGAACTATCAAGGGATCAAACTTTGAGCTACACTATGAAGCTGTGTGTATCAAAAAATCAATTCATTTTTATACTAGAGAGGTCAACATCTGAGGCCATTTTTCTACTTAGGTAGCTAATTGAAAAGTTTAGGGAGAAGGGAAAAGAACTCCACATGGTGTTTATTGATTTAGAGGAAGCATATGATTGGGTATGTACAAACTTAATTTGGTCAGTGTTGGAAAATAAAGGAATCTCGAGAGGTTATATTGACATAGTAAGAGAGACGCATGAAGGAGTACTACCTAATGTGAGGACAATTAGTAGAGAGACGAATGTGCTTTCAGCAACAATAGGCCTACATTATGGGCCAGCACAGAGCCCATATCTCTTTGATGAGGTACCATAGTTTATGTTGTTCGGTATGATGTACTTTTAATGAATGGGACTAAAGGCAATGTTAATGCAATATAGAGCTTTAGAGAGATGCTATAGAATCTAAAAGTTTCAGAATTAGCTGGACTAAGCCAGAATATATGAAATACAAGTTAAATAATAATAAGAGTAGAAATGAGGAAGTAGTTAAGATTGATAGCAAAGAAATGCCCAAAGGGCTTATTTTCGATATCTTGAGTCAATAATCAAGGAGAATACAGAGATTGAAGAAGATGTCATGTATAGAATTTGAACCTAGTGGGTAAATGGAGATATTCATCTAAAGTTTTATGTGATCGTCACATAGCTATGAAACTGAAGGGGAAGTTTTATAGGATAGTTGTAAGACCAACCATACTTTTATGGGATTGAATGTTGGGCCATCAAGAAGCAAAATAGCCATAGGATGAATATAACAAAGATGAGAATGTTGAGATGGATGAGCGGCAAGACAAGAAAGGCTAGAATTTAAAATAAATAAATTCAAGAGAATTTAGGTGTGGCTTCAATAGGTGATAAGATAAGGGCAAGCAGACTTAAGTTCGCTAGCTAAGTGTAGCATAGGCCTAATAAAGCAATGGGTAGGATGTGCGATTTGATTGAAGTAGAAAGCTTGAAAATGACATGGGGAAAGCCCAAAAGGACATGGATGGAAGTACTAAGAAACAATATGGTGACTTATGATCTTACTGAGGTTATGGCTCTTGATATAGCATAATAGTTGAATAGGATTCATATAGGTGACCCCAAATAGTTAGGATAAGGCCTATATGATGATGATGACCTAGTTACATCTTAGATTATTCAATTTTGAACGTGATGAATACCTTGAAGATAGCTAGAGCATCTTATGCCTCTGGACTATGCCTTAGCTAGTTGTTCTTCCTTTAGTTATGCAATTGTATGACATTTGTAGCCTCAATTGTGTTGCTTTGATCTCAATAATGTAGATTTGGTCTCGATTATGTTGTTTGGCCTCGATTATGTTGTTTGACCTCAATTATGTAATTCTAACCTCCTTCAAACATCCTCATCGTGATTTATAAAGTCAACGGCTTTTGTTGGGGTATGTAGCCTTTAAAGGCCTTGAGAGCATGTAAAGACTATTACTATAGTGATAATGCACTCCAGCGGGAGTGCAGTCCACGTGAGACCAATTTTAGGGAAGTGTCACCTAATGCAACCCAGTGGAAGTAGTCAGATATACTCGAGCCTATCTGTTCTTCCTCATCAATGTCACCATTTTCGCTGTTGCATCAGTTGCAACAGTGCCAACAAGGTACCTACAATTCTTTGAAGATATTGAGGAAACTGACAGATATGCTTGGGGCGCTGCAGTCCTCGCATTGCTTTGTTGTTCCCTTGGAAAAGCTTGTACTTTTAAGCGAAGACGTTTTAGTGCTTCAGCCACTCTTATGCAAGTAAATTAAATTTTTGTATAGACATAAGCATAATAATTTAGACTACTTACAAAAAATATGTATTGCTTATCATATCTTGATATAGTGTAGTGCTGGTCTTATGAGCATATTATGCATATGAGGCTCATATCGTATAGTATCTCTCCAAATATGCCTAGGGCAAAAAGATGGGAGCCACCAAAGAATTATTATGACAATCCACATAACCTGATGACTCCCATTATACAAGAATTATATAACCTCCAACCTAATGAGGTTAGTGTGTACTTTGATATTGATTAGTTGCAATTGTATTAAGTATTTATAGTTTTTTTATTGACTGATTGTCGTATGTGTGATTGCATATCATATAACAGGTAATATGGAATCGCTATTTCAAGCCTGATGAGGCCATTTCATATGATAGGCATCAGGCATTCGAAACTGCAATGTGCATAACGATGCTTATCTTTGATGATATTAACGAGCTGTACATGTCAAATCATGTTTGTCAACAATTTGGAGCTAAATAAGGCATTCTAACAAATCCCTTATTTGTTGGTAAGAGGGCTAGCAGACAAGGTAGGCAGCTAGATTGGGGAATTATCAATTCTGACAAAATCCATCATTGGTTGACTCGCCATGAGCGCATGATGGCAAACATTGAAGTCGATACTGTCAATGGGTTGCCCTCATATGAGTATAAGGCCTGGTACAGCCGAGTATCCTATCTTATAATATATAATGTCACTAACCCACCAGAAGACATATTGCAACCTCAAAACCAAAAAGAAGAAGAGGTGATTCCTGCACATGAACCACAATATATAATAAGACGTCAAGGTTATGAGGATCAGTTGGTGGACAAAGTATGAACCACTTTGATAGATTGTTGGTTTTGTTATCCATTGGTTTGGTTTGAGAAGATGGATTGCGCACCACGGGAACTCGTATAAGTGAAGTTCATCAATTATTTCACATTATATTGACCCGTTGTATCCAATTCTCTTTTAGATGTGTCTAATTATGTTTTAGAAATGTTATTGATCACTAAAAAGTAAATTTTTTAAGTGCATTAGATATTTTACTTTTGCATTATTAATTCTTGCAGAAAATTATAAGGCATTTTCAGTTTTAAAAAATCATAAACCATTCTAATAATACTAGCCGGGGATTTAAACATTGTTTTGGACTTCTAAAATTATGACAGGGGCCATGTGGAGGCTAACCACCAAGGGTCCAGAAGTGGAGTCCATGTTATGTGCAGCACGGGTCCCACAAGATGTCTCCATGACCCACACACTCCACTTTTGGAGAGTTCTTCTCTTTCCCTCCCATTACAATTTTTTTTCTTTTTTTTTAGATTTAGAGGGAACAAGAGGAATGTGGCTTGTGAAATTGTGGAAAGTGTCTCTATTCTTTTGCCGTTTTCAATGTGAGAAATATATTGTTGAAAATTCCTAAATTAAGAGAGAATGAGTCAAGAAAACTAAGGAATAAGGATTCAAGAATTTTTCCTTCATTATGAAGCCCAATTTATTGAATAAAGGGCTGAGGTTAAATGCCTCTCTTCTCCCCATTGAACATCGCAAATTGACGGTCCGGATTAAATCTCATGACAAATCCTAATTTTCAAGATACTATTACAAATAGGCCATATGGGTGAACCCTAGAATACACAAGGGCCCTCTCTCTATATATATCCTACACAGCTCTCTCTCTCTCCCTTTCCACTCTCTCTCGATATAACCCCACATAGAAATCCATAGGTCCAATGGACCTGGCCTATGGGGTGGGTCTGTTATCAGGCTACTTTCGGGCTCAAGGCCAGGCCAGGTCATCATGTAATCACATCAATATGGGTACGGGCCAGGCTGGTTACTGGCAGGCTTGGAAATGGCCCGTTTTGCTCCAAATGGGCCTTGAAACCCACTTCAACTCATGGCCAGGACCAAATAAATCCCGGCCTGACCCGTTTAGATTTTAATTTTTTGGTTACTCTTCTAACTTGTTTTTTTTAATTCCACTTCAAAAATTTATTCCTCGTGAAAAAAAACTCTAATCTCCCCTCCCTCTCTCTCAATTTACCTTTAACCCAAAAAAAACAACCAAACCCTCTCTCTCTAAACCCTAACCCAAAAAAAACACTTAGGGCCTCGCTCTTTCTCCCTCTCGCCTCTCTGTTGTGCCCTGTGAGTCACAGAGCCCTCTCTCCCTCTGTAAACCCTCGCTCTCTCTCTCTCTCATTTTGTCACAAAGGCCTATTTTTCCCTTCTCTCTCAGTTGGGTTTATGTGGCGTTTAAAGGCCTTATAAGTGCTTCTAAAATAAAATGATATAGTGGAACATGAACTCAGTGGGAGTGTGGTCCCTCGTGGACCATACTAAGCAAATGATGGTTTGCTGATACCAATATGTGCTTAACGATCTAGGCCAGTTGGTTGGTAAAAAACCCATATTACCTGGACATGAAGAACAAATCGATGAGGGTTTATGGGTTATCCCATGATGAGGTCGAAGAACATGCCCGGATGAGTGAGCCGAGGGACAGTGTGACCCTTGTGTGTGATGGTGGCCTACTGAGACAGGGGCCAAAACCTCATCCATGTTCCATCACACGGCATGCTTATTGATAGATCATTCGAAAAATTCAGATATTCACCTTTGGGTGAAGCATATGCATGTGCGAGAGATACCCTTATGCGCCATAGAGCTGTGGTCGCATTAGGTCCTGGTGACCATGACTCGTCTCTAAGGGAGGACCTATAATCCACAGACTGGGATTGCGACCCCTTCATTCATTGACCTGACTTTGGTGACTCGATGTGGGTCATGGGAAATACTGGGTCGGTTCGATAAAGCTAGTGTGGTCTGTAGTCCACAGTTAAAGGTGGACTACCCCGTTATTACAGTTTGGATTCCTAAAACCATATGGATCCTTTTCCCATCATATTAATTTATTGTGTTCATTTTATTATTGAAATGATTTTAGTTTTATTATTTGAATTTTTATGAATCTCTCAATATTTTATTTGTGATTTTTGGACTTATAAAAATATAGTTATTGTTCTTACAAAGTTATAAAAATTCAAATATCTATTTTAATTTCTTTTATTTAATTTTTAAAATAATAAATTTTTTTATAATATTCCATGGGGGCCTATAGTGCACATCGGCCCACCATGTGACATATGGGTGGGGCCTACATGTGCCACAAAAGGGTGGCACGTCCCTCCCTCTTTGGATTCTCTTGTTTGCTTTTAAGGTAAGGTCAGTTTGATTTGTGGCATGTGATCAAATCTTGGAAGGGATATATTGACCATGGCTTTATCTATTTTGTAGCGAGTTTATTTTAAAGAGATATGGTCAATTTGAATTGATATGGATCTTATCTTATTTATATTAGTATTTATCTACTTGATATTATTTGACATATCCTTATGGAATATGTGACATGAATCGTACAATTTTATAGAATGCATGATATTTATTTTATTTAAATATATTGATAGGAAAATGGCTTAGGAAAGGGGGATAATAGTTCATGCACCTTCCATAATGTTGATGGCCCATCTATGGAAAGGATGGCTCAGATCTCTCACCCCACAAGTCACCCTTGATCGACGGTCTATGTTCAATCTCACAAAAAGATGCAAGCTAAGGAAAACCCTAAAAAACCATAATCTTATTCAAAGCCTATAAAACGGGATTGTCTCTACGTAAAAATCTATACACCTCATCTCTTGTACTTAATTCTCATCTTTCTCTCTCATATCCCAAAAGGGGGACACGCACCACTCTTTTATGTTTGCTCTCTCTCTCTCACACATTGTGAAAGAACCTAAGGGTTTAGGTTATGTAGTTCTTCTCTCCTATCTCTCAAATATGGATTTACGGTTAAGGATTTTAGGGTTTAGCAAAAAGAGAATCAATCTCTCTCAAACTAGGTTGCTAAGATAATTCACCTAGAGTTTGAGTTTATGATCAAAGGGGTTCATGGTCCATTTGTGTGGCTTGGCCGAAATTTGTTTTCCCGGTTCGAGATTTAAGCTAGACCGTTGATCTCACACCATCGGATGGTGGGGACTCGGTGTGGGGTGTAATAAGCCCGATTGAGGTAATCTCCGGTACTCTTCTTTTTTCGTTTCTTGCAATCTTATTTTTTATTCTCAAACATAGTGCATAGTTGTTTCAATGGCATCAAGTTGTTAAGATTTTGGTTTTATTGTTATGTTGATTTTATTTTGAAATTTATCTTATTATAATAAAGACCACCTATAAGTGATCTTTTGCCAATAGAAAGGGGTGAAAAAAAAAAAAATGTATTCTCCGATAAAAGATCACATAGGTCTTTGTTTCATTGGTATCAGAGCTATTTATATTTGATGTCATTAGTTATATTTTCTTTTTATTGAGTTTAGATTAAGCTTGAGAATGAGTTATAAAAAAGCTAATGACCTTTGTGGTCAAGAAATACACCCACGGTTAAGAATTATTCAAATACTCCAACACCGGAAAGGCACTCTGCAGAATAAGTATTCTGAGTTATTTTGGAGTAGTGATATGAATATGATAATAAGGTACTTTTCTATTACATACTTCAGTGATATTTTGTATCTTTAAGAGTACGATCTATCTAAAAAATTTCAGTGGGAGATCCTAAGCGAATTGAGAGTTATGGAATCATCAATTAAGGGTATCAGTTCTGAACCTGCAAAATCCAAGAATTTTCTATTGAGTTTCGTGATTTTTTCCACCAATTATATGATTTATTTCTAATTAAAATTTTACTGTAACTCATAAAATTTAGTCTACTTTCAAGCAAAAAATGTTTCATCAAGAAATTCTTTATGGTTTGAAAGATATGAACAATTTATTAAAGGGTGCGCAAGTACTATTTTCTGCAACGAAAACTATTTCAATGACTTGGAAGTCATGATTTTATTTCTATACTTAACAGAATATTTTATGGTCCACACTAAATTTTTAGACTTCCATTCTAAGTCTATTTTCTAATAAATTTATTTGAAAGAGAAATATCTATAGGAATAGAGGAATAAAAATTTTGGATTGAAGAGAGGTCTGAATTTTTTACAATTTGGTATATTATTCATTGAAGACATGAATAACTATATTTATCAAGTCTACTTAACAGAGTGATATAAGGTTAATGAAAATATATGTGTTACTATTATGTGTCTAATTTCAAACAAAATTGATTTGAAAGAGAAACTCCATGATGGTAGAGAGAAAATAATTTTACTAGATAATATTCATCCTAGAATTCTACAATATAATTTATTTTGTGATGTGAATGTCACTTATTTATTTCTCTAAAGAAAAGTATTATTTGGGATTCAAACTATTTTTTTTAGTCTAGTTTTCAACGCAAAATATTTCAAGAATAAATTCTTTGAGAATTGAGAGAAACATTTTATTATTGAGAGGTGCTCAATCTGATTTTCTGCTGAGAAAATTGTATTGTGACCTAGATGTCACTGAAACGAAGACTCACTATATGATATGATTTAGGAATAGAACTGATCATTATTTTATAGTTTTCAGTCTATTTCAATACTCAAAAGGATTCGGAGATAAAAATTTTATGAGTTGACAGATATCATATTTTTATCATGGGATGCTCATGTTCTATGTTACAGTAAATTAAAAGATATGGCATGTTAAGCCACATTCTTGAATTCCCAATTATGGAGACCTTTAAGACTCATTTTAAAAAGCTTTATAGTGTGCCATGAGTATAGTTTATTATAGTACAATTTCAAAGAGATGTAATGCAGAGTTAGCAAGATAAGAGACTCTATGTGAAGAATATTCGATCTGAAAATAGCATAAAGAAGAAGAAATACAATACCTATAAAAGCATATTGGTTTTTTTGAAATATAGGGATATATAGAGAGACTTTGTGGTAGCATAAAATCGCAAAAGACCAGTGGGAGAATCGAAATTATGATATTTGAAATAATGGAATGAAGAAGATACTTTCTTCACGGTGTAAGACAAGAACATCCAAGTGCCGAAGAGATGGACACTTCGTGACATATGAAATCGATGATTAATATATTCTCCATCAGTTGTATGAACTTCCAATATCACAAAATCTTATCAAACAAGTAAAAGTGATGAATCAAGAAAGCCCAGGTACCACACTACATGGTTTTGAGGTATGAAATCTATCTCACATTATATGGTAAGGCCGTATAGGGAAAGAGAATTCAATAACTTTGTTTAATGTGCTTTGGTTATATTTTGGCTAATTGTTTTATGAATATGTATGGAGTGTATGGACATTAAGTGATGAGTGCTAACAAATTTGAAAGTACTGGTTTTGAACACCTTGTGTTTTTGTGCTTCCTTGTGCTTGAGTATGAACTACTTAAGGTAGTGATACACATGGAGATGTGATTTGAACTAGGGCTTTGAGCCCTAGGATGAAGCACGAGAGATGGGTGTAGCTCATTCAAATATATAAGCACAAAGAGAGTGTTCTGATGGAACTTGGTCTTGGTGATCATCCTCTCAATAATGTCTATAATATGATGTGTTGCATGTGATGGTGATCTCTTGATAAATTTTCCATAATTACCAAAAAGAAAGTATTTTGTCGAAGCTTTAATAGACATTATTTAGTCATGCTTTATTTTGGATAAAATTATAAGATGGTATATATGATTTGTTTTTGTGGCCATAAACTTGACTTGGTAGGAAATTAAAGGCGAATGCGGTAAAATAATTTATAAAGGCTAAGCATGTATTTTAAAATTAAATTGGATGATTTGAAAAAAGCCTAAGTCTAGGAATATGGTTTTGAGAAAACCGCATAGTCTTACAAGGTCCATTAAGTCTTTATAAAAATCATTTTAAACTATCATACTATTATATAACTATTGCTTGTGGATGCATATATATTTATATATATATATATATATATATATATATATATATATACCAAGTAAATTTTTTTTATTAAAAAGAAAAACATTGTGCCTTGAAGCTATTTATAAAAGTGGGAGAAAAACTATCACATATTTTTTTAAAAATACTTATATGCTTTGATCCATGTTTCTAGTTATTTAAAATCCTCGATTACCTAAGACTTTGAACCATAAGGAATATTGTAGGAATGTCATCATGTTGGGCATCCCTAAGACATGTTGTGCTCATTAGATAACTTGGTTTGTATGAATTTACTACCAAGATGTCCAGTGTGGTTAAACCTTTGTGGTTCATGAGGGTTTTTACATATTGTGAAACCAACGGGAATTGAATTACATATTGCATGAGACTTGAAATGCTACCTCATGATATATGCATAACAATGTTGAGAATGTATATGTTGTATGTGCAATAATTGAGTGGGAGCTGCTACAGTCCCATGTTTTTTTTAGCTGCTTGAATAGTCAGATATGTAGGTGCAAGCTATCTCACAAATCCAGATGATGCGAAGTCTACATCTGCATATGTGTTCATGCTTGGAGGGGGTGCAGTTTCTTGGAAATCAAAGAAACAGAATGTGACGAAATTGTCCACCATGAAGGCAGAGTATGTGGCATGTTGTTTGGTGATTGAGGAGGCCGTATGGATTAAGAAATTTCTTAATCGACCTGACTTTCACCTCATGTGTTGTGAGCCAATAAGAATTTTCTACGACTGCAAGGTGACGATATGCATGTCAAAGGAGACACAATTCCATAAGAACTCCAAGCATATAAAAGCATGTTTTTATCACCTAAGGAATGAGGTGAGATTGAGAAAGATCGAGATCCAGATAAATTAATATTCCAACGGGAACACCAGATAAATTGAGAAAGATCGAGATCGATCTTTCTTTCAATCTCTAGAACCAAAGTGGGTTCTTTCTTTGCTTGGACTTCTATCTCCTCTCCCAAGTACTGAAGTAGGTTCCTTCTCTCTCCAAGCCCACAGTCGTCATTACTTCTTTGGACCCTTTCCTCAATCTGGAGCTGAAGTGGGTCTCCATTCTTCATAACCCTCTCTCTCTTGATTTCGTTTTTCCATGTAGGTCTCTTTTTTTATACTTAAAGTGGATTCTCCCCATTTTCTTTCTCTAGAATTGAAATGGAATTTTTCTTCTTTTTTTTTTTTTGCAGTTTTGTAATTTGGGAGGAGTACAGATGCAAAGCCAGGAAGTGCAGAAGAACGGATGGTAAAAAATGGAGGTGCTCAAGAGAAGTGGTTAATGGACACAAGTACTGTGAGCGCCACTTGCATAGAGGGATAACCGTTCAAGAAAGCCTGTGGAACTGTAGCAAATGTCATAGAGCCATCTCTCTCTATAAACCCTAACTTTGGATCGCGCTGGGCCAGACCCAATAGACCTAACTAGCCTTTCAACTTTGTTTTCTTTACGAAAAGTCGCCAGAGAAATTTTAGCCCAAAAAAAAAAAATTTGGCCTTGTCCAGCCTAATGGGCCTAATGGCCCTTCCCTTCATACTGTTTTCGGGCCGTACCATGCTGGGCCCGATTTCTATGTGAATATTCGAGGCTTACCGGTCCGAGTTTTTATCGGGTGGAGCCTTGCCAGGCCAGCACACAACAAGGTCCGGGCTTTCCGGGCCTCGGCCGGTTCGCAGCCCTATGTACATGCAACCTGCACTTAAGTCTTTCTCACTCCTATACTCCATCAACTCCTATACTCCATCAAGTTTTAGGTTTGCCATTGAAGCTTCTCATCTCGAGGAGATTCAGCAGGATCTTGATAAATGCACTATTGAGCTAGGTGATAGAAGGCATCTTGTTTGGTACTTACGGATTGTCATGGGGTTTTGTACTGTCTTTGGAGGTGAAAAAAGGCATCTCACTGGGGAGGGCATGCTTTTTATGCTTCCCCTACAGCATAGAAGTTCTATTCTCCCCTTCATTCTGAATGGAGGGTTAAGATTGCCCCAATCACAATGTCATGTATCTACACTATTTTATTTTATTTTTTTTCTATAAACTATTTTGACATCAAATTTTAGACATTCATTCCTCTATTAAACTTGCACTAGCAAAAAATATATAAAAAAATAGTTTCAATAAAATAAAATGACAAAAATACCTCTGAAAGATTCAGGACGTATTTTGGTCATTATATTTTATCAAAAAATTATTTTTAATATTTTTAATAGGTGCGCCCCAATGAGAAGATTGCACGTACCAAATTTCATATTCATACAATTTGTATTAAAAAAAATAAAAATATAATATTTTGAGACGTCTGATCTAAGATCAAACAGTGAGGGGCTCTATTGATTAAAATTGGACGGCTGGATGGTAGGGGGAGGATAGAACTTCTATGCTGCAGGGGAAGCATAGAAACCTTGCCATAGTAATACAATGCAACAAATCATGTTAAACCCATTTGTTTAACCCAAATTTTTAAAGGAAAAAATTTGTATAAGGTTGCAACCTTACACTGTTGAGGAAAGGTGCATCTCAAAAATCCTAAAGTGGACATAGGAGAACCCTCCAACTGATCATCTCGACCTTGAGATGAATCAACAAAGAAGAAAAAGAATTCCAAGTTCTTGTAGAAAGTCTTATGGACTGATTGTTTTTCAGATTTTCAAGTGTTTATTGATCTGCTCGATCTGTACAATTTTTAAAATTTTAAATTTTCTAACTATAGATAAAAAGAAATTTTGAAGCCATCATAAGATTTTCGATGCCGAAACAACATCTCTAAGTAAATCTTATAGGTACACCTGACTTCTACAGTATAAGGAGGCAACCTTATACAAACCTTATCCATTTTTAAATATACATTGTTTTCAATCTAATCAACAATCACAAAAAAGAAAAATTTGAAAACACATCCCAAAAGGTGTTTTTTGGGCCCAACTAATATAGACCGTCAATTGTAATGAGATGCTTAGATCTAGGCTTTAGAAGGATTTTTTTTTTCTTCCAAAATGTTTCGATAGCTTTAGCATCATTAGATTAACAATTCTAAAAAAAATGATTTTGAATTTGTAAAGGTCTAGATCTTTAAATTTACCAAATAGATGGTCGAGATTCATTGTTAGAGCGCACTCATTTTCGACTATATCTAGGCTGCAAATTGATTTTTTTGATATTGATTACTAGGACAAAGGAAGTATGTCTGCAAAATTTGGGGTCATACAAATGTATTAAATATGGTTTTCTAAAAGTGTAGTTGCATTATATTACTATACAACCGTTGTATAAAATCATTCCCCCATCTTATTTGTGGTCACTGCTTCCCATAGTTGCAAGCTTCTTTTTCCTTATTGTAATTTTATGATTTATGATGAATTAAATGAGGCTTTTTCATTGTAGCAAGTGAGGATCGTTCTTTCTTTTCTTTTCTTTTCTTTTTTTTTCTTCTTCTTCTTCTCTTTTTTTTTTTTTTTTTTTTTTTTTTTTTTTTTGTTCTCAGTTCACTAAAATTTTATTGTAGGTTTCACTTGTAAATAAGCTTGTCTAAGTAGTTGCTAAAAAATCTTAATTATACACACTGAATGTGATCCATCTAAACCACCTTTCAATTTTGCTAACTAGAGCTTGCATCATAGCCAAGCTTGTTATTAAAAAATGAGACTTTATCTTTATTCTATTCTTATCGATCAATCATTTCACCAAATAGGCTATCAACTCTCGAGTAAATGATTTGATAAATGAATATTTCTTCATTGAATCTGAGACAATTCAGAAGAAGTTTGACAAGTGTAATAAAGGGATCTAGATCATTAATAATCATTGAATATTGAAATTCAGTATAAATTCATAAAATCATTCTTTCTAATTCCTATGCATGAATTGATTCCTCTATTGACGAAGTCAAATTCCTTTTATTGGAACAACTTTCGTCGAGTCTCTGTACCTATCCTTTTCTTTGAATCCCTCTTTTTGAGAAATTGAGAAGTACCTAAAAGCACATAAAGGAATCCTTTGGTCCATTACCCAAAAGACGACACTAATATCTCTGAATATTTTTTGAAACTATGAACTAAACCCTTTTTAGTAGATATTTTAATTATCAATTGCTCATAATTAACCAAATAATAATGGTTTTGTATTTTCATGTCTGAAACCCCATTTATGTGAAAAGTGAAGATAACCTTTCATGGGTTTCAATTTAGTCAAACAAGGTCCTTATCGAGGATAAAAATTCAATTAGTTAAAAAGGTTGGATAGCGTATTTGAGACTCAACTAAATTCGATGACATAGCGAACCATATAATCGAAAATTATCCATGTTCCACTCATTTGAGTCAATGAAGGGCACCTTTGGTTCGAGTGCAAACATTTTCACATGAAAAATTATCTTATGTAGTCAAGTATAAAAATATTTTTATATCAATTAGTTGGCAATTGGTTTGAAGAGATACACTAAAACCAATTAGTATGAAAATATTCCTATACTTGACCACATAAAAGAACATTTTCATGTTTAACACTAACCAAACGTGCCAGAAATTTTTGTGCAATTTTTGTGAAACCAAATAGTCAAATGGTTTTTGTGCAATTTTTGTGAAACGAAACAGTCAAATGCTTTTTGTGCAATTTTTGTGAAACGAAATAGTCAAATGCTTTTTGTGCAATTTTTGTGAAACGAAACAGTCTAATGCTTTTTGTGCAATTTTTGTGAAACAAAACAGTCAAATGCAATTTTTGTGAAACGAAACAGTCAAATGCTTTTCGTAAAATTTTTGTGTAAGGAAACAGCAGGTTGTTTTCTTTTTTTAACTTATACAATTGGGTTTTGATCACACAACCTCTTGTGCAAAGTGAATAAGAAAAGTACCAACTCTAACGCCACAAAGACGTATAGTAAATAGGCAACATAATTGTTTGTCATTTTCAAGCAAGGGAAAATTACATACATATTCGCTATAATTTTTATTATTACGGTTTTATCGAATAGTTTCCATTATTACCATCGTGTCCATTTTTTTTATGTCAAAACGGAAATTTAAAAAAAAAAAATGACTTTATCCTTTTTCGATTGTTAAACAGCCGAATTCAAAGTATTTTCGGTTGTTCAACAACAAAAAACGGGATTAGCTCATTTAAATTTCTTACTATGGTTTCGGTTGTTCAACAATCGAAATTAGGTAGGGCTCGTTTTAAAATCCTAGATTTGTTTTTTGGGCTTCACCGGTCCAGTTATCTTCTCATTCCCCCCATTTCTCACTCTTTCTTACCTTTTTCACAATCAAAACGGTTATTTAGATCTGGATACAAGTATTTTGATGGAATATAACTGCATTTGACACATTTTGAGAGCATTTGACAGACTTCAAATCTGTAGTGAAGGTATGTATAATCTGATTTGTTGTTCAATTTTTAGACGTTAACATTGTATAATATTATGATTAGAATTTCACACTTGAGTAAAAGTTGTCGATTTAGGGTTTATTTGATGGATTTTACCTATCCATAAATGACAATTTGTTTGAGTGATAGTTAGGTTTTTTAAGAAGTGTAATTATTTGGGGCTTTTAATATCTGTAAATTTGGGTTATTTTTTTATCTTGAATGATATACATGAGTTATTGAGTTATGTTTGGTCCTTATTTATTGTTTAAGTATTTTAAAATTTGGGGTTATTGAGAACTACAATTTGAAATCAATAGCTTACTAAAGCTAAATGTGTTGCTGGATGTTGCCTTTGTATTTGAAAATGTATAACTTATGTTATATTGGGTTTGCAATTTGAAATGAGTAGTCTAATAAAATTACTTTCTATTTTTTTTTTGGATATCTTTGACCCATCAATGCTTTATTTTGATTTTTACAGGTGATATCTATTTTTTTTATTTTTTTTTAAGCTTTTGAATATTGTTTGTTTCATTTTGCGTTTTGGGAGTTTTGGTTTTTCAGTAGTTGAATGGGTTTGTGTTTTATGACTGTATATAAATGAAACCATCTGTAACTTGAAATATGTAGCTTAATATAGCACCCTCTATTAGTGGATGTTGCATTTCTCTTTAAAAATGTATGGCCTATGCTATGTTGGACTTGTAATTTGAAATGAGTAGCTTAATACAGATTGTTGGATGTTACGTTGTGTTGTTGGATGTTGTTGTCTGCATTTTGTTGCAATTAACATTTGGGTTATAATAAATGCAAAAAACAATAGTTGTCTGTATTTCTTCTCTTTTGAAGTAATATATTAGTTGTCTGAAATGGTACCTCAGTTGTTCACTTTTTTTATTTCTCATAACTATATGGGCTTATAATGAATGGGTGTGGGTTTTGTAACTTGAAATTTCTTATAGCATATATTTTGAATAGGTGCAAAGATGGTACAGAGATGAATAGGTACAGAGATGGTATAGAACACTGTTTTGGTTATCATTTAAGAATAAAATTTTTTACTTCTATACTTCATGCCCATTCTATTGTTAGTGATATATGATTTATTGATTACATGTGACTTGTAGATGTGTTAGTAACTCCATTTATAGTTTAGCTGGCTATTTACCTTGTACATTTTGCAAGTGCTTGTAGGTTTAGGAGTACATGAATAATAAATAACTTTATGCATACTGGCTTCAATATTTTGGATAGAATAATTTGTGAGTAGATTTATTTGAGAGCTCATTCGATATGTAAATTTATTATCATATCCTTTTCTTAGAGTAGTATTCTACATGCAAATGCATTATACAAATTTAAAATGCATGATGAGTTATTGGTGTCTCGATTTCCTTTTATTTGTTATTCAGATAAGTTTTGCATATGCAATCCTATGATAAACATGGTGACCATATGGGGTTTTACTGAATATGAGTCATGTCCATCCAGAGGGGGGATACCCAGGAGGTCCTTAGGACAATAATTTGCTACAACTTCATCAGAACATTCATCATATTTCATATGGGAAGAACAGGTATATGCATATATTCATCTTCTCTTTCCATTAGTTTGTTATTTTTCAATAAATTTTAGTTTGTTTCAACATCATATGGGAAGTACATGTGTAAATATTTTGTGACTCATATGTTTTCTATTTGTTGTATTCCAGAAAAAACAAGCAAGTAGAATGAGAAGACTTTTCAAATGAACGATTGGCATCCAACCGATAAAGAAGTTCAATTAGTGAACACGTCTGGGTTGGGTGCTCTATTTATCATCCGACCAAATCGAATTCATCATCTTTTGGTTGCAGACAATGTAGAGAGGTGGCGTTCTAAGACCAATTCATTCCATTACAACATTCAAATTGTTGAGATGAAACGAACTTTATTTGATGTGTACGAGATATTAGGATTGGCTGTGGATGGCGAGCCTGTTACATGTCGTCCTATTAGTGACCTCCGGGAATTCATAGAAAACAATTTGGGTATAGTCCCCACTAGAGGCAACCTGACAGACATCAAGTATTCATGGTTGAAGGCCAATTTTAGGGAATTGTCACCTAATGCAACCCAGTGGAAGTAGTTAGATATACTCGAGCCTATCTGTTCTTCCTCATCAGTTTCACCATTTTCGCTGATGCGTCAATTGCAACAGTGCCAACGAGGTACCGGCAATTCCTTGAAGATATTGAGGATGCTGACAGATATGCTTCGGGTGCTGCAACCCTCGCATTTTTTTACTATTCCCTTAGAAAAGCTCGTACTTTTAAGTGAAGACATTTTAGTGCTTCAGCCACTCTTATGCAGGTAAATTAAATTTTTGTATAGACATAAGCATAATAGTTTAGACTACTTACAAAAAATATTTATTGCGTATCATATCTTGATATAATGTAGTACTGGTCTTATGAGCATATTATGCATATGAGGCTCATACCATATAGTATCTCTCCAAATATGCCTATGGCAAAACGATGGGAGCCACCAAAGAATTATTATGACAATCCACATAACCTGATGACTCCCATTATACGAGAATTGGATAACCTCCAACCTAATGAGGTTAGTGTGTACTTTGATATTGATTAGTTTCAATAGTATTAAGCATTTATAGTTTTTTTATTGACTGATTGTCGTATGTGTGATTGCATATCATATAACAGGTAATATGGAATCCCTATTTCAAGCCTGATGATGCCATTTCATGTGATAAGCATCAGGCATTCGAAACTGCAATGTGCATAACGATGCTTATCTTTGACGATATTGATGAGTTGTACATGTCAAATCGTGTTTGTCAACAATTTGGAGCTAAACAAGGCATTTCAAGAAATCCCTTATTTGTTGGTAAGAGGTCTAGCAGACAATGTAGGCAGCAAGATTAAGGAAATATCAATTTTGACAAAATCCATCATTGGTTGACTCGTCATAAGCGCATGATGGCAGACATTGAAGTCTATACTGTCAATGGGTTGCCCTCATATGAATATAAGGCCTGGAACAACCAAGTATCCCATCTTATAATATATAATGTCACTAACTCACCAGAAGACATATTGCAACCTCAGAACCAAGAAGAAGAAGAGATGGTTCTTGCATATGAACCACAATATATAATAAGACCTCAAGGTTAAGAGGATCAGTTAGTATGTTTATATTAACCTACAAATTGTTTTAATTTTGTACTTTCCTATTCGTTCCATGAAATTGATTACATATTATAATTACCTATCTTATTTTTGTAGGTTAGTGTAGTTCAGGCTAGTTCAACCATGTTAGCAGGGGCATTTACACTCAAACAGAAGTGGTATCCCAAAGTTTATAATCGCGTTAATAATGCGTTTGAAATGATGTCTAAGTATATACATGTCGACATGGATGATATAGAAGCCAGGATAGAAATTTTACAATGTAAGGTGTATAAGAAGAGGGCGGACAAGATGTAGTGGGTGAAAGTAGTCGGGCTACAAAAGACTTGGCTCCATCCACAATACCTACAGTTGAGTAGGCCGGAAGACATAACATGCGAAAGAAGCAGTATCAACCCAAAAGAAGGCGGCCAATGTAATGGGCATTTTTGGTAATGTAATCGTCATTTTGACCGTTGTAATGTTATAAAAGGATAATGTAATGGTCATTTGTAATGTTAGACATTAGATGCACAAGAGGGATGTAAACTGATAGTATTCAATGAATATATTTGTACATGTAATGTTAAATAGTGTATGCTCCGATTAAGTACTTATCTCTAATAATTTAGCAGACTGAACCCCCCTATGGCCTGAGAAAAAGCAACATAGTTTGTTGTCTCTATATTTCTAAAACAAAGCAATTCATTCCATCTTATAACATGTAAAACAAAGCAGACATGACTTGGGACATAAGATCCAAAGGCTAAAAGTACTTCATAATTGCAATTAACCAGTAACACATTAACATCCAAACTCAGAAGATTAAAAATTTATGACATATAAAATAGAAAAGATAACAAATACACTCAACATCTCAACTCACAATCAATGGAGTCATACTTGGTTAATACAACGCCACAATCCTTCAAAACAACAATACATTAAATACTCTCAAAGTCAACAAAAACCCCAAATTCTTAAAATGGTTAATGCTTTTTTCGATTGTTGAACAAACGAAAATATAACATTATCGGTTGCTCAACATCCGAAAATATCACAATTTCGGTTGTTGAACAACCGAAAATGTGACAACGAACATCCAGCAAGCTTCTGGAATTGCAATCACATTTTTGGTTGTACAACAACCTAAAATAGCAATGCAATTTTCAAATGTCACTTGTTGTTTTTGGTTTTTGAACAACCAAAATTATAACATTTTCGGTTGTTCAACATCCAAAAATGTCACAATTTCGGTTGTTGAACAATCCAAAATGTGACTGCGAATTCCAGAGGCTTGCTAGAAATTCGCAGTCACATTTTCGGTTGTTCAACAACAGAAATTATGACATTTTTGGATGTTGAACAACTGAAAATGTTATAATTTTGGTTGTTCAACAACCGAAAATAGCAATGCAATTTTCAAAGGTCAATTGCTATTTACGGTGGTATTTTTGTTAATTTATATTTTGTGAATTATTTTTTTCATTTTTTTATTAGGTGCACCTCACTAAGATGTACACCCGCTCCAAATTTCAGATCATTCCGATTAGTAAAAAAAAAAACACTACCAGACAACTATGACCGTACGATGAAGTTTAGATGGTGATGAAAGTAGACTAAATGACTATTCATTTTCACAGTCCAATATTCATTGCACGGTCATGATTATTCGGTAGTGTTTTATTTTTCTTTTTTTTTTACAAAATTTGGAACGTGTGTTCATCAAAAATAGGTGAATCTATGAAAAATATCAAAAAAATAATTTACATGAAATAAATTGATCAAAATACCCCTGAAAAGTTTCAAAGGTATTTTGGTCAATTTTGTTTTCGTAAATTATTCTTTTTATATTTTTATTAAGTGCGTCTCACTAGGATGTGCACACGTCCAAATTTCAAATCGTTCTTATGAAAATTGAAATACTACTAGACAATCATGACCGTGCGATGAACTTTGGATGGCGATGAGGGTAAGCGAAATAACTGTTCATTTTCGCGTAAAAGCTTTGGGAAGACTTTTTCATATATATATATATATATATATATATATATATATATATATATATGCAACCTTAAAATGTAGAATTACAGATGCACATCAAAAATCTATCGAAAATGTTGTTTTAATGATAAAAACCCTCTAATTGATCTTCTCGACATCGAGATGTATGAATCTGAAGAAAAAAAAAATTGAGTCCCAGAAATAGTGCATCTTGCACCACATTATCTAGACTGTCCATTTTTAAGATTTTCATATGTTTATAGATCTACTTGATTCTAACCATTTTTGGAGTTTAAAATTTTATACTTGGATATGTAAATAAATTTTAAGATAATCCTTAAAAAAATTTACAACAAAATTATACATTATGAGAAAATTTGGAGGTGCACCCTAATTGGATTGTTTAGGGTTGCAACCTTATAGAAACCGCACCCATATATATATTATGGACCACTTAATAAGGAAGTACCGTTTTTTTAGCAAACATTATTTGAGAGCATATACCCATGCAAATCAATTCATATCTCAACTTGCAAGTTTCCTTTCTTATGAGAAACAATTATTTTCCTTTTTATCATTTGATTCTACCCCTTTGCTTTGATGCTCCTCATTTGCGAACCATTATAACAAAATATGCTGCCTTTTTTCCTTTAAAATTCAAAAAATGCTGGCTTTTCCTTTTGCTATTGAAATGGCCATCAACGTCATCCAATTTGTCTATGTGTGCTTTAGCCACTAGCTTTTGTCTAGGATTACACTTGATTCTGCCCTAATTATAACTCTGATTCAATGCTCTCCATCCCATCCATAATATTCTTCTCTTTGCCAAAACCATGACTTCAATAGCTATCCTTCTCCATTGCACAGAATACTAGTGTCATATTATCGTTTGTGGAAAAAACCAACATGGACTACCCTTCTACAAAGTTGGATTGATGGCTCATAGAGCCTAACATATGTGACATTTCACTTAATTCTTTCTGTATTTGGTGAGCATCTCCTTTAGCTCACCATTGGCAAATAAGTTTAAGGTGAGAAATTGCTATGTCACTATCAAGATAGTGTTCTAAAACTAGGAATGAGGTTCATTTGCCTAACTTGTTTAAATCAGTGATCCAGATTGGTTCGATGGGTTGGATCGCCAAACTACTATAACTAAGATCAAATAAATAAAAACTTGAAGATGGGGTAGTCAGGAAATTTCAAGATTTTGAAGATATGGATTGCCGCCATTGGTTCAGGCTAGATTCAAAAGGAAATTTCAGCTTGAACCACTAGATATTAAAACGCTATAAAATATATATATATATATATATATATATATATATATAATCATTTATTTTTGATACAAGGAGATTATAATCAATTTTGTCTAATAGATTTAAAATCAAAAAATTATGAGTATACCACTAACAAAATTTAAAATTCAAAAAAAAAATTTTGAACTGTTACATACCCCAAACTGTCTAATTTAAAATCCGGCTCTTTATGACAAAAACAAATGATCACATTGTATACAATCTCATAAAAAAAAAAAAAACCAACGGCATCGTCCCACCCACCCCACATAAACCCAGCCATCGAGAAACTGTGTTGTGTAACATCAACGCGAAAGTGATAATCCAACACAGATCTCACTACCTTAACCCCACGTGCTTCTTGTCTCTTACAAGGACTCTACTGGCCTATCAACCGTACGTTACAATCCTCATAGTTTTTGTGGTCCCTCTCCTCCTTGAACAGGTAGACCCCCGCATCCAATCAAAGGGCCCATATTGTTTTGTGACGTAGGCCGGCAAAATTTTCAATTATTCTGCTCACTGTTTTGGTGGGCCGCCATACCCCGTCCCCCGTTGAAAGGTCGATTACATTACGTAATTCTACCATTATTTTTTACACAGTTCTTAAGTGTCATTATTTCCCTATAACTTTATATCCTCCATTAGAGAGATTTGATAGGCATATCTGCCTCTTTAGTGGGTTAGGAATATGGGAATTTTCATGTTCAAATGCACAATACAGTGAAAAGGTGGTCCTGTACTTTGTGTTAAGGAATGAGTACAATCCAATACGGAGGAGGGGGAATAAATAAATAAGGTACTATATGAATAAAAAAATAATATTTGGAGTGTTTAAAGAAGCACTATGAGAACGAGCACAATGATTGTTGGAAATGTTGTGGTACATAGAGCTATGTCACCTTTGGATTGGGTGCCCAATACTAATGTCAATTAGCATAATATTCATACAATAATGATAGGATAAAGTTTAACCTTAAAAATTAAGCTGTAAAAAGAAGTTTGAAATTGAAAAACATTCTAATCGATCATCGTGACCTCTGATACAAGGTAGTCACAATTACTTACAACCATCCGATGTGAAGTTTAATAGCTTGGATGTGTCACAAAGTTCGAAAAAAACATTTTGAAGTTTGACTTTGGTCAATAGATAATTACAGCCACAGCCACAGCCGTCCAATTTCACATCTAATGGTCAAGATCTCGTTTCGTATTTCAATTTTCTTTTTTACAAATTCAAATCACTTAAAATTTTAGACATTCATTTTTCTCATCAAAGCGCACCTAATAAAAATATTAAAATAATAATTTACAAAATATAAATTGACTAAAATTCCCCTAAAATATTTTGGGGGTATTTTGCTTAATTTATTTTTTACATATTATTTTTTATATTTCTATTAGATTCTCCTATTTTTAAATATTAGACACTCAAATTTTCAAATAATTTGGATTTGTAGAAAAAAATTAAAAATTCAAATATGAAATGAGGTCATGACCATTGGATCGGGTCCAGATTCAATCTGGGCCATTGGCTGACACTGTATTTTTTAGCCCGTGGGTTAACAGGATCCATTCTCTATATAAATATATAAGAATCTTAAGTCCTAAAAATAATCCATCTTATAATAAGTTATCTGGAGCGTCTATTTTAAAGATTTCAAGTGTTTATAGATATACTCGATGTACACCGTTTTTAAAATTTTAAATTTCATAATTTGTATTGAACATGGAATTTCAAGTTATAAAGCTTTTGACATGAGAACTGCATCTTTTAGTAAAATGTAGAGGTACACCTTATATTTGTATAGCAACATGGCACCACACCTTATATAGATCTCACATAGGGAAAACGATGGTGAATGTGATTTTTTTCTATGCAGGGCCACTTGGGGTGCAGATTGTGAATTATGCAGAGATATTTGCCTTTCTCTTTGGCCTTCGTTCCTTTGTGAAGAGGAATTTGGGGGCTTCTTACATTATTGAAGGGGATTCCCTCAATGTTGTGAAATGGTGCAAAGGGGAACAAAAACTTCTTTTGAAGTTGAAATCTTTGTTATTTCAGATTTTGGATCTTGCTTCCTCCTTTTCTGTGTCTTTTGTTCATATGTATAGGGAGGCTAATGTACTAGCCAATTCCCTGGCCAAATGAGATTCTACCCTCTCTGAACCCATTATTTTGGATTTTGTAATCTCGTTGTAGATTAATAATATCTTTGAACTTTCTCTAAAAAAAAAAAAAAACGATGGTGAACAATAATATGTGCAAAAATATTTCATACTTCCACAAGAGTATGTTGTCTATTTAGTCCATCGGGTAAAACCCAATCTAAGAGTAACTTTATGGCCCTAAATTTCGGGGATGTAACCTCTTCAATTCATAAACCAACCTCAATAAAATAAATTTCTTAATAGCACTCTCTATGCAAGTAAAAAAAATCCTATCCCAATATCGAATAGAGACGGTCCAAGTTTGGCAGTGTGAGATCTATGCATAAGAGAAAGGAAAAAAATTCTTTTGTAAATAATCATCTAGTAAAGTTTAAGTGGTTCACAAATTTTCAACTTGAAAAAGTCCACCCAAGTAGGTCTTCCAACCGGGGAATAGATGTATAGTATGCTTCCATTGGAGTATAGTATACGAGCTCATAATATATATATATAAAAAGGAGTTCATAGATTTAGTTGGACAACTAGCACGTAAAAATGGAATGCATCACCCCACTCTACCCACCTGGAATCACCAAATCGGTGATTTGGAAAGGGAAACCAGTATGAAAAAAAGAATTTATAGGGGACTTTCAAACCGAATACATCGAAAAGGCAATTAAGCATGAACAAACAAACATAAAGAAAGGAGGTGGATTTTGTGGGGAGGGGCAGCCGATTGGTTCCGATACTTTGCCAGAACCGTTCGGATTGGTTCACGATCCGAATCAGGAAATTCTCCATCCACACCACAATTTTTGAGTCACTGGTTATGTTGCCGCTTGTGATGAGAGTGTATGGACTATGAAAAAATGTTACTCGTGTAATGTAGCAATCATTCAGGTTGAGTGGCATCCCCTAACAAAAGCACTTGAGCACAGGCATTCTCATCCCAACATAAAACATAGGGTGGGGCTCTTGATTTGATTTAACAAAATATCAAAAGTGTTATGATCAAGCTAGATACAGTTTTTCAATCCAAATAACTTTTTAGACATCTTGCCTTCAAAACTCGAATCCCTCGCGTGCCTGTAAAAGCGTCCCACTGGTAAGACATTTACAAAGTTGGGGAAGGTGTATGATAAATACTTCTTATTTACCCTATGAAGTCTGTTTTTTTTATTAACAGTAGTTTCTATTGGAGAAAACTCCTTGATTGCAGACAGAGAGATTTAGAAAAAGTGTTTGGTGAATTGGCAGACTCACACTCTTTTTGTGCAGTCTCCCTAAAAAATATATCTCAAAAATGTATTTTCGATCCATATTTTTAGGGTTTGATAATCTCAACCATGACAATGATCTGAATTTGAAATTTTTCTTTTTCCAAAAAATATAAATGTTTTTTTTATATATCTCAAAGACGTATTTTCAATCCATTTTTTTTAAGGTTTGATAATAATCTCAACCATGACTATGATCTGAATTTGAAATCTTTCTTTTTAAAAAATATAAATGTTACCCTTTCTTCACCATCCCTTTTTATTTTAGTGGATGTAACGTTTTTTGACATCCACAATAGCTATTGACGTTAGATAGACAAAAGATAGCATGGTAATCGGTTAGTCAACGGACTCGTCAAAACTGTGTCCATGTTCTGCCTTTTTATCAAAGGGTGCGGTTTGTATAGATCCTAGGTTCCAAACAATCAAATTAGAGCCTACCTTCAAATAGTGTCACGAAGTGTAGTTTTAATATTAGAAATCTTTGTAATAGCCTTAAAATATATTTTCATATTCATTTATATTGTTTAAAGCTTTAAAAATAGTATAGATCGACAGATCTATGAAAACTTGAAAATCTTGAAAATTGACAGATCAAAGACGTGTTACAAAATATACTATTTTCAAAACTTGAAATCCATTATTTTTCTCATGTCCATGCATCTTGATGTCGAGATGATCGATTTGAAGATATTTGGGCAACCTCTTCTAGTGAAATTCTTGAGGTAGGCTCAAATTTGATTGTTTAGAGCCTCGGCTCTATATAAACTTTTCCCTTTATCAACAAAAGAGAAATGATCCTATATGACCCTCTCCCACCCATGTGTATAGGACCCTAAAAAATCACCATTAAATTTGGCACGGATCTATAGAAAAGTCAAGTCTCATACTCATGTGATAACTTTTTTAGAAATCCGTGCCAACTTTAATGGTGATCTTTTGAGGTCCTATACACATAGGTGAGAGAGGGTCCTATAGGATTATTACTCGTATCAAAATATATCTAAAATATCAAATTTCTTATTAATTGTTATATTTCTTTTAATAGGACTTTTAGAAACTAAATCAAAATGAACTAGTGAACTACTAGATAGTTCATCTCTTGGATGTTTTTATTCATGAAGTTTCCGGAAATATAGTATTACAAGTTTTAACCCCATCTAGAAATAGTGGCATTTGTCTTCGGCGCAGCTAGAAATTGTGAAAAGATTACAAGATCGTGGACAATAAGAACACCACGTTTTTTAGAATTTTTCTATTTGGGTGTGGTTTCGTTGCAACCTTAAAAAATCCAATTAAGGTGCACCACCAAATTTTATCATAATATATAATTTTGGTATAATTTTTTTAAAAAATTATTGGAAAATCTATTTCATATTTAATTATAAAATTTTATACTGTAAAAAAGGTTAGACTCAAGAGATCTATAAACTTATGAAAATCTTGAAAATGCATGGTCTAGATAATGTATTGCAAGATGCACTATTTTTAGGACTATAAATACTTTTTTTTTCTTTTCATATTCATATATCTTGATGTCTAGATGATCAATTAGAGGGGTTTTTAACATTAAAACAACATTTTCTTATGGATTTTTGTGGTGCATCTTTAATTCTACATTTTTATAAAAAATTTCCTTTCTTTTATAGATAACTTAATTAACTGTATATTTAGAATATTCACAAAAGTACAATAGTATTTACGAAGTTATTGTCGTGAAACTTTATTTGTACAATACCTTTATCTTATATTAAATTTTTTAACTTTACTCTTATTAACATGATACAACTACTCATTATCTTTTAAGGATATCACGGCCGAACGGATATAATATATATATATATATATATATATATCAAAGGGTGTGGTTTTCATAATGTTGCAACCTTAAACATTCCATTTAAGGCTACTTCCAAATTTTATCATACCATATAATTTGATGTAAAAATATTATTAAGATTATGTCAAAATCTATTTTCATGTCTAATTATAAAATTTTAAACTTAAAAAATAGTTAAAATCAAGTAGATCTATAAACATATGAAAATCTTGAAAATAGACAATTTAGATAATGTGCTGTAAGATGCATCATTTATGGAATTTAAAATCTTTTTTTTTTTATATTCATGCATCGAGATGATCAATAAAAAGGTTTTTCAATATTAAAAAAACCTTTTCAATTTTGGGGTGCATGGGTAGTTCTACGTTTTAAAGTTACAACCTTATATCAACTTTGCCCCTGTATCAAACGGGAGAGTTATAATTTTTAACACCGAAATTCAAGGAAAGTTTGTCAAACATGTAGCAGTCAATGGTGCACCCTAACCAAAAAATAAAAAAGTATCAAATGGCTGAGTTGTCATTTCTAGCATCAAAATCCAAGAAAACTTTATCTACTTCAGGCAATCAACGGTCCATCCTAACAAAAAATAGTACTGGTCTTACAACATTTGGAAAAGGAACTGTAAATGTTGAGATCATCAACTTTTCTAAAGATAAATTACACCCTCTCATGACTTCCGATGTGAATTTGCCGTTGCATTTCAGATTTGAGAGACATAAAAATCCTTTGTTTCCTCAAAGAAATATATGTTTAAATGTAGTTAAAATATTTTTTTTTGAAAAAACTGGCATAGAGAGTATTAACTTGTACTTCTTGTACATCTACATTCATAGTATTGTAGTCAAGATGGGGAGAACAACGCCCTCAGAATAAAACTCTAAACTCCCTGTTGACTCCTTGAATTGGCATTGGCTCCTTTTGGAGATTGCATTTAATTCTGGCTAATAGTATATCCAAGCTTGCATCTTTCGTTGACCAACCATTGAAGGCCCAACATGCCGGCAGAGAGAGAAATATGGGTGCAACAATGGAAGGCCCGACATGCCTGTAGAGAGAGAAATATGGGTGCAGATTCTTTGGCCAAGTCAGCGGTTTTTATGAATGACGCAACTGTGTGACATGCTCGCCCCTTGATTTTGTAATGCCTTATATTTTATCGGATGTTGTTAGTGTTCCCTTGTCAAGGGTTGTATAAAACGTGTTTATGTAAAACATCTTTTGTTTTTTAATTTAATGGGTAGGTGCCCGATACCCACTAATTCACCCAAAAAAAAAGAAAAATGCCTTCAGAATTAATTTATAAAGCTTTATTTTTATATTTGTTGCCATATTAAATTCCCATAATGCAGATATAGGGTGGGGGCTTTGACAAACCTTGGCCCTAGCCTAGCCATGGTGCCTATAGAATCATCTCAAGCCGGGCTCAAGAAGAACACGGCGAAGAGGCCCTGACCCATGCCTGCCCTTGGCCCAAACCGGGCCGAGCCTAATAAACTTAAAGAAAAAGGTCAAGGAAAAGGGAAAAACAAGTCGGGTTGAGCTAGCCTTGTGGTTGCGCTGGACCAAGCCCGACCATCTGGCTATGGTGCCTTGGCGCTCAGGCCACATTTTCTTCCCAAACTCTAATTGACCCTATTTGGAACTAAGGTTTTCAATAACCTATAACTTTTACCAGCCAAAAATCTCGCATGGTACTTCATTTGAACTTGGGATTTTATACTATGAGACCATTTATCTTTTGAACAAGAAGGTCGCAGTTACTTGTAACCATCCCATGTAAAATCTAAGAGCTTGGGTGTGTCACAAATTCGAGAATATTCTTTTAAATATAAAAATTGGTCAATGGAATAAATACAGTCACCCAATTTTTCACCTAATGATCCAGATTAATTGTGACCACTTTATACAAAAAGTAAATACTTTTATTATATACTTTTCCTTTAAAATTTAAATTTCTCAGGATTAATGCAAAAGCTATTGCATTTCATGTTTGGAGGAATTCCAAAGTGAATTAGCTTGCTTCTCCATATTTAAATAAACGCCAACCTCAATTTTCTTTAATGAGTTAAAGATCAGGAACCCTTGTAGTTCGCATGCTTTTAGCTTTTCAAATATGCAAAACTTTTCCATGTTTTGTCTAACTTTTCCAATAGGAAAAGTAGAGTCACTTGAGCAGCTTATGTACACTGTAGGGTCATCCACTGTCCGGCGTCATCAATATACTGTAGAGTATGCCTTCTAAAGCTCCCCATTGTTTTCAAAGTGTATGAAAGGCTCATCTGCACCAAGTATTTTCAAACACGACTTGGTCAAAGTCTTTGGATTTTGGCCAAGGCGAGTTATTTGGGTAAGTCCAAATAACTTGCCTGAGTCTAGCCCTTAGTTAAAAATAAAATAATAAATAATAATAAAATACTATATATATTATAGAAATATATAGAATATGACTATTTATTTTTGTTACAAGGAGGTCACAATCATCATTTACTGTTAAATTTGAAATCAGGCGATTTAGGATGTATCATTATTTAGCACAAAGTCCGAAATAAAAATTTTCGAATATTGTGATACAATTTTATCTATTAGATTTTACATCCAAAAGCTAAAAGTAATTGTGATCTTTTTATACCAAAAATATATGGTCTCATAGTATACAATCCCACATAATATAGCCTTCACATCTTAACATTAAATGTCAAAATGCATCTTGGTTATGTATTCCGATGTTGCGGCCTTCCTTTACGAGAGGTCTTCAAATCTATCATTATTGTTGGTTTTTTTTTTTTTTTTTGGACCTCCCATCCTCAAAAAGAAAAATTGGAACTCCCGCCCTTCAAAAAAAAAAGAAAAAAAAGATGGTGTTGTGGGTTTAAAAAAATTGATTTTTCTCTACCACTATTATGCTCAGACATGTGCATGGATACTACCCAATGATCCATTCAATTATATGCAACATAAGCTTCACATATTAATATAAATAAACTTTATAAACATGGTGTACAACCTAGTAACCCAAAACTTGCCTTGCCCTTAGGGCGGGGCTGAGTCTCGGAACATTGTCTCCCCCCATTTGAAAAAGATCAATGGTTGATGGCCACTTTCCACCCCACACACAAGAAAAGAGACGCCAAGCCAATTCCGTTCAAAATTTAAAGTTGTTTCCAAGGTCAGTTGGTAGGAATTTCAATTCTCGGGATCCTTGGAATAGCTTGATCCCCACTTAGTTTTATTTTTATGATCTTTTTTAACATTATTTATTAATTGTTGATTCACTTTGCCAAATGGGATCCATTTCAAAATCATCGATCGGATAAATTCATCTAGTGACCAATTTTGTGGGTTTAATCCATTTAAAAACATGGAAACTGATTACGTTAAATCCATTTCAAAAGATTACTCCATGACTTGGAAACTGATTTTTTTTTAGCCATTTACATCAATTATAGATTTAAAACTCCAAAAATAGTGCAAGGAAAACATCAAATACTTGAAAATCTTGACGGTGAGCAATCTCATAATATGCAACAAGATACACAAAATTTTAGACTTGATTTTTTTTATTTGTGTTTTCCATTCCATACATATGGAAACTGAGATGATTAATCGGACGTGTTTTAGAATCCATCCAACAGTTTTTGGTATATTTCCTAGTTGCACCTTGATTTATTGCATAGAGTTGATGTCTTATATAAACGTTTGGGATTGTATATTATGATGTTGTGCGCGAAAGCTCTAAACTTGATGGGTTGATTTTGACAAATGAAGCATGAGAAATAAAAGCATGAAACACATATACAAGAATACAAATATTTACGTGGTTCACCCCAGAAGCGCTACATCCATGGGTATAACAAACTGAAATCCACTGTACCAATAAAAGTTATATTAAAGATTTTGAAACATAAAGTTACCTCTCTAACCCTCGACAAAAAAACTTAAGTCAAGCAAACCCTTTTAAACCACTTTCCCTTCATTTTCTTTACTTATAAGAGCCATTATTGACAACACCAGATAGAGACGCCGACAAACCCTTTTAAACCACTCTCCCTTCCTTCTCTTTACTTCTGATGACCATTACTAGCAACACCAAATAGATACGCCAATAACACGAGATAGAGACGGGAGAGTAACGAAAAATTGACTTTCTCTCTAACTAAAAAAGGGAAAATAACCGAAGATAGAGGCGCGAGAGCAACGAAAAACTGACTTTCTCTCTAACTAAAAAAAAAAAAAAACAGCCTAAAATATCTATGGGAACTAGAAAAACAACCCAAAATATCTTTGGTCCCCAAAATATCTATGAAAACTAGAAAACAACAAAAAATATCTATGGAACCAGAAAACAACAAAAAATATCTATAGGAATCGTTTTTCTATAAGAAATACGCATCTCAATCTCTAGGAACAAGCCTCTCAATTTCCAGGAACAAGCCTCTCAATTTCAAACCTCTCAATCTCCGGGAACAAGCCTTTCAATTTCCAAGAGTCTACAAGAGGCACCATCACTCCATCGGACGCTCTCTTCTCTCTAAGAGAAATTAGAACAAGCTTCTCAATTTTTAAGAGTCTACAAGAGGCACCATTGTTCTATAGGATGCTCTCTTCTCTCTAAGAAGAAATCTTGCATCTTATGCACAAAAGGCTCTACCTCCTTCTCTCTTTAGAAGAACCACTATTCCCATATTGTAACATAAATAGAGCACATCAAATTCTCTGCACTTTCATCTCAAATATATAAGATTAGAAGTCCATACTAATAGAAAACTTCCTATAGATGTTATATATGTCTCAAAAATCAATAGATATATCCAATAATCCTAATTTTTTTGGATTTCTATTTTCTTTAACAAATTTATCAATATCAATCTCACGTAATAAACAAATATCTCAATCCTACATAATATAAGATTTCTTTATGTACATGATTTTGGATAGCACCAAATCCAACATATGAGACCATTTACCTTTATCACAAGAAGGTCACAATTGCTACCAGCCATAGAAGTGAAAATGGATGGCTTTGGGCATATCACAAAGTTCGAAAAAATTGTTTTGAACTTTGACTCTAGTCAATGACATACCCACAACAATCCAATTTAAAATTTGACATACAAGAGTAGTTGTGATCTCCTTATGTTAAAAGCAAGGTACATAAAATTAAAGATGCACCTCAAAAATCCATCGAAAAAGGGTATTTTAATGTTGAAAAGCCCTTTAATTGATTATCTCAACAAATAGATGCATGAATATGAAAGGAAAAAAAAAAATTTTGATTACTAGAAATAATGCATCTTGCAACACATTATCTGGAACGTCCATTTTCAAAATTTTCTAATGTTTATAAATTTACGTGAGTTTAACCATTTTTTGAGTTTAAAATTTTATAATTATAAATAAAGAGATTTTCTAATAATCCTAAGAATATTTTATCAAAATAACATGTTATGCTAAATTTCAACAAAAGATAGAGAAAGTATAAAATGAGACCATTTACTTTCGGTACAAGGTAGTCATAATTAATCTTGATCATTGGATGTGAAATTAGGTGGTTTCATTTATTTCATTGACCAAGCTCAAAGTTAAAAAAAAAAAATTTGAAACTTTATGACACACCCACGCTATCATAGTTTACTAAAAGAGAATATAGGAGTATGGTTTGATAGGGCTGCAACCCTATTAAATTAAGTAAACCCTCACCTCATAACTCATCCGAGATTACAATTCAAGTTTTAGAGAACTTTTACATTGATCATCTCGACTTGAACATATGAAAAAAAAAAAAAAAAAAAAAAAAATTTAAGCTCTAAAAATAATATTTATTGTAACAAATTATTAGATCATCTATTTCACCCTAAAAATAAGTATTCACATATCGACAAAATCTGTACCATTTTTTTAATTTCAAATTTTTATTGTTGATGTGAAATCTGATTTAGAGTGATGATATAGATTTTTATTTTTTTGCCGAAAGTGTTTTACCAGTGAAGATTTAAAGCGAGCCTTTATTTTATTTTCAGGCCTTATATGGAAACTTCGTGCAAAGATATAATATGGTCTATAATTATCTTATCGTCGTCCTGACAGTGACTATAAAGTTCTCAGTATCCCATCAAATGGTAGGACAGCTGGAGGGAAGTGGGTAACCAGTCAGCCTCGCTCTATCCCCATTGCCTCCCAATCATTGATTAAGTGGGTGTTAATGTGAACATACGAATCATATTATATTTTCTCAATCGAAAAATTTATGGTGCATTTTATTGATCACTACTGCACCAAGTGAGTCCTCTTTCATAAACGGAAAAATAATTTTAAGTTTCTGGCTGATATCAATTACTAGCTCATATTCGTCATATCTTTATCGGATATCATTATATAAATTTTAATGTTTTTTTTGAAAATCAGATCGTAATAAAATTTTAGACTTGTGTACTAAAAAATAAAATATACAATAAATTTTTTTTTTTTTTTTAAATGATAAAATGATCAAAATACCTCTTAACATTATAAGAGTAGTTTAGTCATTTTAAATTATTGAAAGTAATTATTTTATATTTTTATATGATATGTATTTTAAGTATAAATACTCAAATTTTTATTTTAATTTAATTTATAAAAAAATATTAAAATTAAAATAATGATATGAATTTTGAACCACTCAATGAAAATCTAATAACTAACAGCTAATAGCTTGATTAAGAGCTAATAGCTTGTACTGTTCATTATAGCTAATAGCTTAAGAAACTTTTTTCTTTTATAAATATATTTAAGATGGGGGTTTTATGTATGTGGCCCCTCACAAAAATTCATTTTAGATGATTTTTTTTTAATTTTTTTTTTAGATTCGCCAAGATTATTATAAATATGAAAAGAAAAACACGCTATTCAAATTCAAAATATGATTTTTTAACACACCATTACGGAAAAATACACTTTCGATAACATCCATATTTAGGATAGATGTTTGTAAGTGCGGGCTGAATGATGAAATAATTTTCCATATATTTAATATGTGGATATTAGAAGTGAAACCTTTAAATGCAATTCTATCGTAAATCCATGATTTTGCTACTAGATCCTACGATTTATAAAGAATTTAAAAATGCATAGATTAAAAAATAATAATAATAATTGATTGGTAATATTACAAGCCCCCGATTTAGATCGGTCAGTCCTCCAAACTAAGATTGCTACATCTTTAGAGAACCAACCAATATTTGAGAACCACATTGCAAACGTTCAGAGACAATATAGAAAGGGTAAGAGAGAGAGAGAAGAGACGCAAGGAGAGAGAAAGAATAGGTGGACACGGAGAAGAGAGAGAAAGACAGCCCTTAGATCACGAGCGGCGGCGTCTATTATCTTTCTTCTCGTCTCAATCGCACTGAAAATGTACAGAGCCAGCGGTTTTCTCTCTCTAAAAGGGCAGCATGGTGTCATCTCTCCTCTCACTCCTGCACATGTACTGCGACTGTGTTCGGCGCAGGGCACTTACATGGACACGGCCACGCAATATACTTGGGTATCCTATCTCCGGGCATCAACACCGGTAGGCTCATGCTCGAATTCACCTTCGAACCCTAAAAATCGATAAAATCAAGTGATCAGAAACATAAAATCATAATAATAACAATAAAGAAAGATCAAAATCAATGGCCATGCGGGCTTCGTACCTTTGCAGGGGAGGGAGGAGATCGGAGGGGAGGAGAGAGCGAGGCGGAGGGGGGAGCAGAGGCGGAGGAGGGTCGACGGAGATTTCGGATTTTGTCCCAATGGTAACAACAAGAGAAGAAGGCGCTTATCGAGAAGATCAAGATGAGTAAGAGAGCGGTGCCTAAAGGGAAGCCAAGGGTCGGCCTGGATGCGTCGAGGCGTCGATGGCTGATCTGCTGCTCGTCCATCGCCGCCCTTTCTCATACTAATCCCACGGCCCAGTCGTGTAGTTTCTAGAGAGACAATCTCTAGAAACAGGGAACGACAATGGCCCCTAGTTGCAGGGCGGAGCGGGCGAATATTGATATTCAAACTTACAAGGCCAGGAAGCCCTAAAAAAAAGGACGAAACTATAGAGCGAGAGAGAGAAAGGGAATTAGAGAGAGAAACAGAGGATGGTGTGAAAGTTGCAGAGGGCGATGCGGTGGAGCAGGGGAAGTGGGTAGCGGTGGTATTTAAGGTTGAGGTTGTGGCTGTGGTTGGGTAGAGAGAGAAAATGAAAGAGGGGTTTCTAGAGAGAGAGAGAGAATAAGCCTTGGCCCTGTCGGGGGTACGGAAGGTGGGGGCCATGGCGAGTCAGAGAGAGAGTGGTGATCAGCTGGCACGAGTTGCAGTGCCGTCTCCCCATTTTTTTTTTCACTTTTCTCTTTGTGGGTATGCGACAAACCAGTTTATATCAGTGGATAGTATTTTATGGCAGAATTACCGTACTTTCCGTTTGTATTGTAAGTGCAATGTCAACCGTCCGTCTTAAGCCACGGATGGATGGATGGACTGTTTTTCACTCAAGATGTTGACTGTCAACTGTTTTGCGATGAATAGTGCATATTGTGCACGATGCTACCTTGCCGGTATCATTTTGTTTTGCCTTTTTTCTCTTGCAAGTTGACGGTGGGAATGGGGGATGTGAATGCGTGATGCAATACTGGAAAAACAAAGGGCGGCGAAATCGGCCGGTTTTTTTGCACTCAGTCACTACGGGAGCCCGTTTGGTATCAGTTCGGGGTCCACCCCTCCATCGACCCATACCAAAATCGGTTTATTTAGTAGTTATCGGGAGCGCTCTCGTTTTGGAATTTTGTTACCGCGTTTTGGATTTGGAATCTTGCTCGAAATCCGTTCCCATCTTTTTTGGATCTCTCTTTAAATTTTAGGATTCTCTATCTTATTCATAACGAAGCAGCTCGCTCTCGCTACTTCAAGGATCTCATTCCTTCTGCTTCAAAGATCTCGTTTCCATTCACAATAGATCTCGCTCCCATTCACAACAGATCTCGCTCCCGCTAAAGTACGGTCGATCCCATACACAACAGATTTCACTCTCTACTTTCGGATCTCGCTCACATTGTTTCACAGAATGCGTTCTGTAACATTGCAGATGTGGTTCCTGAACAAATTAGAACTCCGCTCCTAAAATTTTCCATTTTTATGGTTGCAACCTTATGTACACCTTTTCCTATATCTTTCAGTTTAGAAAATACTATATAATTCTCATATGATTTCCCAAATTTGGATATATATATATATATATATATATATATATATATATAGAACCGAGGCTCTAAACAATCAAATTGGAGCCTACCACAAAAATTTCACTAGAAGAGGTTTTTTTTATGCTCAAATATCTTCAAATTGATCATCTTGACATCAAGATGTATGGACATGAGAAAAAAGATAATAGATTTCAAGTTTTGAAAGTATTTAATAACACATTTTTGGACCTTCAATTTTCAAGATTTTTAGGTTTTCATAGATCTGTCAATCTACACCATTTTTGAAGCTTTAAACTTTATAAACAAAGATGAAAATATATTTTGAAGCAATCACAAAGATTTTCAATATTGAAACCACATGTCTCGACACTATTTGAAGTTAAGCTCTAATTTGATTGTTTAGAGCCTAGGCTCTATACAAACTGCACCCTATATATAATTACCTTTATTTCTATGACAATAAGGTTTTTGAAATTTTGAATAAATTTATTTTATCATTTTATAACTTTCTAAAAGAAACTTCTTAAATAAAAATAACATTTAAATATAAAAATTAATATTTTAGTAAAATTTTCATATAGTTATTTCTACCAAACAATAATGGTGTTTCATTTCTTGAATGGGTGCAGTTGGCATACAGATGCATCTGTAGCTGTAGAGGTAAGGTGCACCTTCAAATTTTATCATGGTATATAATTTTAGGATTATCTCAAAATCTATTTTTATATCTAATTATAAACTTTTAAATATAAAAAATGGTTAAAATCAAGTAGATCTATAAACATATGAAAATCTTGAAAATGGACGGTGTAGATAATATGTTGTAAAATGCACTATTTCTAAGACTTAAAATCTTTTTATTTTTCATGGTCATACATCTCGATGTCAAGATGATCAATAAAATGGTTTTTCAACATTAAAACAACCTTTACCAATGAATTTTTGAGGTGCATCCGTAGTTCTACATTATAAGGTTACATCCTTATATAATCGTTTTCTCTAATAGTTTGTGATAAATAAATAGGGTGGTTTGCATCGGAACCGGCCGGGTGGTAATATATAAGGCAGCTTGTTCTGTTTCTATATCTTTTACAATAAAATTGAATGGACCACATATATCATATTTACTTTTTCGGGTGGTTTGCATCGGGACCGGCGGGGTAGTAATATATAAGGCAACTTGTTCTGTCTCTATATCTTTTACAATAAAATTGAATGGACCACATATATCATATTTACTTTTGGGGAAAATGTTTATACAAGGATGTAACCTTATAATGTAGAACTACGGATACACCACAAAAATCGATCAGAAAAGGTAGTTTTAATGTTGAAAAACCCTTTGATTGATCATCTCGACATCGAGATGTATGACCATGAAAAATAAAAAGATTTTAAGTCTCAAAAATAGTTTATTTTACAGCATATTATCTACACCGTCCATTTTTAAGATTTTCATATGTTTATAGATCTACTTAATTATAACCATTTTTTAAATTTTAGATTTTATAATTAGATATAAAAATAGATTTTGAGATAATCCTAAGAACATTTTACATCAAAAGTATATAATATGATAAAATTTGAAGGTGCACCTTACCTCTACAGCTATGGATGCATCCGTATGCCAACTGCATCCTTACTTTTGATGTTTTTTTGTAATAGTTTCTTTTACTTACCGTTTATTTATTTTTGCACACACACTTCTTATTTGCCTAAATTCACTTCACATATTTCTTAAATTACTGTATCCTACGATCACACATTGGGTCACACATTATGACTCACGTACATGTCACACCTTATCTATCGTTTTTTTCTCAAATATTAAGACTCTCAAACCCATTAGGATTCACCAGTGGGTCACTAATACTCCCTTTCTCTTTCTTCAATCACTCCCGTATTCTCCTTTTGTCTCACTATAATTTTAAATTAAAAAGTATGTTTATTTAATCTATTTACTTATTATTGGGCTTCTATTAAATTTCAATGGGCCAAGTTCGTTGACACCCGTTACGTAAGAAAGCAGGGGTTCCTATATTTTATCAAATGCAAGAGTAAGAACAATTCATCTTCAAACAATCCATAAGCAGTTTCTTAACAATTTCATTATCACATTTCACAGTCAAAAAGAGGCTAGCAATATGTTAGACAATAGCAATGGTTTAAAAACCGGATCGGTGACCCGGATCGGGCTTTTCAAAAACCGATCCGGATTGGCGAATCGGCGAATCGGCGATTCGGATCGGCGAATCGGCGATCCTGATCGGAATCGGGTGAATCGGTCAGAATAAAGCTTCAAAAAAATCCGAAAAAATTATTAAAATTCATTATAAATATTGGTTTTTAGGAATTCAATAAAAAATGAGGGTACTCCATTAAGAATTTTCATGTTTTTGAATGAATATGCGAATATTGATATGTTCTTCCCCTGCATGAACCGCCATTCAACATTTAATTTACATCACACAAAAGGATAAACATAGAATTATCATGGAATAAGTATATCAACATACATGGACTACAATAAAGCATAAAATTAGTAATATACGATCTAAATTAAGATGTAAAAAGTTTAAATTAACCTGACAGTTCAAAAAGAAAAATAATCACCATATGTAATGATAATATGTTGCGGTAGTTCATGTAGTCATATTCGTTGTTATTTGTTATTGCAAAAGGACAATAATATTTTCGTACATATCAATTACAAACATTTAGAATAATACAAAATGCAAGCTCCAAACATGGCTACAACTCAATTATCAAGAACATACATTTTTTGCATTAAAAAATTAATAATAAAAACAATTCTTCAAAGAGCCGGCTAACATCAGTCATTCCAACTAAAAAATCCATGAACAACAGATAAAAAAAATACAGTTTTGTATTGAAAATATAATAACTTGCATTTTTTTTATAAATAATCCATCAACATACAATTTTTTCAACAAAAACTTTAACAATAAAAATTTAAAATATGGTTTAATACCTCATGATAATTAAAACCTTGTCACGATTTTCACATCTTTTTGGAAAATCATCATTTTTCAAAAAATTCGATCATGGAAAAAAAAAAAAAAAATTTACAGCAAACTCAAACAATAAAAATTAAAAATTGGGTTTAAATGTTTAATACATCATGATAATCAAAACTTTATCACGATTTTCACATCTTTTCGAAAAATCATCATTTTTCAAAAAATTCGATCATGGATAAAAAGAAATAAAAAAAAAAAGTACAGCAAATTTTCAAAAAATTCGATCATAGATTAAAAAAAAAAATTAACAAATTTTCAAAAAGTTCGATCATGGATTAAAAAAAAAAAATCATAAATTTTCTAAAAATTCGATCATGGATTACAAAAAATTCGATCATGGATTACAAAAAATTCGCTCATGGATTACATAAAATTCGATCATGGATTACATAAAATTCGATCATGGATTACAAAAAATAAAAAAAACATAAAAAAACAAAAAAAATCGATCGTGGATTACAAGAACAGAAAAAAACAATTCGATCATGGATTACAAAAAATTCAATCATGGGTTACAAAAAAAAAAAAAACACAAAAAATTCGATCATGGATTACAAGTAAAAAAAACAAACATTTCGATCATGGATTACAAAAAAGTCGATCATGGATTACAGAAAATTCTATCATGGATTACAAAAAATTTGATCATGGATTACATAAAATTCGATCATGGATTACAAAAAAGTCGATCATGGATTACAGAAAATTCTATCATGGATTACAAAAAATTCGTTCATGGATTACATAAAATTCGATCATGCATTACAAAAAAAAAAAACAAAAAATTCGATCGTGGATTACAAAAAAAGAAAAAAACAATTACATCATGGATAACAAAAAATTCAATCATTGATTACAAAAAACTCTATCATGGGTTACATAAAAAACAAAAAACAAAAAATTCGATCATGGATTACAAAAAAAAACAAACATTTCGATCATGGATTACAAAACATTCGATCATGGATTACAAAAAATTCTATCATGGGTTACAAAAATAAAAAATAAAAAATAAAACTCGATCATGGATTACAAGAAAAAAAAACAAACATTTTGATTATGGATTACAAAAAATTCGATCATAGATTACAAAAAATTCTATCATGGGCTACACAAAAAAAAAAAAAAAAAAAAAAAAAAAAAAAAAAAAAAAAATTTGTTCTTCACAGAGTCTTTTTACATAAGCGATTTTAACTCAAAAATTCACCTCCAAGTGAATAAATTACATCCAATTGACTATATTTTCTGATAAACAACAATATAAGGAATCAAAAACCTAAATTTTTAACACATTATTTCAAATATATCATGAAAACAAAATCAAAAGGCAGAAAAAAAAAAAAAAAACAGCGGAATTTGGTTCCGCAGGCATCTCACTGTTCATATCAAATTTCTTGCTGTAATTGATCAGATTACGTAAAATTGAAAATTTTAAATCATACTAGACACAATAAAGATTAAAAACCCTAATTATTGAACTCATTTTGTTCAAAATATGCCGTGAAATAAATCAAATGGCGGAAAAAAAAAAAAACCCAAAGTTCTTACCTGTTTTTGTGAACCGAAGCCTTCAATCTCTGTTTTTCTCAACGATTATCACAAATTAGTAACAAAAGCTTTTGATTCACAGCTTTAAGATCAATATGCCTACAAATTTTGAAAGATTCATGCCCTATTTGGCATGAAATTTCAGAAATGGCAGAAACCCTAAGCCCCGAATTTTTCTTGATCCAAAAACAACCAATTTTTCCACCATTTAATCCTTGAAAAATCTGAATAAAGCTGTTTACAGCCTGAAAAACAGATCACATGCCGAAAAAAACAAAAAAAATGATCAAAAAATGACAAATTTGAAAAAATCCGTGAAGAACACTGTGCAACCCGTGTTCTTCACGGACTCGCCGATTCCGCACAGTGAATCGGCGAGTCACTGTGCGGAATCGTCCGATTCTCTCTAAAACCGGACGATTCCCGGTTTTTGAACCGATCCGGTACCTTTTTCGTGAATTCCGAGTCGAACCGGCGATTTTTTAAACGCTGGACAATAGTATTGTAGCATACTGAATCTGTTAAAACCTTGGGAAGCCTGAGTTTTTTAAGAAAATTAAAAAAAAAAACCCATAAAAGATCTCAAAAAATAAAGAATTTATGTGTTATTTATGTGTATATATTTTTCATTTCAACAAAGACCGAAAAGCGTTTTGGCCATAAATATTTATTTTTCACATTTAAGTTGACCATTTAATATACTTTTAATTTTAATCTTATATTTTCATAAAAATTTACTATTTATCTGTAAAATTTTAAGAACTTTTAGTTTCACAATTCAATTTTTTAAAACTTTATCATTATAAAATATTAAGTATTATTGAAAATGTTTTAGGTAATTCTAGAGAATATTAATTATAATAATTTATTTTCAGGTTATTAAATTTTTAAAAAATTATCATAAATTTTTATCATGGTAATAATGTTGTGAATCATGGTAAAATTTTCAAGAAAACATCTAGAAATTTAATTTTTTAAAAAAAAATCAGGAAAAGACTAAAAAAACTTAAAAGGTGTTGAAGGAAATATGTAACTCGACAATATGCCAAAAAAGTAAACGATACTGGAAGAGTTAAATGCAGCTTTTGTGGCAAAGAAATGGACACCGATATTCATCGCCTAAAACAATACCTTGTATGAAGTAATGTCATTCTTTGTCAATCAAGCTGTCTTGAATATCTCCCTAGTCTTCATAAACTATTAATTCCATTTTTTTCAAAATAATTGTAGATAATAACAAGGTATACATAAAATCCAATTTTTCCAAAATTATTGCATTTTTTCAAAGGAACTTTGGTTTTTTTTTACCCATTTTAACCAAATTTTTCTTTCACTCGCCTGAGCCGGACCAGTTAACCGGCCCATGGCCAGTGACCAGTCCAGTTCGAGCAGGTGAACACTGGTGTGTGATGTTACGTTGAGGCTCCCTATCCCCCTAAACACGGGTGCCTTGACCCCATTACCGATCTGTAATGTGAAGGGGAACCCAAGAATATGTATATTGATGGCCTAGGCCTTTGTTTTATTTGGTACGGTTTGTATAAAGCCAAGGTTCCATACAGTCAAATTAGATCCCATCTTCAAATAGTATTGAGAAATATAATTTCAATATTATAAATTTTTATATTTTTATATTTAGTTAAAAAATTTAAATATTAAAAAAATAGTGTAGATCGAACAGATCTATGAAAACTTGAAAATCTTGAAAATTGACAATCTATAAATGCTTTACAAGATGCACTATTTCTAAAACTTGAAATCCATTTTTTTCTCATGTCCATACATCTTGATATCGAGATCATCAATTTGATGATAGTTGGACATCAAAACAACCTCTTTTAGTGAAAATTTTGAGATAGGCTCTAGTTTGATTGTTTAGAGCCCAGGCTGTATATAAACTTTTCCTCTTTTTTTTGTGGTGTTTTTATTCTTGGAGCACATGAAAGGCTAGACTTCATGAAAAACATAAAGCTCCACTCAAATCCCCGTTGTAACGTGCAATGTCGGTGTTAGTTCCTTTTATAAGGGCCCTTGATTTTGAAATATTCAGCTTCAAAAATAGTAAAAATTTGGCAGCATTCATAAGCACTAGAAATATAAAAACTGTCTCTCTCTCTGTGTATATAAATATAAATGGGGAAAATATCACTTAAGAGGTTAGAACAACTTATAAAAGCGTTAAGCGGGTCAAAACATACTAAATATAGAGTTTATTGTTAAATTTTTATTTCAATCGGGCATCTTCTCAAATAATATTTAAAAGTGCCGAAATTTCCCATTCAGGGTTGCAAATCCTCATTAAGTAGGGAATTTTAATAATTTGAGCCACTTGAGAGACCCCAATGAAATGAGAGGAGTATTCATGTTTGTTCAAGGTGGATCAAATCACTAAAATGCTCCCACTTTTTCAGTTTTTCTAATTTTTAATAGTGGCAATTTGGGTATTTCTTAACATATTTTGAAGAGCTACCTATGTAAAATGAAGATTTAAAAGCACAACATCAATCGTAATTGTGATCTTTTGATAATTTTCTGAGGTTTAATGATAATTTTCTGAGGTTTTAACCCCTTCAATGATAAAAAACTCTATAACTGTTTTATCGGTAGCTGACACGACCCTAACGAGAACCTAACGAATGCTAATATCTTGCCAACCATGGTTGCTAACAACTATGATTGGCAGTTGGGACAAGTGTTTTACAACATGAATGGTTAGGCAGATAGCACATCCACCGTTTCCAAACAATATTAACCAAATTGGGGATTCGGATCAAGATAACAGGCGAAGTGGCAAAACTCAAAAAAAAAAAAGAAAAAAAAAATTGCATAAATATATTTTTCATAATTTTCTTTAATTATTTAAGAAAATAAAATATAAAATTTTGGAATATAAGTGAAAGCTCCTAAGACTTTTAAATATATAGTTTCAACAAAAAATCCGAGATGATTCAAATAATTCCCGATGCCGATCAACAATTCCTTGTTCTAAACAACTAGTTTCAAATCACTATTTGTCATTCCTCTATTCAAATCAGTGTTGTGTAATCCGCTTCAGTAAAGACCTTCAGAATTTAGGCCTAGATCGAAGCGAAGCAAAGTCTGGTGTTGCTGCTTCAGTCAGATTCGGGTTTGTTTGAGCCAATTTAGAAGCTTTGGCCTCTTCGGTCTAAACAAAGAAATATCTATACAAAAATAATTTTTATTTTTGAAATGTTTATTTTTATTTTATTTTTTCATTGTTTTTATATATATTTATTTATAAATATTTATTTTATTTATATTAAATTAAAAAAAATCCAAAATCTTCCTCCGACTTGGTCGAAACATCAAATTGCTCTATTTTTCTCAAACATCAAAAGCAAATATTACAATATTGATTCAAATTCAACACAAACAAGTAATCGGTTACGTCAGATGCTTAGGCATATAATGGATGTGATGTGAAATAGATAGATTGTTTGTAATAGCTTGGACTCCGACTTGCTTACCCCTAATAGACTAACCAATGTCATTTAGGATCTTGTGGAGGAATGATTCCAATACAAGTTAGAGATTTGGAAGGCTAGATTAGGTGGCAGAATTACTTTGATAAAAGCCATCCTGTGTAATTTTTGGTATATCATTTCTCGTTATTCGGAGCCCCAATGATGGTTATTAGAAGGATTGAAACCTTAAATAAGAAACTTCCTTTGGAGTGGTTCGGTTGAAAAAAGACTAAATTTCAGTTGGTCAATCGGATCTCAGTATATTCATTCCCCAAAAGCAGTTGGAGGACTGGGAATTAGAAGACTGAGGTCAATGAACGAAGCGTTGCTAACAAAATGGTGGTGGAGGTTAGATCCAGGGAAAAACAAAGTGCGGAAAATGGTGCTAATGGCAAAAAAAAATAGAGTGGTTAAGGAAGGTACTCTCGTAAAGAAATTCGCGGTCAATACATCAACATCGTGCATGTAGAGAGGTATAGATTCTTGTATAAATTTATTCGAAAATTATACTAAAATGGTGGTGGAAATGGATGAAGAATATACCTGTGGAAAATAAAATGCTTTGGGGATATCACTGTTGAGAATAGAATACCCAACCATATCTCGAAAGTTGTTCAACATTAGATTACAGTAGGAGATGTAGTTGCAAGGCTTGGTTATTACACTTCATAGAATATTAACCTAAGATACAATAGAATAGATGATGATGTTGTCTCTCAGTATATTCAAATGTTATAGTCCCTTCACAAGATATACTACCACCCACAGAGACACACTAGATGGTTTACGAATCGAATATTAGGTGATGCTTTTATGAAAAATTAACTGAACTTTAAGGTGTGGTCCGTATAATCCACACATCGGGTGAAGGCGTTTGTACAATTAGTAATTACAAATTGATTGCTTTCTATTGAATAACTAAGAGAGGCTTAGTCCTAATCAATGTATATCTCTCTAGTAAAGCCCATGAAGAAACCAATGATCACCTCTTTTTGCATTGTAAGTATGCAAGCATCATGGAGCTCGATTTTGCAAGTTTCTAATTCGAGTGGGCTACACCGAGATCGATGATTCATCTTTTTACGGAGTAGATGTCGCTGTAAAAAATCGGGCTTAAAAAGCATATTTTAGTGACGAGAATGCCCTTTACCAAAAAGGAGAATACCACAGGGCTGGTGATTTGGCATCATGCCCAACATATGTTTCTCCAGCTCAAAGATGGGTATTGGATTATGGGGCATTATATTTGTAGCAACAATGTGGTGGATATGGAATGAGAGAAATATGGGGGCCTTTGAAAGTAAAATGAGAGAAGAAGAAGAACTCAAGAACACAGTGGTGGGTGCTAGCCGGACCAAAGGTATCAAAGGAATTTGTGGGGATAACAAAAGAGGATATAATGTAGAGTTTGAACATGCTTGCATTTTCACTTAGAAGGACAGCAAGTCAAATAGATGGGAGAAACCGCCCAATGTAAACTTAATTTTTATGGAAGCTCCAAAGGATAGGAGGGACCAACAGGTTGCGGTGGTTTAATAAGGGATCGAGATGGTGATATTATTTTGACATATTTAGGGGTATTCCACCCTTGTTCAGGAAATGAGGTAGTGCTAATGGCAGTGAAGAATAGGGTCACTAAATTGCTACCAGATCATGACAAAGATGTTATTAGAGGGCAATCGGAAGCAAGTTATTCTTAGGACAACAATGAGAAAATTAGTAAAGCTGACAATTGCAGCCTAATCAAGACAAACAATAGGGAGATGCGCGAGACCATAGCAATGATGGAAATATAAAAGGAAATAGTTTATATAAGGTTGCAACCTTAGAAGTAAGGTATACCTCAAAATCAAGTACAAAAGAGTTTCAAATTTTAAAAAACTTTTAATTGGTCATCTCGACTTCGATATATATATGATTATAAAGAAAAATAATAATTTTAAATCCTAAAATTAATATAGTTTGTAACAAGTTATGTGGACCGCTTATTTTTTAGCTTTTCAAGTGTGAATTTCCTTACACTTGGAAGATACATCCCTAGCTGAACGCCAATATGGTAGAAATTCCTTAAATTTTTATTGCATTTCATGGTAAGAAAAGTAAACTGCATATTGGTGTAGGCAATGGGAAGCAAGAGATTGCACCATTTTGAAGATTAGAACTTTTCCTCAAATCATGGTCCTCTAAATGTTCGAGAATTATTATCAGTCCCCTTCGTCCGCTATAGGGCGCATGTGTACTCCGGAATATTTGTTTTTGAATGGTACATTATATAGTACACGGGATCCATATAAGGGCTATCATATTCGATTCGGTTTGAAGTAGACTTCATATTTATTTTAAAATTAATATAAATAAAGTATAAATTTATATATGTAAATATATTAAAATACTATAATGTTTTAAAATCAAAATTTAAAAAAAAAAAAGAAAAAAAGAAAAACCAATATTGTGCTTCAGCCGAATCAAAACGAAAGAGCCAAAAGCATCCCGAAGTATGCTGAAGCAGATGCACCTCAGCTTCGCACTTCGGTGGTTTAGGCCAAAAATCCGAAGACTTCACCTCCTCGATCAAAGCGAAGAGAATCTCATAACATTTATCCAATAACATTGGAGAATATTTTTTGAATGGTAAACTCTATGCTACGGGGAATCCATGAAACATTGGAGGTCACAAATAGGACAAAGTGTGAAATCTCCGACTGATCTCCACCCATTGTGGGGAACATACCCTCTCCACCCATTATAGGGCGGCATGCCCTTGTCAAGGGCATGAGCTATAGATATGCTTCCCCTTTCCATAACGCATTCAAGTTCACTAACGTTCTCAAATAGATAATGGCGAAGATTCAGCGAGAATATTCTGGTCCTACATGTCACACGTTACATTTGTAGGAAAATTATGTAAATATGGGTTATGTTTTTTGTTATTATAAAAGTGTTTTATTGTTTCCTTTATTAAGTATATGTCTGTTTTTCTCACTCCATAATGATTTCTTTTAAAAGAAATAGCGCTTTTACCATTTTCAGTTGGGCAAGCTTTCTAGGCTTCCCCTACCACATAAAACTTATATACTTCCCCCTTATCTAACCGTCCATTCTGAATGGAATGCTAAGATTGCCCAATCACAATGATATGTCTCTACACTATTTTATTTTTAGTTTTTTTTTCTATAAACTATTTTGACTCCAAATGTTAGACATCCAATCCTCTATTAAGCTGACACTAGCGAAAAATATAAAAAAATGTTTCCAATAAAATAAAATGATCAAAATACTCCTGAAAGTTTCAAGAGGTATTTTGGTTATTATATTTTATCGAAAATCATTTTTAATATTTTTTATAGGTGGTCCCCAATGAGAAGATGGCATGTATCAAATTTCTTATTCATACAATTTGTGAAAAAAAAAAAAACCAAAAAATAAAATACTTTGAGACGTCGGATCTAAGATCAAACGGTGAGGGGCTATCTTGGTCAAAATTAGATGGTTAGTTGGTAGAAGAAGCATAGATCTTCTATATTGTAGGGGAAGTATAGAAATCTTTCACTTTTCGATTTTTTAAGAACTGAAATAGACATAATTTCGGTTTTTGAAAAAACTGAATTTAAAGAGAAACAGCGAGGGTCTTTTTGCTGATTCTAGAGAGAGAAAGAGAGGGTATCCATGGAAGAAGGCAAGAGACAGAGAGAGAAAGTTAGGGTTTCATTGGGTGGAGAAGAAGAAAGAATTTCCCACCTATCAAGAGTGAGACAGCAGCATCAGTAAGGTTTTCGTTTCTGATCAGATGAAAGAAGGAAGGTAGGGTTTTATGCAAGTGTTCTGAGCTAGAGAAAGCAGGTAGAAGAGAGAGAGAGAGAGAGAGAGAGAGAGAGAGAGAGAGAGGAGTTAGCAAAGTAGAATCACAGTTGTAGCCTCAGAGAACCAAATGGAAAAGAAAAAAACCAGAAGAACTTCTGTGGGAGACTAAGAGAGAGAGATAAAGAGATAAAAAAGTAAACGAGATGTAATGGTTTTTCTGGACAGCAATGGAGGAGAAGTAAACAAGGTAGATGGGTTTTCATTGAAAGAGAGAAGGAATTTATATAGAGAGAGAATGGAAGATCCCTTTGTTGCAACACCAGGCAAGCGCCCATTCCACCATCTCTCCACTGATACAAATGGAAAAATCCCCCAAATCTCAGAGCTTCTCCTCCTCCTGTGGCCACCCCACCTGGCCTTGCCTCCCAAAAAAATTTGGAAAATTTTTCGATTTCTCAAAAATAGAAAAACAAATAGATTAGGTTTTTGAAAAACAGAAATTTTAATAATTTCAATTTTTCAAAAATAAAAAATTTTAAAAATTTCGGTTTTTGAAAAACCTAAAAAAAAGTCGTTTTGCCTTTTCTGAAAAAAAAAAAAAATGGTTATGAAGTTAAAAACAGGATATATGCGTAATAAAAAAAAATATTAAGTATTTTTGTAATAACAAAAAATAAAACAAAAATTTACGTGATTTTCTCTACACTTTAATTGGTGTTTAAGCAAATTGGAATTAGAGTCTGGAACGATACGGGGGACTTATTCTAATTCCCAATTTTGACCAGGTATACAGACACAAGGAATAAGTTGGAAAATGTGCAACAAATATAGCAAGGGCGGACAGATATAGAAAATGTGTGCATACTTAGCAACCACGTATTGCATGAGGCACAAGGTAAGGTTCTATACTAAAATTGTATAGAACATGTATTTTACTCTATTAGCAAGGTAAGGTTTTATACTAAAATTGTATAGAACATATATTTTACTTAATTAGCAACTGTTACCTGTACATTTAATTTATATGCGTTCCTTTCTCGTATAAATCAAACCATTGTAAGATCTTTTAGAATCAATTGAGAGAATACAATTCTTCGTATGGTATCAGAGCCATGGTCCTTTCTGCCATTCGACCAACCACCCAGATTTGCCTTTGAAATTGCCCCATCACTTTTACGATCATATATTTCCCTCTTTCTATCTCAGCACCCAAGGCTCCGGGCCATTCTCTCTGCAAAAGATTTCGGCTATAGAATCCATTTTCTCTCGCATCTCTTGTCCACCGGCAACTTCCTCTCTCATTATGGGAAAGTCCAAATTTTCTCTCTACCCTACCACGAACAAATAGGCCCCATTTTTGTTGAAGGGGACAAAAGCTTCAATTACCCGATAAGCCTTCAAAAACCTGTCCTATCAAAAACCCCTTGAATACCTCCACCTCACCACACAAAACCACAAATCCCTTGACAAAAACCATATCCATTCATCTTATTGATAAATCGCTAGTAAAACCACGAAAACTCACCTGAAAACCTCTTTATCAGCAAAAACCGCATTACTTTGCACTAAACTGAAACCTCAATTAGTCTTGAAATCCTGAGCGATTTCCCTAACCTGGCGTTGGAAAGGGAGCCTGTGAATCGAGAGCTCAATGCTCTTCTGATACTTAGTGCTGTTTGCTTCGTTCTCACCATTGTTGCAGACGATCGGAACCTGAAACTAGAGAGAGAATCAGTCATTCAGATCTGTATTTTCCTGACCAATTTTCCTTCTTCGCGTCAAGTTCTCCATGAGTCTCAGTTTAATTCTCTGCATATGTTACTCTCCGTTTATTTCTCTTCTCTGTGAGTCTCCATGAGTCTCAGTTTAATTCTCTGCATATGTTACTCTCCGTTTATTTCTCTTCTCTGTGAGTCTCGGTTTAGTTCTTTGCATCTATGAGTCTCTTATTATTTCACTGCATAAGCTCTGTGAGTTTTTCTCTCTCTACGTTTTCTGTTTCTCTATTATCTAGACTTTCTTCATGTCCCAACTTCTCCTGTATGTGTTGTTTCTGCTATTGATGACACATCTTTATGGAATCAACGCTTTTGTCAAATTTTTATTTTTCGGTTATATTTTTTATTATCTCGTGATGTTTTTTGTAGTGTTGCAATTACATTTTTTTACTGATGTTAAACATTGTGACACTTGTAAGTTTGCAAAATCTCATGCTTTACCCTTCTCTCGAAGTAGTTCCATTTCATCTTTTATATTTGATATTATATATACTGATGTATGGGGGCTTGCACCTATTCTATTTAAAGGGGGATCATGACATTTTATAATTTTTATTGATGATCACACTCATCATACATAGGTTTTCTTTATGAATAATCGTACTGAACTTTATAGAATTTTCACTCAATTTTATTAATATATAGAAACCCATTTTTCCACTAAAATTAAAGGCATACCCTCAGAATTTGGAGGGGAATATATTAGTAGGTTGCTTCAAAAACATTCAACATAAAAAAACATGTCCCTATACTCCACAACAAAATGGTATTACCGAACATAAAAATTGGCATATTTTAGAAACCACAAGAGCTCTTCTTCTATACACTTTTGTTCCAAAAGAATTTTGAGCAGAAGTTATTCGTACAACAGTTTATCTCATCGATACTCTATTTTGTCTTGCTAATCAACCTTTGCAAAATTATTCAATTGTCCCCCTCCCTATTCCCTTTTACTTGTGTCTGGTTGTACTTGCGTTGTTTTGCTACCCTCAACTGAGAGAGACAAGTTGTCTCCTAACGCTGCAAAATATTGTTTCATGGGCTATCCTAATCATCAACTGAGAGAGACAAGTTGTCTCCTAACACTGTGAAATATTGTTTCATGGGCTATCCTAATCACCAAAAAGGACACAGATGTTATGACCCTATGATCAAAAGACTTAGGGTATCTTGACATGTTGTGTTTTCTGAGCACATTTTGTTTTTTCAACATAAAGATAACAAACTCATCCTCTGACTTTTCTTTTCTAGTACATTTCTCTGATTCTATTCTAATTTCTCTTGAACATTCATCCTTTGTCCCTCAACTCAAAGTTGAAGAAGAAACTCAACCAACTAATGCCGAAAGTTCTGATAAGATACCTACACCTGCCAACTCTGTGCCACTTTCGGTTATTAGATGAAGCATTTGTGTTTCTGTCCCACCTGCTCATTTTGCTGACTATGAAATTTTCTTACCTCAGCATCAAGCCTTTCTTGCATCTGTTCATTCTTATATTGAACCCCAGATGTACAAAGACACTGCAAGTTAGCCTAAGTGGACACTCGCAATGACAGAAAAATTAAATATTCTTGATCACATGCATGCTTGGGATCTTGTACCTCTTCCTAAAGGAAAGACAACTGTTGGATGTCGACAGGTATATAATATCAAAACACAAGCAGATGACAACATTGAACGAAACAAACCTGTCCCCTTGCAAAGGGGTATACCCAACAATATGGAATCGATTTTGCCGAAACGTTTGTCCCTATAGCCCATAGGACTACTGTTCAAACATTGATTTCAGTAGCCTCCATCCAACAATGGCCCCTTTATCAACTCAATGTTAAAAACACTTTTCTCAGTGGAGATCTTGATGAGGAAGAACATATGAAGCTGTCTCCTGGAATTACAGATTCTCAGAATAGGGTGTGTAAACTTTGACGAGCCCTATGTGGACTCAAACAAGTACCTCGTGCTTGGTTTGAAAAATTTCGCAGTGAATTCCTCTATGCTGGATTTCGACAAAGCCATCATGACCCAGCCTTATTTGTGTTTAAAACTTCTGAAGGGCGGTCCGTCTTGTTACTATATGTGGATGACATGATCATTTGCTATGGGGACAATTCATAAGATCAAATAGAAGTTCATTTCAAATCGAAATGAAAGACTTGGGGTTATTGTGCTATTTTCTTGGATTGGAAGTTGCCTAATCCCCTCATGGCTACTTGCTTTCAAAGCTTAAATATGCCTCAAAGATTGTTTCACAAGCTCGACTAAAGGATGATACAAAAAGAGTTGATTCCCCTATTGAATTGAATGCTAAATATCGATTTACAGATAGTGAACCTCTTCATGATCCAACCTTTTACAGACAACTAGTGGGAAAACTGATATATCTCACAATTTCAAGCCCAGATATTGTTTACGCACTTCATGTGGTCAGTCAGTTTTCGAGTTCTCCCCATTCTGTTCATCTCGTTGTTGTCTTGTGCATCGTTCGTTATATCAGAGATACCTGTCACTAGGCTTTATTCTTTTCTTTTTCTTCCTCACTTGAACTCCGAGCATACACAAACTCTGATTTTACTGGGAATCTAAGTGATCGCAAATCTATTATAGGATTCTGCATCTTCCTAGGTGATTCTCTTATATCCTGGAAAAGTAAGAAACAAAAGTGTCTTGCCCAATCTACCACAGAAGTTGAATACAGGGCTATGTTACAAACTACCATTGAAATTGTTTGGCTTCGTTGGTTGCTTGCAGACATGGGTGTCACTGTTACCACTCCCACGCCACTTTATTGTGGTAACAAGAGTGCTATTCATATTTAAAAAAATCGAGAGTACCATGAATGCACCAAACATATTAAAGTCGATTGTCCCTATGTTCAACAAGAATATTTGACAGACATAGTTTCTCTGCCCTATGTGTCTTCCACTACTCAGCTTGTTGACTTCTTTACCGAATCTCATTCTCTATATCACTTCTCACAGTTTGTTTCCAAACTCTCTATAAGTTCTTTTAAATCATCTCGAGTTTGAGGGGGAGTATGAACAAATATAGCAAGGGTGGACATATATAGAAAAGGCGTGCATACATAGCAACTATGTATTGCATGAGGCGCAGGGAACTATTGTATACTAAAATTGTATAGAACCTGTATTTTACATATTTTGCAACTGTTACCTGTACATTTAATTTATATGCATTCCTTTCTTGTATAAATCAAACCATGTAAGATCTTTCAAAATCAATGAAGAGAATATGATTCTTCACAAAAAAAAAAAAAACAAGTGAAATTAAGTGAGGAATTGTTCCCTAAATGACATTAACATTGGACCAGGGGGCAAACTTAACATATAAAAAAACATGAAGGGCACTAAACTTGCGCATAACAATTGAGAAAGGATGGAGTTTTTATAAGGCCTAGGCTTTAGGAAAACAATGTAAATCCTTACTTCAAATCCTCCTCCAGAAAGCATTTCGGGCATCGAAAATCTCCATAATCATTCTAAAATCAATTTCCAACACCGACTATGAAATTAGAAGTGTAAAAAAATGGTACAGATCTTGTGGATATGTGAACAATTACTTTTAGGGTGAAATGCATGACCTAGATACTATGTTATAATATATTATTTTTATGTATTGAAATCCAATTTTTTTTTAAAACTATAACGATCAAGGCGAGATGATCGATTTGAAGGTTTTCCAATTCCTGGGGTCTACAGTGAGTTATGAGGTAAGGCTTTTCTTGTTTTGATAGGGTATTCTTCCCCGTAGCGGAAATTTGAAAGCTTAAAAGAGTAAACAGTGGCTGTAGTGCAAAGGAAACTTGGGAATATTCTTTGAAGTTTTAATATGAGCCTACTTTTTGGCACAAAGCACTAGGGGTCTAGCCCATGATTTTGAGCACGTTGTTGTTAAGTTCCTCCATTGAAGAAGGCCTTATCCAAGTTGATGGGTTGTGGTCGTTATGTTCCTCCATTGAGGTAGGCCTTATCCAAGTTGAAGGGTTGAGATTTAGCCTTGAGCATCTCTAGGGAAAGTAAAGGAACCCATCCTAGAAAAAAACATTTGGTCATCCTATGGCACTGGCTGTGCATCTGCTCCATTGGCCAAAATAGGGTATTTCTATAACCTTTAACCTCTCAAATCATCTTTTTTTTTTATCCACGTCGTAATCTCTGCAAAGTTAAAGAGAAAAAAGGAATATAATAAAACAGTAGTAGATTATATATAATATTATATATTATATATTATAATAAAATAAAGGGTGCAGTTGTATGGTTTGTATATAGCGGTTTGTACTATTATAATAAAATAAAGGGTGCAGTTGTATGGTTTGTATATAGCGGTTTGTACTATTATAATAAAATAAAGGGTGCGGTTTGTATAGAGTCTAGGCTCTAGACCATCAAATTAGAACCTACTAGAGAAATATCGTTTTAATCCTAGAAATCTTTGTGATAGCCGTAAAATATATTTTTATTTGTATTTATAAAGTTTAAAGCTTAAAAAATAGTGTAGATTGACAAATCTATGAAAACTTGAAAATCTTGAAAATTGATGGTTCAAAAATGCATCATAAAATACAATATTTCCAAAACTTGAAATCAATTTTTTTCTTATGTCCATATATCTTGATGTCGAGATGATCAATTTGAAGATATTTGGGCAACAAAACAACCTCTTCTAATGAAATTTTTGAGGTAGGCTCCAATTTGATTGTTTAGAGCCTCGGCTCTATATAAACTTATCCCTAAAATAAATAGTGCATCGAAAATATTCAGGTCGGGTCAACCTGGATTTGGACCTGACCTGACTTTATGTCATGTCCCTATTTTTGGACCTGTACCCAACCCATCAGGTCCAGAAATAGGACCCAGACCTGAATCCAAGTCGGGGTGACCTGACGGTTGGCGGTTTGATCCAACCTGTCACCCACCCTAACTATGGAGTGTCAACCCTTCATTTGAGGCACAATAAGTTCAATAGGTTTACTAGTTAAAAAGAATTCCGTGATATTCATCACAAGATGAATAAAAAATAACTATGAATTTTCAAGGTCATAAAGATTCCCTAGAGTGGTTGTTCAGACTAAATTTATTGTTTGTTCACACAGGACCACAAGCTGCTCAGCCCTTGCTACACTACGGTTGCAATCCAATATAGAGAATATAAGATGCACAAGTATTTCATGAGGCCGCGGTTGCCTGACATGGAATCTCAAAGAACCATCTTGAAAATAGGTTGAGGACCAAAGACACCTTATGATCACCTGCAAATATATTTCTACTTCTAACTATTGAATTTAGAGCACCAAGAATGGTGTTTCTGTAGCACCAAAAACTCTTGCGAAATTTTAAAAATGTTGGTCCCATTCCTCTACATTATCTCCATTTTGTGTTTCGCTCTGTGTAAGTGCTTGTAGAGCCTGTTTAGGTAAGAGAAGTATGTCATGACAATAGATTTCTCTCGTAATTGGCATGTCCCTGGAATAGGGGTGTATGCTGTTTAGTTAGTACCTGATAAGAAATATGGAATATGCCTGTCCACTTTTTGGATTGCTTAAAAGATGTGATTCCATGGAAATTAAATTGCAGTTCTTGTATTTTTACCCTACATTTAATTTTAAGCGAAACTAATTAACTTCTTACCTTCATTCCAATCTTCAATATTTTTTTTTAACTATGACGAAATCCGTTTTTTTTTGCTTTTTCCTTTCCATTATACCATTATATAATATTCTTACACTCCAAAGATTCTATTAACGTCAATGTATTGGAAACGTATCAACTTATATATTTTCTTATTTTGAAACTTATAATTAATATCTTAAATTCTTGTAGGGAAAATAATGCAGGACATCATGAGTTGCCTAAGTTGTCCAAAATAACGAGCAGATTTTTTAGGCCCAAGTTTCTTAGTAATATGATGTTTGAGTGTCAATAAGTTGATCCTATAGGGAGAGGCATACAAACTCAACAATATGGATGCGATTGAGTGAAACCCAATAAAGAGCCATTGCAATGTTGAGAGATAATTTTGTTTACACCAACTAGAGAAAACCAACTTCAAAGCCTAGAATATTAATTCTTAAAGTATTTGAAATAGCAAATGTTTAATACAGCCTTATATACCAAAGACCAAACCAAATATAGGAATCCTAATTTTAATCAGTTGATACCTGCTCACCTTGACACGCGCCTATCTCTGGCCTCTCTTTCCCTCCATATTAAAGCATCAAAGAGGCAAGAGGGAGAATGGAGGGAAGAGAGGGCCTTTCTGGTTCTCATAGGGCTAATTAATTTCTGAAATCGGCCATCACACACAAATATCTAACGAAAGAGTCTACTTTTTTTTAAAGCTTTTGATTTTCTTGATTATGAAAAAAAAAACCATAGAGAAACATTCACAAATTATAGAGCGTAAAACAATTAATGTGAAAATCTACCGTGCATCCATTTTCTATCCATATTAAGAACCCCATAATATAAGTTATTCCAAAATTACATCATAACCACAACACAACTATTTTATTTAAGATATGAGCAGTTCAATCTTAAATTGGTGTGAAGTCAAGGAGTTCATCCTTTTAAACCTATTGCATAGGTTGCATTATTCCATATCATCTGTAAAAAGCTAGTACATGAGGTGCATAGGCAGTAGAAGAATGCCGAATCTCCTAGTTGCTACCTCATTACCGTAAATATACTCCTCCCATCTGGGTCCAATTATCATCATCAGACCTTCATCGAATTGGAAATCAAGTCGATCAAGGAGTTATTTAACATTTCCATATATAAACTTCAACCATTTATCTCTAGATTTGAGTGTGTCTATGGTAAATACAGGACCATATTCTTCACGCATAATGTAAGCTATTTCTCTCCAATCCTTTTTTGAAAGGGTCGAACATGCTTCTTCATAATTTAGGGCCTCACAAGAGCTCCATCTTAGAGAAAGAGAGCGAGTTGCTGAGAGGAGTGAGGTACAAAAGAGGTACAGACAGATTCATTGAGGAGTATCAGACATTGTTGGAATTATTGAATGACACATATTTAACTCGAAATATAGATGACAACTTTATTTGGGATCTTACCCCTTAGGGAGACTTTTAGGTTAAGTCAACCTACAATCTATTATTTTTTTATTGTTGGAGAGAATTAGATGCTGGTTTATTCAAGATTAAGAAATTGCATGTGCCTCTTAAAGTGCAGTTATTCTTATGGATCCAGTGTCAAGATAAATTAGTAAATTAACAATTGTTGACAACTTGAGAAAGATGAGGTTTATTATCACCAATATATGTATCATGTGCAAAGCTAGTGATGAAACTTCACATCATCTTTTCCTATCATACCCTTTTGTTACTTATCTTTGGGATTGGGCTCACCAGTGTCTCTATCTATCATTACCTTTGTCCCAAAATGTCAGAACGCTTCTTACTCGAGTAGCCTTCTTACTGGAGACTTATTTGGGTTAGCCTTCTTTGGAATATGTAGAAGGAAAGAAGTAGTAGAGTCTTTGATAGTATAAGTGTAGATCTGTCAATATTAAAATCGAATATTTTGGTAGTTGCAGCTGATTGGTTCCTTGTACATATGGATAGTGGCTTCATTCTTAAAACTCTTATCATTAGCAATCTTTCGGCAATGGCGACTATGGGTGTTACAATCAACACTCGTTGTGAGGTTGTTTAGATACCACCACCAGTGAATTCCTTCAAACTTATTTTTGATGGAAATTCACTTGGCAATCCAGAGCCAGCTGGCTATGGTAGACTCATCCGAAATAATTGGGGTCACATTACTCATCAGAAATAATTGGTGTCACATTATTTTTTCTTCTACATATTCCTTGTGGCTTCACAACAGCAAATGAGGAGGAAGCACGAGATTTATTAGAAGGTTTGAAATTGCTATGCACTTTGGAAGGGGACAGGATTATCGAAGGAGACTCGACAAATGTCATTGCCCGAAGTAAGAGAAACGCCAAAATCCATTGGAGATTAATGACTATTTTTCATCAAATTTGGGATATTTTGTCAACCTCTATGGCAACGGTCCAACATTGTTATAGAGAGGCGAATGAAGATGCCAATGTTCTAGCTAAAGGAGGAGTCCATACTCCCTCTCTGTTGGTTATTTCTTTTCTGTAATATTGTGACATTGCTTGAACATCTTGTATTTTACATATGAATTAATAATAAGGCGTACGTTACATTTTAAAAAAAAAGAGTTGCTGAGAGGAGTGAGCTTTAGGGCTTCACATAGGGCTCTCGTTAGTCTTTTTTGTTTTAGGGGGACCTCAAAAGTTGTTGACCAAAATTATATTGAGTGAGATTTTTTGGGTCCACAAGAATTAACTTTTCCAAAAACCTTAGATTTTCCTATTCCATCTTTTCAGTTAAATTTGAATGTGCCTTAGTTGGTTTGTGGTGACTTCAATATTATTAGATGGCCAAGTGAATCTACATCTTCTCCTTCTATGTCTTCTTATATGAGATTATTTGAATGTTTTATACAGCACCATGAATTGATTGATCTTCCTTCTGCTGGGGCTAACTATACCTGGTCCAATAATAATTTACACAATCATATTTTGACAAGGTTAGACATGTTTTTTGTCTCCTCTGAGTTTGTTTCTCGTTTCCCAAAAATAAGTGTGAAAGCCCCACCAAAATTTCTTCTGATCATGTCTCTCTTCTCTTTAACTCTGACGGTTTCTTATTTGGATCATCCCCGTTTAGATTTGAATTGGCGTGACTATCAGAGAGATCTTTACTCAGCCTGATTAAAGATTTTTGGAATAATACTACCATTGATGGATGGAAAGGTTTTCAAATTTCAAAGAAGTTTCAACTATTGAAACAAATGATTATTACATGAAAGATGAATGTTTGCGGAGATTTACAATATAAAATTAGAACACCAAAGCTTCATTTAGAGGAGTTAGATAATGTTCAGTTTATGGGAGGTGCTCTAACACATGATCAATTCAGAGACAGCTTATGGGTGGCTACGTATACACAATTGCTTAATTTGGAGGAAATTCATTGGAGACAAAGATCTCGTGTGAAATGGCTCAAGGTGGTAGATAAAAACATGAGATTCTTTCATGCTATTGCTAATGCAAGGAAAATAGGTAAGTCAATTCAAAGCCTCTGTATTGAAGGAATAGACTCTAACTATATGTCAGAGGTTGAAAGGGCTCTGGTTGATCATTTCAAGAAATCTTATGGGGCCGATAGTAGGATTCAACTATCCATTCAAGATCAACCTTTGTTTATTAGGTTACCATTAGAACAAGCTTTGTGGTTGGAGAGAAAATTAGAAGAGCAAGAAATCACAGATGCAGTCTTTACTCTAGGCAGAGATAAAGCTCCAGGCCCGGATGGATACCCAATGGTTTTTTTTCAATCTTTTTGGGATATTTTGAAAGATTATATTGTTCAATTATTGGAAGAATTTTATTGGAGATGTAAAATTAATATTGTCATGAACTCTACTTTTATTGCTTTAATTCTAAAGAAAAATGTCATTACAGAGATAAAGGATATTTGACCGATTGGTCTTATTGGTAGTCTATATAAAATCATAGCAAAGATTTTAGCCAATATATTGCGCCAGGTGATTCACATGGTTATTAAAGGACCACAATCAACTTTCTTGAAGGATAGGCAAATTATGGATAGTATTCCAGTTGTACAAGAATGTATCGACCCAAGAATCAAGGATGACAAATCAGGCCTTATTTGTAAGCTAAACTTTGAGAAGGCATATGATAAGGTTGATTGGGGGGTACTACAAAGTATCATAGCTACAATGCGTTTTCGTTCAAGATGGAGATTATGGATTGATGGTTACCTGTCTTCTACCCATTTTTCAGTTCTTGTTAATGGTAAAACAACCAGCTTTTTCAAATGATCAAGAGGATTGAGACAAGGGGACCATCTTTCACCATTTTTATATACTTTGATAGGTGAGAGCTTTAGTGTCATGCTTAATGGATTGATAGTGCAAAAGATCATATCGGGTGTTAATATTGGCAATAATGGTCTTATAGTATCACACTTACATTATGTTGATGGAACCATTACATTATGTGATCCCATGATTAAGGAAATCTCAACTGGAAGTAAAGTTAATTTGAGTAAAACTAAGCTCATTAGTATTGGCTATCCGCAAATGGTAGTATCAAGAATGAAACATTTATTAGGTTGTGGGGTTGAGTCCTTACCTTGTACGTATTTGATAATTCCCTTATGGTTTCAAGGCCTTCAAGATCAATTTGGGATTTGGTAGTAGAGAGATTTGATAAGAAACTGGAACTTGGAAAGCTAAAACTCTTTCTTTGGGGGGAAGATATATATTGATTAAATCCACTTTGTTCAACCTCTCAGTATATTTTATATACTTATTTAAGATTTCAAAAGAAGTTGAAAAGCAACTAGAGAGAATTATGAGAAATTTCTTGTGGGGAGATGACACAAGAAGGAAAAGATTTCATCTGGTGAGTTGGGAAAAAAATTTTAGACCAATGAAAGAGAGCGGATTGGGTGTTAGGAGACTGAAACATGTGAACTCAACACTTTTAGTAAAATGGTAGTCGAGGATCCATACACAACTTGAGTCTTTCTGGGTGCTTATTGAGAGATAAATATGAAATGAATTTGAACTTTGGCTTCATTAAAAATCCAATAAATAAAACAAGTTTGTCCCATGTTTGGAGATGTATTGACTATGAGAGATCTGTGCATCTACGACAATTTTGAAAAATAGTGGAGAATGGAGAATCCACTCTCTTTTCGTTTGACAAATGGATTGGAGATGACCCATTGAGATACCTTTTTCCTGATGTTTTCTCAAAATCTTTAAACCCGCTAGCATCTGTTAAGGAGACTAGTGGAGGTGTTTATACTAATATTATTTGATCCATTCCTTGCAGGTACATGAGAGGTATAGAAACATTCATTGATGAGTATCAAACATTGTTGGAATTATTGAATGACACATATTTGACTCCAAATATGGATGATAGCTTTATTTAGGATGTTACCCCTTCAGGAGATTTTTCAGTTAAGTCAACCTACAATCTATTATTTTATGATCGTTGGAAGGAGTTCGATGCTGGTTTATTCAAGATTAAGAAATTGCATGTGCCTCTTAAAGTACATGTATTCTTATAGATCTTGTGACAAGATAAATTAGCAACTGTTGACAACTTGAACAAGAGGGGGTTTATTATCACCAATATATATATCCTATGCAAAGACAGTGATGAAACTTCACAACATTTTTTCCTCTCAAGCCCTTTTGTTACACATCTTGGGATTGGGCTCAGCAGTGCCTCAATCTGTCATTACCTTTGTCCCAAAATGTCGGAGCTCTTCTTGACCAATGGATCACACCCGATATTTCAAAGATGTGAACTATTATTTGGAGATCTATATTGGTTAGCTTTCTTTGGAATGTTTGTAAGGAAATAAATAGAAGAGTATTTGATAGTATAAGTACAATTTTCTCTACATTGAAATCAAATATTTTGGCAGTTGTAGTTGATTGGTTCCTTTCACATAAGGATAGTGATTTTATCCCTAAAAGTCTTATCATTAGCAGTCTTGTAGTGAGGTTGTTTGGATACCACCACCTGTGACTTCCTTCAAACTTAATTTTGATGGAAGTTCACTTGGCAATCCAGGGCCAGCTGGCTATGGTGGTCTCATTAGAAATAATTTGGGGGATATTATATTTTCTTACTCGGGTCCTTGTGGTATCACAACAACAAATGAGGTGAAAGCATGTGGTTTATTATAAGGTTTGAAATTGTTATGCACCTTGGAAGGGAGCATGATTATCGAAGGAAACTCGACAAATGTCATTGCCTAGAGTAAGAGAAAGGCTCATATTCTTTGGAGATTAAGGCCTAGATATTTTGTCAACCTCTATGACAACAGTCTAACATTGTTATAGAGATACGAATGAAGATGTTGATGTTCTTGCTAAAGGAGGAGTTCATACTCCCTCTCTGTTGGTTACTTCATTTATGTAATCTTGTGTTGTTGTTTGAACTTCTTGCATTTGACATTGGAATTAATGATAAGTCCTACGTTACCGTTCAAAAAAAAAAAAAAAAAAAAAAAAAAGGGTTGGACGGTCGATGCAGGAACATTCAAGTCTAAAACCCATGTTGTCAGATTCTCTTCGAAGGTTGTTTCGGTTTGGTCTGTGAAATGAAGCAATTCAGTGCTTGATCTGATTCGGAGGAAAACTTCAAGTTTTTTTTAAAAATTTAAAATAAAAATATATTTTTTTACCATTTTATAAAAATTTAAAAATAAAAAATTAGAAATTTAATTATTTATTAACTACTACTTATATATTCAAACTAGTTAATTCTCAAGAGATAGAATAAATAAATTAGTCACTACTTATATATTCAAACTAGTTAATTTTAAGAGAGAGAATAAAAAGTAACTGGTTAATGGTAAAATAAAATGTAAGACTAAAAAGTAAAAACGACGGTCAAAGCAAGCTCCATAGTTTTGACCAATGGTTTAAAAAACGGATCGGTGACCCGGATCGGGCACCCAAAAAACCGATCCGGATAGGCGAATCGGAGATCCGGATCGGGAATCCGGTGAATCGGTCAGAATAAAGCTTCAAAAAAATCCGAAAAATTTATTAAAATTCATTATAAATATTATTTTTTAGGAATTCAATAAGAAATGAGGGTACTCCATTAAGAATTTTCATGTTTTTGAATGAATATGCGAATATTGATATGTTCTTTCCCTACATGAACCGCCATTCAGCATTTAATTTACATCACACAAAAGGACAAACATAGAATTATCATGGAATAAGTATATCAACATACATGGACTACAATAAAGCATAAAATTAGTAACATACGATCTAAAAATAAAATGATAGACGACGTTGTTGTTCTTCTTGGTCATGCTGGTGCCATTGATTGAATTCGTTTGACAATTCATTGATTCGATCTAAAAACGAATCATCGATATTAGCAGGCGTCTGACTATTCCCAAATCCCTGAGTGTTAGTGTTTTGTTGTGTTCCCAATCCAAAATCCCCGAAGCTTGTCCATTCTTCATGCTCACCTGCACTGTCGTGCTCATCCCTACACTGTTGCTGTTGGGACTCGATATGTGAATAATTTGGCTGGGATAGGGTGGCCTCAGAATCATTATCTCTCTCATTTTCTCTTAGACCCACTTCCCACTCTCCCTCATTAAGTGCAATATCACGACATCTCCGACGATTTGTGGATACATTGGCTGGCTGCTTCCTCTTTCATGTTGCTCATCACTTTCTTCAAGATCTTCATCATCGATAACCTCAAGGAACGCTCTCTTGTACAACACTAGCTCCTCTTCTTCTACTACCCATTGGTCTGCTGTGTATGTGACAAATATTGTGTCTATGTCTATTGGCCCATAGTCTTCAAGCTTCCTTCTTATTTGTCGCTCTCTAAGGTTTAAATTATAATGAACGTAGACTAGTTTATGAAGCTTCTCAGAAGCGAGTCGATTCCTCCTAGTAGTGTGCAACCATTGGAACGTACTCCAGTTGCGCTCACAGCCAGTAGCAGAACATGTCTGGGAGAGCACCTTGATTGCTATCCTCTTTAGGTGAGGTGCATCAGTACCATATATCTCCCACCATTTAGCTGGATTAAAAATCAAAAAGCATTGTAAGGGCAAGAACAATTCATAAGATTAAATATATGAATGAACAAAATATTAGCGAGGGGATAACCTGGATCCATCATAGTTCGAGAATTTTTGACAAGTCTAGTTCCGAAGGATCCTATAGCATCCCTATACATAGCAAGCTAAAACAAATATATTACGTTTTAGTGCATTATTCCTCACAAATATAACAACTCAATGAAGTTCTTACCCAAACATTAAATAATACCTCTTGTATTGCTGCTACTTGGTTTCGATGGCTTCTCTCCAACCTTGCAATAATGTATCTGACCCCTTCCATAATCTTGTGGGGTTGTTCAGGTGTCAAATAGAAAAAATTTGGGTTGAAGTAGTAACCTAAAAAATATATAGGTAAAAAAATGTCATTTACAATTTCATAAAAAAATGATTTAAACTGAAACATTGTAATGATATAAATATATATTTACCAGCATAATGAATTGGACGTCCAAATTTGGTGTTCCACCTCCTTTCTATAATCTCGTTCACTTTGCTAGCAAAATTACACTTCTCCCCAATAGCTGATTTCGCCCTCTCAATACCTTCATAAAGGATACCCATGTTAGCTTTCTTGTCAGCATCCACCATTCTTAACACCGTGACCAAAGGGGCAGTGGCCTCTACAACACTGAAACATCTAGATCAGAACTGCCTATTTGAGACTATGTTGTCCATTTTTATACCGGTACTGGACTTCGAGAGGCGGTCATTTAACCACTCTTCACAAGTAAACAATCTCTTTAATGCACCTTCAGATTTTCGAATGGAGTCCACAGCTAAGTAATCGATCGCAAAGTGGGTTATGGCAGGCCTCATTATCTCTTTTTTTTTAGAGTGTTCTCTAAACAGAAATAAAATTTTAGAGTGGTTGTATATAGATCTCGACACCAACCTTGCTTCCTCTAGAGTCTCCTTCACAATTTTGATGTCACCGGTCTCCTCTAACATAAGATCGATGCTGTGTGCAGCACACGAGGTCCATACTAGATGCTTCCTCTTATCCATCAACTTGCTGCCCGCAGAAACACATGCACGCATTGTCCGTAATAAACTGGGCTACATGCTTATCTTCCACCTCCTCCACTATCTGATCATATAGTCGTACGTAGAAGTTTGCATCCTTCTTCGTCCCTGATACATCTTTGCTAGACAAAAAAGCTGTACCTTTTGGGGAATAGGCCAAGAAGTTTAAAAACTCATTTTTGCTAACTTTATTCAACCAACCATCACTCATGAGAGTAATGCCTGTCCTTGGCCAACTCTGTTTATATTCTTCAATCCACTTTTTAACTTCCTCCACCTCTTCATCTAATATTGGCCCACTGAGCTCATATGCCATCAGGGGTTTTACCCAGGGCCCGACTCTCTGGATTGCACTGACCATAGGTAGAAAATATGGGTTATTGGCTGCATCAAAGGGAATCTTTTTATCGTAGAACCATTTACCAACATATCTCCCTAACATGTTTCTTGTACCTTTAACCATGCTTTTTAGGGTCATCTGTTGTGACTTAGGCTTTGAGAGAAATGGGTCTTTACGACCATGACCTGCAATACTGGCACTCCTAGGTAACCTAGAAACAATTTCTTCAACAACTGATTCTCCTTGATACATATTGCCACCAACCCCTCCATATATATTTGAGCTGGGCCCGCCATACATGCTCGAGCTAAGCTCGCCATGCATATCTAGGCTTGGCCCACCACGCATATTTGAGCTAGGCTCACCATGCATGTCTGAGCTAAGACCCACCGGGCATTCTAAATCCACGTTCCCTCTGATATTGTTCATGTAAACTCAATCTTGTGGCCATGTCCAACTCATTATTATATTGCTCTTCTAGGTCATTATTATATTGCTCTTCTGTATCATTCCTGCTTGATGGTGTATATAAACTAGCTATCTCCTCATTCACCCTATGTTTGGCAATTTTTTTACCTTTGTTAGCATTAAGAATTGCCGCCATCTGTTTTTTTACATTACTAGGGATACTAGTGCATGAAGACACTTCTCCCTTAACCCCTGCCAAGTGTTGCTTGAACCTATATACCCCACTACTAATCACTCTTTGACAGTAATTACAAATAATTTAGTCTTTCTTGTTGGGATCAAGTCTGACCCCATGTTGCCATGCAGGGTCTTTTGCAGATCTTGACATGATTCAACTGTTTTAAGATGTGTAGTGATAATATGTTGCGGTAGTTCATGTAGTCATATTTGTTGTTATTTGTTATTGCAAAATACCTTTTTTGACAATAATATTTTCGTACATATCAATTACAAACATTCAGGATTATATAATACAAAATGCAAGCTCCAAATATAGCTACAACTCAATTATCAAGAACATACATTTTTTGCATTAAAAAATTAATAATAAAAACAATTCTTCCCAGAGCCAGCTAACATCAGTCATTCCAACTAAAAAATCCATGAACAACAGATATAAAAAATACAGTTTTGCATTAAAAATATAATAACATGCATTTTTTTGCATAAAAAATCTATCAACATACAATTTTTTCAACAAAAACTTTAACAATAAAAATTTAAAATATGGTTTAATACCTCATGATAATTAAAACCTTGTCACGATGTTCACATCTTTTTGGAAAATCATCATTTTTCAAAAAATTAGATCATGGAAAAAGAAAAAAAAAAAAAAAAAATTACAGCAAACTCAAACAATAAAAATTAAAAATTGGGTTTAATACATCATGATAATCAAAACCTTATCACAATTTTCACATCTTTTCGGAAAATCATCATTTTTCAAGAAATTCGATCATGGATAAAAAGAAATAAAAAAAAAAAGTACAGCAAATTTTTAAAAAATTCGATCATGGATTAAAAAAAAAAATTAACAAATTTTCAAAAAGTTCGATCATGGATGAAAAAAAAAAAATCACAAATTTTCAAAAAATTCGATCATGGATTACAAAAAAAAATTCGATCATGGATTAAAAAAAAAAAATCACAAATTTTCAAAAAATTCAATCATGGATTACAAAAAATTCGATCATGGATTACAAAAAATTCGATCATGGATTACAAAAAATTCGATCATGGATTACAAAAAATTCGATAATGGATTACATAAAATTCGATCATGGATTACATAAAATTCGATCATGGATTACAAAAAAAAAAAAACATAAAAAAACAAAAAATTCGATCGTGGATTACAAAAACAGAAAAAAACAATTCAATCATGGATTACAAAAAATTCAATCATGGGTTACAAAAAAACAAAAAAAAACAAAAAATGCGATCATGGATTACAAGAAAAAAAAACAAACATTTCGATCATGGATTACAAAAAATTCGATCATGGATTACAGAAAATTCTATCATGGATTACAAAAAATTCGATCATGGATTACATAAAATTCGATCATGGATTACAAAAGCAAAAAAAACAAAAAATTCGATCGTGGATTACAAAAAAAGAAAAAAACAATTCGATCATGGATTACAAAAAATTCAATCATGGATTACAAAAAACTCTATCATGGGTTATAAAAAAAACAAAAAACAAAAAATTCGATCATGGATTACAAGAAATAAAACAAGCATTTCGATCATGGATTACCAAAAAAAAAACAAACATTTCGATCATGGATTACAAAACTTTCGATCATGGATTACAAAAAATTCTATCATGGGTTACAAAAAAAAAAAAAAAAACAAAAAATTCGATCATGGATTACAAGAAAAAAAAACAAACATTTCGATCATGGATTACAAAAAATTCGATCATGGATTACAAAAAATTCTATCATGGGTTACAAAAAAAAAAAAAGAACAAAAATTCGATCATGGATTACAAAAAAAAAAAAAAACAATTCAATCATGGATTACAAAAAAATCGATCAAGTATTACAAAACAATCAATCATGGATTACAAAAAAAAAAAAAAATATGTTCTTCACAGAGCCATTTTACATAAGCCATTTTAACTAAAAAATCCACCTCTAAGTGAATAAATTACATCCAATTGAGTACATTTTCTGATAAACAACAAACAATATAAGGAATCAAAACCCTAAATTTTTCACACATTATTTCTAATATATCATGAAAAAAAAATCAAAAGGCAGAAACAAAAAAAAAAAAAACCGCGGAATTTGGGTTCCGCAGACATCTCTGTGTTCATCTCAAATTTCATGCTGTAATTGACCAAATTACATAAAACTGAAAATTTTAAATCATAATAGACATAATAAAGATTAAAAACCCTAATTATTGAACTCATTATCTTGAAAATATGTTGTGAAATAAATCATATGGCGGAAAAAAAAAAAAACCCAAACTTCTTACCTGATTTTGTGAACCGAAGCCTTCAATCTCTAAAAAACTCTGTTTTTCTCAATGATTATCACAAATTAGTAACAAAAGGTTTTGCTGCACAACTTTACGATCAAAATGCCTACAAATTTTGAAAGATTCATGCCCTATTTTTCATGAAACACAAGGAAAGGCGAAAACCCTAAAAATGCATGTTTCGTAATCCAAAAACACCAAATTTTTCAACCATTTAATCCTTGTAAAAGCTGAATAAAGCTCTTTACAGCCTGCAATTAGATCACATGCCAAAAAAAACAAGAAAAATGATAAAAAAATGACAAATTTCGAAGAATCCCGTGAAGAATACTGTGCAACCTGTGTTCTTCACGGACTCGCCAATTCCGAACAGTAAATCCGCGAGTCACTGTGCAGAACCATCCGGTTCTCTCTAGAACCGGACGATTCCCGTTTTTTTAACCTATTCGATCCCCCCATGGTGATTTCCGAGTCGAACCGGGCGAGTCCGGTTCGACCCGGCGTTTTTTTAAACACTAGTTTTGACATTTAAGAGAGAGAAAGACAACATCGGTTTTACCATTGGAAACATCGTACAATATAAAGTTTATTAAGTACTGATTTTTTTTAGGGTGCGGTTTGTATAGGGCCTGGGTTTTAAATAATCAAATTAGAGCCAATTTTTAATTAGTGTCGAGAAATATGTTTCAATACTGAAATTATTTGTGATAATCTTAAAATATATTTTCATCTTTATTTAAAAAATTAAAAGCTTAAAAAATAGTTAATGATAAAATAAAATGTAAGACTAAAAAGTAAAAAGAGTGACGGTCAAAGCAAGCTCCTTAGTTTTGACATTTAAGAGAGAAAGAAAACATCAGTTTTACCATTGGAAGCATCGTACAATATAAATCTTTATTACGTACTGATTTTTTTTAGGTTGCGGTTTGTATAGAGCCTACGCTCTAAACAATCAAATTAGCGCCTACCTTCAATTAGTGTCGAAAAATATGTTTCAATACTGGAAATATTTGTGATAACTTTAAAATATATTTTCATCTTTATTTATAAAGTTTAAAGCTTAAAAAATAGTGTAGACCGACAGATCTATGAAAACTTGAAAATTTTGAAAATTGATGGTCCAAAAATTTGTTACAAAATACACTATTTTTAAAACTTGAAATCCATTTTTGTCTCATGTCCATACATATTGATGTCGAGATGATCGATTTGAGCATATTTGGGCATCAAAACAACCTCTTCTAGTGAAAGTTTTGATGTAGGCTCTAATTTGATCGTTTAGAGCCTCAACTCTATATAAACTTTTTCTGTTTTTTTAAGGGTGCGGGTTGTATGGAGCCAAGGCTCTAAACAATCAAATTAGAGCCCACCTTCAAATTGTCTTGAGAAATATGGTTTCAATATTAGAAATTTTTCTAATAGTCTCAAAATATATTTCTATGTTTAATTAAAAAATTTAAAACTGCAAAAATAGTGTAGATCGAGCAGACATATGAAAACTTGAAAATCTTGAAAATTGACGGTCCAAAAATATGTTACAATATACACTATTTTTAAAACTTGAAATCATTTTTTTTTCTCATGTCCATGCATTTTGATGTCTAAATGATCAAATTGATAATATTTGGAGATCAAAACACTTATAGTGAAATTTTTGAGGTAGGCTCTAATTTGATTGTTTAGAGCCTAGGCTATATATGAACTTTTCCTTTTTTCTAATGCCATTGTAAATATTACATATTATCATATTTGCCCCACGTTCTCTTTGGTGGAAGCATCATTTTTTCTAACCCGACCCGACCCGAATCTAGGCAAAGCAGTCCGAATCCAACAGTAGCAATTGATTTTTTAATCGTTTCGCTTCATTTCAAAGTGAAAAACCGAAGGCTTCGGCTGAAGCAAAGCAAATTTAAAAACATTGTTGAAAACCCTTTAGCGTTGACACAAACATAGAAGGTTTGTAGGGTCATTTTTTAAAAAATAAAATAAAGAGAGGCTAGGAGTTAGTCCGTCTCCTGTGTACGGTATGTGGTTTTTGAGCACAAGGGAAAACGTTTTCAACATTCCACTGCACGACATACAGTAGCCGCAAATATGGAAAGTGATCTATTAGGGTTATACATGCATATATATTGAAGAGAAGTTCCTTGCATCATTGGTACACTATGCACATATTTATATGAGATATGAATTGTCCTTGGAGGGAACTTATCATCCATATACTACATCGTTGTTCCTTCTATTTCTTAACCAATTGTAATGGACCAAATATGAGCCTTGTGATTGATTGTGGGTCATGGGACCATTAGATTGGATTGAGAAGATATAATATGGGCCATGGAAACTGGCGTAGGTGGATTGCCTTAGTATTTTTGCATATTCCTAGCCTAATGGATATGATTATCTTTTAATTGTGTTTGTTTTTGTTTTAGAAAATTTATTAATTACAAAAATAGATTTTTAAAATTGGAAAAAAGCCCTGATGATATTCATAATTACTTACAAAAATGGATTTTTCAAGTTTATAAAATATTTTATTTTTACATCATAAATTCCAATAGATGGTGCAGTTGGCATACAGATGCATTCGTAGCTGTAGAGGTAAGGTGCACCTTCAAATTTTATCATGGTATATTATTTTGATGTAAAATGTTATTAGGATTATCTCAAAATCTACTTTTATTTCTAATTATAAAATTTTAAATTTAAAAAATGGTTAAAACTAAGTAGATATATAAACATATGAAAATCTTGAAAATGGACTTTGTAGATAATATGTTGTAAAATGCATTATTTTTTAGACTTAAAATCTTTTTATTTTTTATGGTCATACATCTCTACCTTTTCCGATGGATTTTTGAGGTACATCCGTAGTTCTACATTATAAGGTTGCATCCTTATATAAACTTTTTCCTTCAATAAACCATTAAAAGTTTATAAGTCATTTTGAAAATATTTAAAGGGCTTAAAAAATTATTTTCGACATTCAAAAATATTTGTAACCCATGCGGGGCCCAATGGCCAAGAGTTCACATGAGGGGACGCGCCCACTTGTTTAGGGCATGGGGTCCACTGGGGCTCTTAGGCCCACACACCCCTTTCCTTCGCTCTTTGTTACTCGTTGACCCTGTAATACGTAGTGCTTATTTTTCGATAATATTTGGGAAGGCTAGGATGGTGCTCTATAGTATTTGGAAGGGTAATTGATTCGTGATAAAGTAGAAGATCTTTTAGATAACTGTCTTTATCTTTTTGGATATGAATAAATGAAAAGACTATAGAATGCCTATGGATAAAAATGAACAGTGTTTTCGTACATAGGCTCGACGCTGTCCGATTTTTGTGGATGGCGTGGATTAAAGACAATCACGGACTTAGCATGTCTGTGGCGGTCTGTCACGGACATAGCAAGTATGTGTCAAGATTTTTTTCATGTAAATTTGAAGTAAAAAATATGGGGGTCCGCCATAACTCTCGTAGATCCGTTGAAATTTTTAGGTAAAACCGTCATGGAGGCGAAACACTGTACCACTTCACCTGTTGCCATTTTTAAGACTTTTCTTTGAAAAAAATAAGTCAATGAAACTAAAAGACAAGGGTTATGTTCCTTCTATCAAGACGGCTGATTTAAAGTACCGAAGGTTAAGATTAGAAGCCTCTCATTAACCTACAGATCATCAGGGTTACCAGTCCATATTGGATCTCAATAAGATAGCAAATCCTAGTTCGAGACATTGATATAAATATGCATCCTACCCCGTGGAAATTACACACCACTGGAAAAGCCCCCCTCTCCCTCTCTTCCCTCCGCATGCCACTCTCTCCTCTCTCTCTCTCTTGGTCTAAAGGGGGTGCCATGGCCCACACTAAGGACCCTAGGGTGGCATACCCCATGGAGCCTTAGCTTTTGATTGTCAATTTTGATTTGTAGTGTAAGCTTTTGATACTTGGTTTTGCTCACTTCAACCCCATCTAATATTCTTGATTTGACATAAAGCTTTTCCATCTTATGGGATTAGAGTATAAATACCTATATAGATATACATCATTATGAATACATAATGAGATATGTATCTGTATGGATATATATCTTTTAGGTATTTCTCTAATGTGATAAAATTTGTTAGTGGTTATCCATAGCCTTTGGTATTGATCTTTAATTGTTTTGGCCGTATATTTATACTAGTCTTGTATATTCTTTATGAATCAATCAATAAAGTGAGAGTTATCTGCAGTATTCCGAAATAATCTTCCATGAAGGCACAAGTCCCAAATATACAGAAATACCGTTTCTAACATAGTATCAGAGCAAGGTTTTCTACAATCTTCTTTGGGCCTTCTGCGATCATCTTTGGCCTTGTATTTCTTTGTATTTCTTTGTTTTCTTATTCTATAAGACACTTAATTTCTCTTTCTAGAAAGGATCTTGAGAAGTTGGGTTTCTTTATTTTTTATTTCTTCAGCAGCTACGCCTTTTTCTTCATATCAAACTCCACCACTGGTGGAAACAAGATCAAAATATCAAACTCCGCTACTAGAGGAAACAAGATCAAAGTATCAAACTCCGCCACTGGAGGAAACAAGATGAAGATTCTCCGTGCTACTTGAGCCTTTCTTTCATCCTTTTGGGCTTGAAACCCATCTATGCATAACAGTTTTGCAAACTTATCTTTCGTTTCTGTTTTGCTGTGGATTTTGATTTGATGATAGAGAAAAGCTGGTGCCAATTTTTTCTTGCAAATTTCCTTCAAAGTTTTTGCAAGCATATCTCCTTGCAAGCAATTCAATAGCTCGTGCCTAATTTTTTGCGAGCAAATCTCCATCAATTTTTTTTTGCAAGCGAATCTCCATGCCGTTCAAAACTATTTGTGTGCGTCTCAGGAAAAGCTTTCTATTGAGAATCTCCGTCAACAAATTGTTGTACCAATTTGTGTGCATCTTCGTCAGAGCAGCTGCGTGAATTCTTAGGTGGCTGCAGAGTTGTTTTGCTGCCCACAGTCTTCATCCACATCTAAAAGTGGCCTCTAAAAATGTTTGATCTGCAATCTTTGCCAAGTCCTTCTTCGACTCTATGCAAAATATCCTTTGTCATTGTTCTGGCCTGTATTATGGACTACGAGTTGCTGAATCTATCTCGGATCCTTACCGAGTTCTGATGGTTCTTCTTCAAGCAAGAGACCACTGCTTCCTCTGTGCTTCTTCTTAAAGCAAGAGATCATTGCTTCCTCTGTGCTTCTTCTTTAAGCAAGAGACCAGTGCTTCTTTTGTGCTTCTTCTTCAAGTAAGAGACCATTACTTCCTTTGTGCTTCTTTTTCAACTAAGAGACCACTGCTTCTACTTCTTCTATTGGTCACGCCATGCATGTGAAGACTTAAAGATCCACCACATTCATTTATGCAATTTATTGTTCAAACTTTAGCTACTTTGTTTAAAACCATCTTGAGTTTGAGGAGTATTAGAGTACGTTATTAGTATACATCATTATGAATACATAACGAGATATGTATATGTATGGATATATATCTCTTAGGTATATCTTGATTATGATAAGATTAGTTAGTGGTTATCCATAACCGTTTACTGGCCTTATATTTATACGGGTTTTGTATATTTTTTATGAATCAATCAATAAAGAGAGAGTTCTCTACAGTATTCTGAAATAATCTTACATGGGGGCGTAAGGACCAAATATATAAAAATACAGTTTCTAACATACGGAGATCAACAGAAGTCATAATCAGTGCGCCATTGAGCTAGGAGACCTATACTAGGTTGTGCTTAAACTCCATTGAAGGTGATTTGAGGGAACTTATTTAGATAAAAGGCTTCCAATCATTCTTGATTCATTTATTTGTTGTAATTTCTTCTGATTTTATTAAAATAAAGTGTTTGTTAGATGGCATCAAATGAAATTGTCTTTTGTACGTAGACTTACAGGTATGGTTACTGATTTTTTTTTTTAATTACATACACCATACTTCATCTACATTTCCACCTTTCGATTTTTCATTACTGAACCATACACTAGTTCTATCAGAAATGCGACCTAGAATAGAGTCCTCAAAAATCCTCATTTTAGCTGAAAAATCCTCAAACGGTAGTTTGAATGATGGTTCGCAATATATGCCAACCTGCAAACCACAAAATTGAAGGATAGTCCAGTAAAATGAAAATAGCTTAAAATCATCATTATGTTTTGGCCATTTCTCCCAATTTTGATAGTGAAATTGGCTGATTTTTAGATATGTTTTTCCTTGTTGGGAGCACTTGCATATACATATTTGATCTTTGGAGTTCCAAGCTTGGATCATGGGTAAATTCTAGAGGGAAGTGACAAGTTTGAAAAAGTACAAGTATTGTATTTGCTACAAATGATTTATCCCAATCCAAGAGGCATCGCAATTTGAAATTTGGTGTGCAACTCTTGATTCACTTGCCTTTCTTTTGAAGTGATTGTTTTTTTTCGGGGGGTAATTCAGTAGGGATGATAGGCCCCTACTTATTTTTAAATTAGTCAGTAGTTTTTGAAGTTCTCGGAGGAAATGGATGCCATAACATACAATTGAGGTATGGAGTATGCTACCACCATGACCTCAACTTTATTTTGAAGCTTATTTACTACTAAACTTTTGGTGAGATTTTGATCTACACCAACAAAAACACTTAGAAATCCCTACTTTTTGAAATTTTTTAGAAAAATATAGTAGAAGATGCTCCTATATTTAATCTCTGTAGTTCTATGGAGCAAAAATGGCCACACAACAATGAAACATTGCGAAATTAGTATGGGAATGGATGTGTATTACCACCTCTTAGACCTCCAAGGATATTTTGTTGAAATTTCCCCTAAAAAGCTTTAAACCTACCCTTTTCAGAAGTAATGGGATTAAAAGTTGATAATATGCCTATGGATCGTCTAATTTTCTAGTTTTTGTTGGGCGTCTCACCCTATAAGGATGGGGAACATAGTCTTTCTAGAAAGACAATTTTGAAAATATGAAAATATAATTTGTCGACCAAGTCATGATCCCATAAAATATGGGAAGTCTCATGTAATTGATTTGGATCGACATATCGTCTAATCTCTTACTTAAAAGAGATAGGCATGAGTAGATATTTCTTCTTATCTCGTTTTTTATCCCACTTACCCATAAAAACAATCACGTGAGGGGTTTGTAGTTGGTCTTGATTAGACTTTAACCAAAGCCACATCTCTTGGGCCATTTTTGATGTGTAACTCTCTTGGGGCATTTCTTTGGGCAGACTTTTCTTGTTGTCTTGAAAAATACAAGAAGTCTTCTTTTACAGAGAAGAAGAAGATAGTAAGTTATCATTCTCTAAGAAAGAATAAGAAGATATCAAGTTATCCTTTTCTAAGAGAGGAGAAGAAGTGAGATAAAATTATTATTTCTTTTTGGAGAGAAAAGAAAGAAGACAAAGAGAAGCCTGTGAAAGAAAGATATAATCTTTTCTAATAAAGAAAGACTTTAGAAAAGAAAAGAAGGCTCTTAGAGAGAAAACCTAAAGAGAGAAAGTCTCTAGATGAAATTAGTGAGCTCAAAAAAGTTTGTTTATTAAAAGACTATTGTAGCCATTGAGTTAATAGTAATAGATTTGTTTATTTCTCCTACGGTCATAGTCTGAAAAGGTGAATCATGTAAATCTCGGTGCCAAAATTTGCATGTTTTTCCATTTATACACACACATCGACTTTAGCATATTTTTGTGTCCCATATATTCACATTCTGCGGAGCGCATCCGCATTCGTGCAAAAGGCCTCTAATTGGGTGAGCTCAACCGTTTTCCTCCAATATTTCAGTCATACTCTATACAAAACCCAAGCTTAGGTCAAGGGTTGAAAGTTGAGAACTTAAGAGACTTAGAGAGAAAAAAAGCAACATAGTGAGAAAAGCCCAAACCAAATCCCAACCAAATAAAACCAAACCCTAACCTTTAATACCATCCACCATATACCAGCCTCATGGCTCACTTCCTGACACCCCCAAGGGGGCAAGGGCAAGTCGATGGCAGCATGCTCTATGGGTCTTGTAAGGGACTTGTGGAGCCTATTGCCCGGGTCAGAACGTTTTAGTACCAAATCCCCCAACATTCCAAAAAACCAAAGCCCTCAGCACCAAAACCGAGAAAATTGTGACCCGTTAGATGGTCCGAGCTCATACCACAGAGCTCATGATCCACCGGCAGTGTCCATAATGGAGATACATTGTTCTCTCTCTCTTGTCTCTCTTTAAGGTAGTATTTGTAATCATGCAACTCTAGTAGTTGCTAGTTTGTCAACTAGAAACCTTCCTACATTAGAGACGTAGAGTGCAGGCAAGAGCTCAACCCACTTTTGGACCGAGGTATCTTTGTTGTTGTGTGTGCCCTTATGTTTTTTTATTCTCATACTTAAATGAAACTTGGAGAATATGTACGTCAAATTGGATGTAATGTTAAAAATGAATAAAAATTTAAATCCAATAAAATAAAATGATCAAAATATCTCTAAAAATTTTAATGGTTATTTTTCTAACAAACAAATTAAGAATATTTTGGTCATTTTAATTTTAAAAAATTTTAAGAATATTTTGATCATTTTATTTATTAAAACAATAATAATAACAAATTACAAAAAAATTCAAATTCTTAGATATATGTCTGTATTTTAGCTCATTCCCATGTACATAAAAATAAAATAAGAAAATAAAATAAAATAAAATAAAATAAAATAAAAAATCTTAGATATGCTCTTACTCATCCAATCAAGTTCTAACCGTTGATATTCATGGCCTTTCACGTGACTAATAGTGAGGACTATTTGGTCATTTGGAAAATATTGGCCTTATCTTTAACCATTTATATTTTTTCGAGTATCAAAATCAAGATGAAAATTCGAATGTGCCTGTACCTCATTCTGGCATATTTATATAAAATATAAAATAATTAAAATAAAAAATAAACAAAAATACCTCTTAAAGTTTAAAGAATATTTTGACCATTTTAGTTTTTAACATAATTAATTTTTATAATTCATACATGTTCATGAGGGTGAGAAGTGTGATGCCTAAAATTTTAGCTTGATCTGATATAGTTTGAAATGAGCAGTTATTGTCTTAACTATCTATTGAACGGTACTTACCCAAAAAAACAAAACTATCTATTGAATGGTGACTTATAGCTGCATAGGTGACTTATAGCCAATTTCCGAATCTCCTAGTTTCTAAAGTTCTAGGTTCAATGAAACATAGATTCCCATAGTTCTTAGAACTTCTAGATAGGTCATCAATCACAATATTAATCAGGTTTAGACATCAAAAAAATCCAATTTACAAAAGTCCAGAGTTTCCAGCTTCCAAAAATTTCCAAATTCCAGTTAAACAGGCTATATGGCGAATTCCTCACTCAAATAATGGGGATTTTCGTTCTTCGCTTCCTTCCCAAGGGCTCTCATTTTTATTTTTATTTTCTTGATTTTGACATGGGTGGGCAGCTAAATACGCATCATACGAGAAAATGGGCTGCTGAGTTGCCAAGAAAAAGAAAGCCTGAGCGCATTGCCCAAATCCAAATTTCTATTTCTATTTCTATTTCTATTCCTATTCCTATCAGGGAGTTTCTATCACTACTAGTGATTTGGACGGCTGGGAACAGTAATTTGGGCCGCCGAGAAGGGCTGTGCGGATCGCCTATTCCAATCAGTGATTTGGACGGCTGAAGAGGACATTGTGCATCGGGCCTATTCCTATCAGTGATTTTGGGCTGCCGAGAACAGTGATTTGGGCACATCGCTCATTCTCTGTCACTCTTCGATTGAGAAAGCTTTTGACTTGTTGAACCCTAAAAAACTCACGGGGGCTTGAATAAAAAATAAAGGCGTGTGAACAGGGACACAATTGTGTTGATAAAGGGGTGAGAGTATGGATCCCCTGTCTTTGGGCCCACCGCTACCCGCAAGTTGTTGGCTTGTCGGGCCGCTGCTTTTACTTTTTTCCTTCTTCCTGTTTCCCTCTCTCTCTCTCTCTCCCTTCTTTATGTTTTGAGTTTTAATTTGTGCTCTTCCTCTATGTGTCTCTCTACCCGCGCGAAGGGACACATTGATAGGGTCATTAGGTTTGATCTGATCCTTGGGGAGGCCAATAGCTTTGACGTCTCTTTCTGATCCAATTTTCTTGAAGGCAATTGTGCAGAGAGGAATTGTATCCTAATGTTTAAAAGGTGTGGTTTGTATAAGGATGACGCCCTAAACAATCAGAAGATGACTTTTTAGATAGTGTCGAAAGATGTCTATGTGATTGTTTGAAACTTCATTTTTATCTCTATTTATAAAATTTAAAGCTTAAAAAATAGTGCAGATCCAACCGATCTAGACACTTAAATGTTTTTAAAATTGATGATCTAGATAATGCAATACAAGATGCATTGTTTTTAAAATTCGAAACCTTATTTTTTTAACATCCATGTATCTCAAGGTCGAGATTATCGGAGTTGAGGGTTTTTTGGACTTTAAACAACTTTTTCTAGCCTTCGTTTTATTGTTTAGGGCTTCAACCTTATATAAAAAATTTTCATGTTTAAAATTGGTGATTCAAATCGAAAGCGGCCCATCTGGATCAGGAATCGGTCAGGCCAATTTCGATCCTGTAAAATATCAGGGCCAGTTCCCCACGAATTGGCCAGTTCCGATCAATTTTGGCCGGTTCTCTGATAGAACCAGACCCACTTGTTTTTATTTTTTTTATTTTTCAATGATGAGAACATGCCGATTTGGAATGGCTTGTTTCTCTGAGAGAATCGGATGGTGGTTTTTCCCCCTATTTAAATTTACATAATTTTTTAAATTTTCGTATCGGTAGGTTGGATCATCGATCTGCTGTACCAGATCAAAAATAAAAAAGCGTGATCCAGGTTACCGATCCGTTTTTTAAAACCATAGTTTAAAACACCATCACCCACTCGAAATGAGTGGGGGTTGGGGTGGATCCTACTGTAGAAATTTGGACTTGTTTTTTGGACTTGTTGTTTTCCCTATTATATCCATACTGCAACCCAACTTGAGAATGACCCGAGTCAAACAGGTGAGTTGGATCGATCTCCTGACAATTTAGTGCCCAATTGTTAGTCTCTTTTGTTTTGAAAAGTACTTATGTGTATTTCAAAATAACAATATAGGTTTATGTGGTTTTTTTTAAGTTGTATTTTATAGAGAGAGAAAGTTGTGAGTTTTTTATCCCCCATTAAAGATTAGATAGTTAATTGAGTAGTATTTGAGAGTGGACATTTCTATGCCTTAAACTCTTAATACAAGGTGAGAGAATGATGATGCATGTGTAGAGCATACGAAGCGTGTGATGTGTACATGGTTGTGCATGGGCACAAACGTTGCACTTTATATTTTGCATGCTCGTATCATCTAGCCCTTGATGAAAAGGGGGTTGTTTTTGTACTTCGCATGCTCGCATACCAGAAAGAGTCTTTTACAAGCTTTTAATACTTCGCACACTCGCATACCAGAACGAGTCTTTTACAAGCTTTTACAACACCTTTCTCTATGAATTTTTTACATGCTTTTATAACTCTTTTTTATCTCTTTCTCTCTCTAAATCATCATAAGGCTTTGGTGTCTAGTGTGTGGGTTCTAGGCATGGGAGTATAGGGCTTTGGAATATAAAAGGGGCATGTTTGTTTTCCTGTATCCCTAGAACGAGTTGCCCTTCTTATGTACATCAATTACAGTATCAAAAGGGGGCCAATATCGTCTTAAGATAGAGCTCATGTGTGCGCGAAATCAAGAAGGATTTAACCTTTGATTTTCAAAATCATATTATCTTTTGCCCCTATTTCCCCAACCATTGTCTATCATCGATTCCATATTCTTAAACACTATTATTTACCATGCACCAAGGTCTAAAAGTTCGGTGACCCAATCCAGAATTGGGTGATCCGGATTGGGTATCGCCCAAGACGCTCATGATTAAGCCAAAAAATGGGATTTGGGCGGTTCCATATACTAGAATCGCTGATTTTTTCATGGAACCGCCGATTCCATTGATTCTTCACCGACCTATTCTTCACCGTGTCAAGTGAAAAAAAAAAAGGATAAATAATTTTTCTTGAATTATTTTTTTAAAAAAATTGAAAAAAAATTATCGATTCCACTGATTATTTCAATCCGATCCACTGATTCGAGTCACCGTTCCGTTTTTTTAAACCTTGCCATGCACAATCATTGTACATTCTTGGTAGATGTGGGGCAAATAATAAAGGGCAACGTTGGCTTCTAGCCCATATTCGTAAGGACTGATGGTGGAGATTTATCGTACCCATGGAAAATGGTGAGGGGCCAACGTTGGCCTCTACCCCATCTTATAAAGGCCAACGTTGGCCTCTAGCCCATCTTGTTTTGTTTTAATCATTCTTACATGCTTTTCATATTTTAAAAAACCTTTTGATTGATCATCTCGACATCAAGATGTATGACCATGAAAAATAAAAAGATTTTAAGTCTCAAAAATAGTGCATTTTACAATATATTATCTACACTGTCCATTTTCAAAATATTCATATGTTTGTAGGTCTACTTGATTTTAACCATTTTTGAAATTTAAATTTTTTTAATTAGATATAAAAATAGATTTTGAGATAATCCTAAGAACATTTTACATCAAAATTATATACCATGATAAAATTTGAAGATCCACCTTACCTCTACACCTACAGATGTATTTGTATGCCAACTGCACTCTTTTTTTAACAGATAAAGAAGACGGCACAGGCTGGAAAAACTATAAATAGCAGCACAAAGTACATTTTCAACAATTGCATTCTTTTGGTGGCTTTACTTTTAAATCAAATTCTGTACTAGAATACGTACCAATTTTTTCTGCTTCAGGAATAGTTGAACCATGTCGTTTCTTATAATTTTCATAATATTCTTTTGCTTCTTTTAAATTTGGAAACCCCTTGTATGATGCAGGGTTAGTTCTACTAACACAATCTTGGCAAAAATAAATAAATAAGTTAGCGGGGATTTGGGCTCCTACCCTTTGGTGAGAATGGAGTCAGAGACTTCATCATAAGGCTCATTGGTACTATCGCCAAGACCCTAGCCCATTGTCATAATAGAATCTTGGCACTCTTCTCAAGATGTGTATATCCCATGTTGTCAGCCCTTAAAGACTATATAGTACTGTTTTGTAGATATTTCCTACAATACACATTCATTTTATATATTATACAAAACAAAATTCAGCCCATGTATAACCATATTATAATCCTTAAACATTCTATCACATTCTATTTATAACCTTAAACATTTTAAACCTAATAATATGCTCAAACCATTGCATAACCATAAAATTTCAATCCCATCCTGTTACAAAACTAAATGATTACCATTGCATATCCATGAACTCTCAATCTCATGCATATGAAGAGGTAGAGCAAGTCTCATCATGCAAGAATACAAGTACAATAAGTCATGTTTAAAGATAGGTCTTGAAACAAATAAACTCGTAAAAATTTCTACAACCAAGCCCATATTTTGATAGTGTTCCCACATTTGGCTAGCAATTTTGTCACATAATCCTCCAACAGTATCTGGATCATCCCTAATAGGATTGTTGACCGTTTCAGTCCACCTACGAGAAGCATTTTGTAAAACTCTTCTCTTAGATCTTAAGTCCTCAATCGTAACATAATTTCTTATAATCCTAATAAAGTTATATAATATGTAAGTTTTGATGATGATCTTGATTTGGGTACTAACTGGACGCTGAAGTTGACTATTAGGATGGGAATCATGCATTTCTTAGGTCAAACATACGCTCAACCACATTTCGCAAATAGAACGCTTCACTTTTGTCCTCAGATTATTACCGTCACCATCATCTTGAAGGTGGAAGCGAGTTCTACAAACCGGGCCATGCAGCAACGCATGTTAGGTAGCCTGTTTCTGAGGAAAAACTTTCCTACAACAAGCACGAGTTGTACGTCATGGTCTACAGCACTCATTCATAGTTGTGCAAAATATTGATCAATGGATTAGAAGACCTCTCTGTATATTCTAAAATATGAAGAAGCTCCTTACCAGCCAGCAAGTACATATTAAAAAGTCATGTAAAAAGATATTGCAACCATCACATTTTAAGATATTTCACCCTTCCTGTTGTGACTATGATTTAGCATAAGCTAGGACAAAAGTCCCATTAATTACTCTAACACAATCTTGGAAGTTGAGGAGCAAAAAAAATTACATGAAGGCTATATTAGTTAAGAACAATTTGTTCCTATTTAATTACTGTGCTACGTGAAAATAAACAGGAAATCTGGTTTTGCCTTAGATGTAAGGACGAGTATCCACAATCACATCTACAATGTACTCTGGTCCTAGGTTAAATAAACTCTCTTGAAATGTCTTTTACTGGTTTATCTTGAATGTGGATGGCAATGAAAAAACTTATTGCTCTCACCATCAGAGTAATAGTGTCCAAGAAAATTGCCACCAGTTCTTATACCACAGTATTCTTGCTATCACTTAGCAAGGGTTTCTCTCAGAGGATCCCACAGAACCCCAAAAGGTGTTAATATCCATGTGCATAAGATCAAACAACTTTGTCCATGGTTATTTATTAAATATTCAACAAAGGAGTCCCAGTAAGCAATTAATTTTGTAATCTCACCCTCTTTATGGTGGTAAAGAATCCTGTCCAGGCATAACATATCACGCGTGTTTAAGTTTGCAACAATAATTTTGCGATGTTAATACAATTTTCTAACACTAGTATTACAAAAGCCGTCTTACATAGGAATCTTTACGCTCTGAATTGCAGTGATCTCTGGGTTGAGATCAACTCAATTTTTCACAAAAACTGAGCTTTTTTTTTTTAAAAGTAGAGAAAGTGGGTTCACTTGAATTATGGGTTAAAAAATGGCACGGATCTATTCATATCCGATTCTTTAATGAGTCCACTGGTATGTGTAAATTGCCTTAAAAATATTTTGAAATTTTACTAAGAAATAAAAAAATATTACAATAAAATACTAACTTAATTAATAGAAAAGAAACTAAATTAAATAAAGAAAAAAATACTAACCTATTTGTGACTTAGAACCCGCAATTTTGGGCTTTGATCAGACCGCTCTTCTAATTTGTATCACCATCTCTTTTTTGTTTTCAATGCCTTTGCTTGTTGGAATTGGTAGATTTATAGGTCTTTCATCTAGTTATAAGTTAGGGGAAAAGCTCGAGAGTTTTAAATATGGTCTTCCTAGGATTTTATTTGGTTTGGAAGATGATTTCCTTGGTTTTGTAAAGTTTTTGGGATCTCATAAAGTAAAATTCAAATTCTGGGAAATTTTATTTGTTTGGGATTTTTTTTAATTTTCTAGGAGATTTTTTCTAATTTTCTCGGAATTTTTAAAAATAAATTCCTATTTTTGTAGTATTTTTCTGGTATTTTTTCTAATTTTGGTTTTTTTCTTATTTTCTAAGTATTTTCTAGGCAATTTCTCAATATTTTCAGGTTTTTTTAAAGGGGTATTTATAGGTTAAACAGATAGGGTTGAAAATTATTTAACATAATCTCCTAGTTCAATAGGGGTTTGGTTTATCTCATTTTTCTTGATTTCTTGGGCCCGACGGGCCGCGCAACATGCCTCGGCACCCCGTGCGATGCACAGACCTCCCGCAGCCTGAGCGACATGCAAAGCCTCGCATGGGTCGCCCAGTTCCATTTGTCAGGGGAATTTTGGTAATTTGACCCCTGAAAATCCCGAGACTTGTATGTTTTGATCCATAGGTCCAATTCAGACGACTCATGGACAATTAGAAAAATCTCAGGGTCTACTATGGCATGGGGCAATTTTAGACAGGTTTGTGGCAATTCTACTAGGTCTAGGTTTCTTATAGTCTAGTAGGATTTATGTGGTCTTTTGGACTCATAATGAAAGTTTTTAGAAATTTTCTTAGCCAAAATTTTGAAGGGGTGTCTATATTACCACTGCTTGTCTACCACCACCGCTGCCTATCCACCACCCACAGTGTCACCACCACTACACTGAAACCACTGTCTCTAATATTAGCAAAGCCTGTTATCTGCTACCATTACCACCACTATTGCACTACCATTTAGCCACAACTGCCGCCACCACCATCAACACTACCTGCCAACACCACCACTACCTAGTTGCTGCCACCTCCAATGCACTCCCACCAGTCAACCACTGCCTACTTGCAACCACCACAAATGCTCCACAATTACCACCACCATAGCACGACCAATCTACCTTGGCCACAACCACCACCACCACCATTTTGTTGCCACCACCACCAGTCTCATACTATACCACCACCATCATGACATCACTGCCACTATGATCATCACATAATAACTAGTTCAAATTTAATGAAACATCCATAGAAAGCAAATTGTAGCTGACCCAATTGTCATTGATTACAAACAGAAAAAATATCGTTTACAATACGAAATCTAGAGAATTGCAAAGTTGAAATCCTTTGATCTATTGCAATAAAACTAGTTAATAAAAATATGATAGAGGTTGCATGGGGGATGGTCAAATTACAATTTAAAGGTTTATCATCCTGTGTGTGCCAATTCCCTTTAAATCGTGAGCAGTGTTGGCGAAGTCTCTCCGCCAAAAATAAAGGAAATTTATGCAAATCAAATTAAAGTAGAAAGAGAAAGGAAACTTACTACCCAGGCCGGTTGATCCGGGATGCCTATATCAGGATGCCACCTGTACCAGGACCGTGGCTGATTTATACTTTTTTTTTTCTTCTCTTCTTCTCTTTGAACTTGATTGAATTCTATCTCTGAAATTGGCTAGAAATTATTAACCATGAATGGTTGAGAAGAGGTTAAAATTGAGTAAAGATTATGTGGCCTAGATCTAGGATCATGGTTTCTAGGACCTAGGGTTTAGAAGGCTAACGCTCTAGGGCTAAGTTTAAGATGATCTAAACTAGGGTTTTCTTTCTAGAATTAGGTTTAGGAGGCTAGTGTTTGAGTCTCTAAAAATCTAGGCTTCTAAATTTCTAGGGTTTTTAATCTAAGAGTAGGTGTCTTCTTGAAGACCCAAACCAAAGCCCTCATATAGGTTTCTAAGTTGGTTGTAAGTCGTTTTGGGGATGAATCTACTGGATTATTGTCGAAAATTCTTATGCTAGGTGAAAGGGATCTATATGCGTCATTGTGCATCGTTTGGGGAGGTTTTGGTCGGACGCCACACTCTATGGTGTCTAGGGTTTCCTATTCTAGGTCAGCAGGAGGATTTTCGGATCCTAGGGTTAGACGCTGCACCTTTTCTGGGCGAAACGCTGCACACCGCGGTGACTAAACCTAGGGTGGCAGATTCTTCAAGATTTTGATGGTCTTCTTGATTTCATCTTCATACTTTTGAATAGATCTTTTCCCAATATTCCTATCTTAAGTTAGTTTTCTATTTTCAAGATAATTTTCTAGATTGTTAGGAATTTTAGGAGATTCTCTGGGGTGTTCTAGAGGATTAGGATCATAGTTCAAGGGAGTGCGGACTGGTTCACGGTGTTCTAAGATAGGATGGTCCCTAGGAGTTTACTAGCCATTTCTAAGGCAATTTTAGGTCAGAAAAAAGGGAAAAAATCGGGGAATACGATGTCTACAAATACCATATGAATAATTTTGTAACCAATCAGTCCGTTAGTTTAGATCGGTCTTTGAGCAAACCTAGCTTGACCAAACGGTGAAGGTCTCACTCGGTAGTGCAGTAGGTCGAATTGTCCAGTCTGGTCACGTCTTGATTACTATTCTACAAGTTTCAACTGCAAGGTCTTGATGGCCAAGATAATAATTTCATTTTGACCATGATCTTGATGCCAAGATAAGAACTGCATTCTGGTCACATAACCTTTACTGGATTTGGAGTGGGCTACAATAGAGTCAAAAAATTCTATGCTCCCACAACAATATGAGATTTTTGGAGTAGTTTTAAGACAACTTTTGCAGATAGTAACATCTGCAACCCAACGACCAACCTCATAAAAAACATACTTTGTACGTGCTAGAAAAAAAAAATAGCATTTTAAGATTTAAACACAGATTGTCTATTTTCCGACTTTCACATCAAAATGTTTAAGAACTAAAAATTCATTTCGTTTTTTTTTAAAGTAATCTTCTGATGATTCTTAGGTGGATCCTAAAATTTTAAATAGAGAAAATATCTTAAGTAGTTGTTTCGGCTGAGAGAGTAAGTGTACAGTGTGCTCCCACTGCTATTTAAATCATTTCTTGGTGTTCATCCTCATTTTATGGGGATTTTAAATCGGCCCCTACCCTTTTCATTAATAAAATAAGAATATTTTACTGGAGCTTTGAAATCACAAGAATGCATACTCCTATTGGAGCATACTGCCCATTTGCTCTGGATGCATCTAGATATAAGAGTAATGTACTCCCTTGGGCAAATCTAGATATAGGGGCATTTTTGGGACCCAAGATTTTGAGCATGTATTATCTTCAACCGACTGATCAACATCCAAAAAAAAAACAATAAAAAAAAGTTACAATCACTGAGCTTAAAACGTAAGAACCTAGCCCACCAATTTTTTACAACAGATATCCTAGTTTTAAAGAACTCAAAATCCATTTTCTTTCAAATAATCATAGGGCCTTTTAATTATAGGAAAAGTATAGAATGAGACCATTTACTTTTGGTACAAGGTGGTCACATTAATCTTGATCATTAGATGTGAAATTGGGTGACTACAATTATTCCACTGATCAAGCTCAAACTTCAAAAGAAATTTTCTGGAAATCTTTGTGGCACATCCACGCTATCAAATTTCATATCAGATGGATATATGTAATTGTAACCACTTTATATCAAAAGTAAATGATCTCATTGTATACAAGCTCTTAATTATATTCCCCATCTCCAATCCAAAAAAATTCTTAAAATAAAAGGGATGAGGGGTTACATTTCTATCCAATATCCTAGAGTTCAATCAACTTACTCGACCGAGCCGCCCCCTACCATTCCTCCTAACCCGCTACAAAGGACAAAGCACATTATGTTCATATTCCCAATTTTCTTTGACCAAAGACACTGAATCATCATGTACATGCCCATGAACAGATGAAGGGACACACATCCTCATGATTGCGACGCACGATCCAATTGGGCTTGGGCCTTGAACTCGAGTACCTATTTGATACACATAAGTAGGAGTGGAACTCTGATGTTTCTCGTTTGTAATTGGTTACAAAGATGTGGATGCATGAACACTTTTTTCTACATTCAACAAAAAAAATGCCTCAATATTTCTTCTTCACTTTCCCTCATGGAAAATGGGCCCAATATCTCTCTCTCATCTACATATATATATATATATATATATATATATATATATATATATATATATATATATATATATATATATATGAAAAAAATTGTATATAAGGATGATGTAGAACTACAAATGCACCTCAAAAAATCCATCGAAAAAGGTAGTTTTAATGTTGAAAAAACTTTTGATTCATCATCTCAAATCGAGATGTATGACCATGAAAAATAAAAAGATTTAAGTCTCAGAAATAATGCATTTTACAATATATTATCTGCACCGTCCTTTTTCAAGATTTTCATATTTTTATAGATCTACTTGATTTTAACCATTTTTGAAACTTAAAATTTTATAATTAGATATAAAAATAGATTTTGAGATAATTCTAAGAACATTTTACATCAAAATTATATACCATGATAAAATTTGAAGGTGCACCTTACCTCTACTGCTATGGATGCATCTGTATGCCAACTGCACCCCTATATATATATATATATATATAGGTTTTGTTGTGCTACACTACTTGGTGGTGTAGCCCCTTAAAGTGCTCAACTTTATTCGACACTAAAATATCCTTGAAATGTGAAACAAAATTTTTCAAGTAAAGGTATTTTTGGTCATTTAGAAGGTAGAATGGATATTTTTATTAGAAAATAGTGGCATTCTATTAGTAGTTAAAAACAATTAATGCATCTTGTGGGTGATATCACACACCATATCAGTGATATCATTGTCCACTATTGTTAATAAATATTTTGTTTCTATTAAGAATTTCTTGTTTACCGGTGACTAATTACTTAAAATACCCCTAAACAAAAACTTACTATACTATAGGAAAATAATAACTAAATGTCTAAAAATGTTGAGCACTCTAAGGGTCTGCACCACCAAGTCGTGTAGCCTAACAAAACCCTAATATATATATATATATATATATATATATATATATATATATATATATATATATATATATATATATATATATATATATATATATATATATATATATGTATATAAATTCTTTCCAACACCTATAGGCGAAAATAAATAGTGATTTTCTCTACCCTCATTACCATCCAATTCCATCGTGTGGTCATGATTGTCCAATAGTTTTTTATTTTTCATTTTTTTTCTACAAATAAAAATGACCTAAAATTTGAAGGGTAGGTACATCTTACTAAGGCGCATCTAATAAAAATATAAAAAAAATTATCCGTAAACTAAATTGACCAAAATACCCCCAAAACAATTTGGGGGTACTTTGGTCAATTGTTTTCATGTAAATTTTTTTTTTATATAATTTTCAAAGATTCCCCTATTTTTTATGAATATACCTTCCAAATTTCAGGTCATTGCAATTTGTAGAAAAAAAATTAAAAATGAAATACTACCGGACAATGTGACCGCACGATGAACTTTGGACGGTGATGGGAGTAGGCAAAATCACTGCTTATTTTCACCTCTAAATTTAATATCATTCCAATTTGTAGAAAAAACTTGAAAAATGAAACACTACTGGACAATCGTGACCTAATGATGAACTTTGGACGGTGATAACGGTAGGCGAAATCACTATTCATTTTCGCCAAATTGACATTGGGAAGACTTTTCCTATATATATATATATATATATATATATATATATATATATATGGGAAAAGATAGAATTAGCCCACTAGCTCATATGAACATTTGAGCCCAATGGCTCAGATTAAATCTGAGCAGATCTGACGATCACAGATGTTCGATAATGCTTGAATTTTATTTTTCTTTCTACATATATAAATCACTTGAAATTTTAATTGTGTATTCTTCTCATCAAGGCGCACCTAATAAAAATATAAAAACAATTATTCATGAAAAATGACCAAAATACCTCCCAAATCGTTTTGGGGGTATTTTGATCAATGTATTCATATAAAATATTTTTTTTGATATTTTTCAAATATTCACCTATTTTTTATGAACACATGTCTAAAATTTTAAGTGATTTGAAATTGTAGAAAAAAAAAAAATTCAAATACTATCGGACATCCGTGATCGTCAGATCGGCCCAGATTCAATTTGCGGTTTGTATAGAGCCTAGGCTCTAAACAATCAAATAAGAGCCTACCTTCAAATAGTGTCAATAAATGTAGTTTCAATATTGGAAATCTTTGTGATAGCCTTAAATATATATTTTCATATTTATTTACATATTTTGGAGCTTCAAAAATAGTGTAGATCGATAGATCTATGAAAACTTGAAAATCTTAAAATTTGAAGGCCCAAAAGTATGTTACAAAATACATTATTTTCAAACTTGAAATCCATTTTTTTTCTCGTGTCAATGCATCTTGATGTCGAGATGATCAATTTGAAGATATATGGACATCAAAACAACCTCTTCTAGTGAACGTTTTGAGTAAGGATCAAATTTGATTGTTTAGAGCCTCGGCCCTATATAAACGTTTTCCATCTATATATATATATATATATATATATATATATATATATATATATAAGATACTACAAATGGCCTATAGGTGAAAATGAACAGTGATTTCGCCTACCTTCGTCACTGTCCAAAGTTCATCGCATGGTCACGATTGTCCGGTAGTGTTTTATTTTTCATTTTTTTCTGCAAATTAGAATGACTAGAAATTTGGAGCGTGTGTTCATAAAAAATAATCGAATCTACGAAAAATATCAAAAATACCCCGAAACTGTTTCAGGGGTATTTTGGCTAATGTGTTTTCATGAATTATCTTTTTTATATATTTTTATTAGGTACGTCTCACTAAGATATACACACTCTCTAAAATTTAGGTCACAATTTGTAAAAAAAATTGAAAAATAAAACATTACCGGATAATCGTGACCGTACGATGAACTATGGATGGTGATGAGGGTAGGCGAAATCACTGTTCATTTTCACCTATGGGCGTTGGGAAGACTTTTCATATATATATATATATATATATATATATATATATATATATATATATATATATATATATATATATATGGGTTTGTCTAGAGTTAGCAACCCCTCAAAATACAAAGGTTCAAGTTATACGGGGTTGTGATGGGTGTATTTATCAAAACAATCATTACTTTTTTATTAAAAAATTATTTAAATAGACAATTTTACCATAAAGCAAGGGTAAATTTGAAATTTTCACAAAAAGTACAATGGCATTTTAAAAGTTGTTATCTTGAAACTTTATTTATAGAGTGCCCTTGTCCTTTAGTTAAAATTTCAATTTTACCCCTTATGGAGATGACAAAAATACCTTTTATCATATAGTAATATTTACAAATTTTCCCACAAACGTAACTTTTTTTAAAAAATAAACAACAAAATTAATAAATCTACCCTTCACAACTCTCTCTGTCTTGAACCTTTTTAATTGAAAGAGTTGTGAAGTTTAGATTATCCCATGCGTATTTATATATATATATATATATATATATATATATATATGTTTTTGTGTGTATGTGTGTGTGTGTGGTTTTGTTTGATGATACTATTTGGTAGTGTAGACTCTTAAAGTGCTCAACATTTTTTGATACTAAAATACCCTTGAATTGTAATACAAAAGTTTTTAGGTAGGGGCAATTTTGGTCATTTAGAATGGTAGAATGGAAATTTTTATAAGAAAATAGTGACATTCTATTAGTGGTTAAAAACAATTAATGCACCTTGTGGGTGATGTCACACACCATATCAGTGATGTGATTGCCCACTATTGTTAATAATGTTTTTGTTTCTATTAGGAATTTCTAGTTTACCCTTGACTAATTACTTTAAATACCCCTCAACAAAAAGTTATTATACTATAGGATAAGGGTATCTAAATATCTAAAAATGTTGAACACTTTAAAGGTCTATACAATCAAATTAGAGCCTACCTTCAAATAGTGTCGAGAAATGCGGTTTCACTGCTGAAAATATTTGTGATAGCCTTAAATGTATTTTCATATTTATTTATAAAGTTCAAAGCTTCAAAAATAGTATAGATCGACAGATTGAAATCAATTTTTTCTCATGTCCATGCATCTTGTTGTCAAGATGATCAATTTGAAGATATTTAGGCATTAAAACAACCTCTTCTAGTAATGTTTTTGAGGTAGGCTCAAATTTGATTGTTTAGAGCCTCGGCTCTATATAAAGTTTTCCATACATACACACACACACACACACACGCACACGCACGTACGCACACACACACAGACCATTTACTTTTAATACAAGATCGCAATCATTTTTGTCAGTCAGATTTCAAATCAGCTAGTTGTCAATTTCATATCGGGTGATTGTTAGTGTGTCATTAACCAGACTCAAAGGTCAATAAAAATATTTCTCAAACTTTATGTCACACCTCAAGCCATTCAATTTGACATCTAATGGCTTGTAGCAAATGTAACCTCCTTGTAATAAAGATAAATGATATCATATTATACAATCCTTATATCTAAAGGATATGGTTTCTATGATGCTAGCCCGCATATTGTAGAAATGCTGGCTTGGCAATAAATGTATTTTTTAAATATAATTTGATCTTAATTTTTAGAGAATATATATTCTTTAACATGGAGATCATGAATATGAAAAAAAAATTGAAAACTAGAATAATATATATTAAAAAAAACATTTAGACCGTTAGTTACACTTGTTTTTAGATACACCATCTATTTGCATCCATCTTTAAAATAGATGCTATATACCTCTGGACCGCATATTGTATAAATGTGGTCCAGCCCGCATGAAACAATTTTCAATATAAAATGTGTGGTTTGTATAAAACTAAAGCCCTAAACAATCAAAGTAAGGCACACCTTCATATAGTGTTGAAAGATATTTGTTGTAACACTGGAAATCTTTGTGATGGCCTAAAATTTTATTTTCATAAATTTTAAATCTTCAAAATAGTGTAGATTGAGCTGATTTGTAACCACTTGAAAATTGATGGTCCTAAAAATGTATTACAAGATGCACTATTTCCAAGACTTAAAATCCATTTTTTCTCATGTTCATACATCTTGATGTTGAGATGATCGATTTGAGGATTTTTTAGTATTGAAACATTATCTTCTAATAAAAAATTTATGTGCGTCTTTTTTTAATTGTTGAGATCCTCGTCCTTATATAAAATTTTTCTATATATAAATAGGAAAAGGCTACCAAAAAGTTGCATCGATAATGAATAGTAATATAGGTGAATCTTAGTCGTAAGATCTTGATCGGGTATCGAAAATGTATGTCACTATTTGAATTTGAATTATTAATTTTTTACAATTCAAATCAACATGAAATTTTGGTTATATATATTTAACATTATTGCGCACCATATAAAAATATAAAACAATTATTTCAAAATTTAAAAGTGACCTAATTACCCCATCATTTTTAGGGGAATTTTGATCATTTTAAATTTTGGAAATGTTCGTTTTATAAGTTTTTCTTAAGCATCTTAATGTTTAGTACATATGCCCAAAATTTAATCTCGATCTAATATGTAGAGAAAATATTAAAATTCAAAATAGTGACATGCATTTTCAACCATTTGATTAAGATCTGATGTCTGGGCTTTGACCTATATTACTATCCATTATAGGCACCACCTTTCGGTAGCTTTTCATGTATATATGTATAGCTATATATTCTAAGCCCCTTATTACTTTTTAAGAATATTTATGATATAATGTTTAAACTATGATTACGCATTCTTAAAAAGTCGTATAGGAGCTTAGCTACAGTTGAATTCTATCATGTTCTACGTTTTTCTGGATAAACCATGGACGGGATTTGAACATGGAATGCAGCAGCACTACAGATGTAAACAATCTTACCGATCAAGTAAGATGCCAAAATCCCAACGTTCTTTAAGAAGTGAATGCCTTACTAACTACCATGATGCTAGTTTATCACTGCAATTTACAAAAATTAGAAAAGAGTAAATTAAATATCATCTTTGCATCAAGTTACCAATCTGTAGTTAGGTTCAATGCTAAAAAATTTAAATAGAGAGAGGACTGGTATTGCTTTAGGCCTCGGCTATAACCCTTGCTCAGCCTCACAGATGAAAATCAAAGCCATGACCTCGCATGGGCCCAGGCTTTCCTTTATAAGTGGCCAGACCCAAGAGGGCATTTCATCCAGCCCTGACCTTGAAATGCCCCTCAGAGGCCCAACCATAAGGGCCACATATGTTGGCTCAGGCCATGGGCTGCCGGCAACTCAGCTCCCGGGCCAAAGTTAGTTGAGTTAAGCATATGAATAAAGGTGAAAGCTTGTTACAAAACAAGCTTGCAAAAAAAAAATGGTGTTTGGGTGGGGATTCAAACCCCAACCAAACAGTAAAATAGGCATACAAGCTACTCAACATGGCATTTTACAATATTTGAATTAGAATAGCTATATTAATATATATGACCTATATGTAGTGGGTGTACCACAGACTTGGTCAAAACTTGGTTCGCAGAGTAACGCGACCATGTCCGAGTGGAATCGGCTGAGAACCTGTACACCGTTGCGCTATCTAGGGCATCCAATGTTTATGTCACAAAATGGATTCGAAGCACCTGTCTGCTCCTTATGAGCAACCAGCTAGTTTGGTGGCACACAATTGTGAACTAATTTAGTTGCGCAGTTAAAATCCCAGCAGATGAACAACCCTAGAGATCATTTGAATTCCTATGTATTTTGTTTTTGTAAGATCTTGTTATTTGAACTTTGAAGCCTGCACTTGAAGCCTTTTGTTTGTTTTTGAGTGGTGTCCACCCCTTGTGGGTGGCGTGACTCCTCATGAGTTTAGTGGTTGTCAACTAGGTTGGCAACAAGAGAACATAGCGAAATTGGTTTGGTATGATATGGGAGAGATTTAGCGAGAGAAAATCTTAGTATAATTACTTATTTATTCTAATTAAAAAGAATTAAGGTCAAGTAATACTAATCGAAATCTTAACCAATTAGAAAAGAGAAGTTTCCTTACCATTGAAAACATTTAGGACTGGTATAAAAATAGATGGGAATGGAAAAGGTGTTACCGATTTTTTCCAAAAGTCCCTGGACTTTTAGCCCATTGAGGTTGGGGCTTATTTTTTTGGGAAAGAAAAATTAAAAAGGTATTTTGGAAAAAAAGCATAATAAATAGGGTTTCTTATAAAATGAGTCTATTTTGGAAAAAAGCATAATAAAAAGGGTTTCTTATAAAATGAGTCTTTCTTATTTTTGTGTGAGAGGTGAACCACCAAAAACTTACAGAGAGAGGCTAAAGTCTTTTCTTTCTCTTTCTACATTTTTTTGATATGCAGAAAAATTACAGAATATTTTTCTTCCAAAAATATCAAAAGATTTGGAATTTCCTGAATAATTGAAGTTGGTGTTCTCCAATGAAGGTTGTAAAGAACTTATTCTTTTAAGAAGAAGAGGAAGATGAAATTATTGGAAAAACTTGAGGGAATAGATGGACTCACTCCTAAGATTAAGGACAGTGTTTTTAAACTATCGATGTAAAGATTAGGCTTTTACTAGAACTGTGAGAACTCTGTAAATTTCTGTGTACCTCTCCATGGCCATGAAACCCTTTTTAAAAAGGGATGGAGGACGCCGTTCTCCAACGTTCGGCTTCCTAGTGAAATCTCTGAGAAAACGTGGCCCTGTAATCCGGGGAAGTGAGTGATTACTTTCTAGCAGTTAAATAACGGCACTTTCTCTCTATAAGAAGCCTCCTTGTTTTAGTGATAAGCATTAAATTATAAGAGAGAGAAATATTACACGTTTAAAGCCCCATGGCAACACACACGTACCAACATCTCTCACTTGGCCGTGAGGGTCAGATGTATTGAAATATCATAAAGTCTTTACCACTTAATGAATTTAATATTTATAAGCATATTTTTGTCATGAGGCTTTCACGCAAGTGCGGTTATACATCTCAAAACAAAAAATATCCAAAGTCATGTCATGGTTTTTCACATTAATGCAGTTTTTCCTCTCATGACCAAGACATCAAAAAATATCCCATTTGGGAGTTCTTGACTTACATATTTTTAAGTCCCATCAAAACTACATGTTTTGATAATATTTTTGCACTCAATCCCTTTATTAAAGGGTCGGCAATCATATCTGAAGATGGCAACTAACTTACAGTTATTTTAGTCTTTTCAATAATATCATAAATATAATGATAATCAATTTCACTGTGCTTACCCTTGGAACTATAAGCTTCATTTCTAATTGATGAAATAGCAGCCTGATTATCACAAAATATTTTAACATGTCCGTCGACTATATCCAGCTTTAAATCATTTATGAAGCGTTTAATCCAGATGGCATAAGTTGTAGCAATGCTACAAGCAATATACTCAGCTTCTATAGTATACCGAGCTACACAACCTTGTTTCTTACTAGACCAATAAACACATCCACCACCAAAGAGGAATGCAATTCCTGAGGTTGATTTTCTATCATTTGGGTCTCCTGCAAAATCTGCATCAGAGTACCCAGTAACCTCTAAGTTGTCAGCTTGGAAGCACAACTTGTAATTTTTATTTTTCTGAATATATCTGAGTATCCTTTTTACAGCTTGCCAATGAGTCATCTCAGGATTACTTTAAAATCTACTTACAAGACCATATGCATGACTCAAATCAAGTCTTGTACACAACATGACATAACTTATGCATCCTACAGCTTGAGCATATGGAATGCTTTCCATTTTAGCTTTGTCACTATCATTTAATGGAAACATTTTCTTTGATAATTTTAAGCCTTTACAAACAGGTGTATCTATGGGCTTGGTGTATCTATGGGCTTGCAATTTTCCATCTTAAATCTCTTTAAAACACTTTTTAAATAATTTTATTCATATAAACATAAAATTCTTGTACTTCTATCTCTTGTTATCTTAATGCCTAATATATATGACGCTTCTCCCATATTTTTCATCTCAAAATGGGAACTTAGCTATGATTTGGTATGGTTAATCATGCCAATATCATTACCGGCTATAAAAATATCATCCACATATAGTGACAATATAACAAAATTGCTCCCACTATTTCAGACTATATACAATAGTCTAACCTATTGGCTATATAACCAATTTCTATGATTGCATTATGAAAAGTAGAGTATCATTGCTTAGAACACTGTTTTAGATCATATAAAGATTTTTTAAGTTTATATACTTTGTCTTCTTGGCCTTTAATTACATGTCCTTCTGGTTGTTTAATGTATATATCTTCTTTTAGTTCTCCATTTAAGAAAGTTGTTCTGACATCCATCTGAAATAATTCTAGATCATAATATGTAACTAATGCAAAGATGATCCTAATAGATGAAAAATTTGCTACTGGAGAATAAGTTTCTACATAATCTATGCCCTCCCTTTGGATAAGTCATTTAGCTACCATCCTAGCTTTATATTTATCAATAGATCCATTTGCATTAAGCTTTTTCTTTAGGACCCACTTGCAACCGATGACTTTTCTATCTTTAGGAAGGTCAACCAACTCCCAGACTCGATTTCTTTTAATAGAATCAAGTTCATCATATATGGCTTGAGTCCATTCAGCTGAGTCATGTGAGCTAATAGCTTCCACTGTAGCTACAAGATTCATCTATTGTATCCTCACTCATTGAAGAGTAATTATCTTCATTCATAAATACATAAAATTATTCTAAAGTCGTAGGTGAGGGTCTAGTTCTTTTAGACCTATCTGGTATACTTGATTCAATTGAATCATTCTCACCAAATGTAGAGGGAGTCTGAGAAACAAGGTCTTCCAGACCCTTATCTTTATCAATTTTATGTAAGTCAATAGGCTTATTTAAAATGTTTTCATGATCTATATTTTCTAAGAAATGAGCATCACGACTCTCGGTATCATGGTTATAGAATTTATACCCTTTAGAATTTTTTGAATAGCCTATAAAAGAGCATTTTATAGTTTTACTTTGTAATTTATCTCTATTTTGTAGTGGTATAAGCACATGTGCCCAAGAACCCCAAGCTTTCAAGATAGTAAGGTCAGATTTCCTACCTGTCCATAATTCATGTGGGGTCAAGTCTATAGATTTAGTTGGAACACGATTAATGATATATATTACAGTGTTGAGAACCTCGCCCCAAAAATGATGTGATAAATTTGAATGGCTCATCATGGACCTAACCATGTCCATTAGAGTTCTATTTCTCCTTTCAGCTACATCATTTTGTTGTGGTGTATATGGCATAGTTGTTTGGTGAAACATACCATGCTCCCTACAAAATTCAGAAAATAAGATGGAGCAATATTCACCTCCCTTATATGTTCGAAGAATTTTAATATGTCTACCTAACTGATTTTCTACCTCAGCTTTATATTCTTTAAATGTTTCTAATGCATCTGATTTCTTACTAATTAGGTATACATATCCATAACATAAATAATCGTCTATAAATCTTATGAAATATTCTAGACCTCTATGTGTTTTCACATTTAATGGGCCACATATATCAGAGTGAACAATACGAAGTAGTTCACTAGACCCTTTCCCCTTAAGGAAAGGCTTCTTAGTTAATTTACTAGAAATACATGGCTCGCATGTTTTGAACACAATTTCTCCTAAATTGGGTTGCAAGCCTCTTTTAACCATTTGATTCATTTTGTTTTTATTTATATATCATAATCTTAAGTGTCATAAATATAGATCATCCATACACATAAAAGCATCAAAAAAGGCATCAATATAACCAAAAAATGATAAACTTTCATTAATATTCAGTCGGTACAAATTGTCAACTTTAGTACCGTACACCAAAGCTCTAAAATGCTTCCCAATGGTAACCCGACCAGACCTGACCCTTATTTCATAACCCTTGCCATCTAATATTGGGACATAAATCAAATTGTGCCTCATATTGTGCTCATACAATGTATCAATCAATAAGAGATTTGTTCCTCCTGGTAAACACGGCTTGAAAGTACCAACACCTAGTACATCGCAGTAGGTGTCATTTCCCATATAAATCTGCTGGTTACCGGCTGCAATCTCTTTCAATTCTGTGAATCCATCCTTAGTCCTCGAGACATGTTGAGTGGAGGCTGAGTCGACCCACCAATTTCTCAGGTCATGATTGGCAACTATTGATTCTAAGACTACGCAGATCAAGTCCTTTCTCTTATTTTGATTATTTCGAACAGGGTTGTTACTTTGGTTCCTATTTTTATTTTTCATCTTAGGACAATTAAACTTGATGTGCCCAGTTTCCTTACAATAAAAACATGTCTTCTCAACCTTATTCTTTTGATTTTTAAAATTTCTTCTCATTCCCTTATAACGAGTATTTTTCTGATAATTGAAAGGTTTCTTGAGGATCTGAGAAGATGAACTTTGGGCAAAGTGGAGCTCATTTGACTTCTTCCTCGTTCTTCTCTCAGTTTTAATACTAAGATGCATGGGGAGATTTAACATGGTTATCCCCTGTGCAGAATGGTTCAATGCAATTACAACAGACTCCTAAGATGGAGGGAGACTGTTAAGGACAATGGACACTTGCATGCGATCGAGGACTGGATTTCCAGCTGCAGCAAGGTCCTTTGCGAGCAATGTCATTTTATTGACATGCTCGGTCACTGAATTCGTTTCTTTCATTCTGCAAGAATTGTATTTTTCTAACAACAATTGTACATGGGTCTCAGAAGTGGTCCCATACTTTTCAGATAGAGCACCTGTCATACTTTGAGTTGTGGTATAATCCTCAAATACTCTAATTAAATCATCTTCCATAAAGCTCAACATAGTAGTCCTAGCTACTTTGTCATCTTCTAACCATTTTTCAAGTCTCCTTCTAGCTTGACCATTATCATTAAGCTCTAAAACTGGTGGTTTTCTTTCTAGGACATAATCTACCCTATCTTGAAAAAGAATATATCCAATTTTTCTTTTCCACATAGAAAAATTGGTCCCATTGAGTTTTTCATGCTTGGATAATTCTCACATGACTAGCCTAGATGCCATTTTAAAATTTTTAGATAATACCTAAAAGTTAAAAAACAAATTTAATTGTGTTTAAGAAATGGTTGTCTGCTAGCTAAATCAATAAGTTTGCCGACTCTCAGTAAGCTGCAACTTCAAAGAAAAATTTTCTCGAACAGTTTATGTTCACACTGCTGTGATGCAACAAAAAATTAATAAAGTAAGGCAACAACTACTTTTATGTCAAATCTTACATAAGAATAATTTTAATAAATATGTGAATGTCTTAGCACAAGATAGAGAGTCTACAATGATATTTGATATTTTTTAACAAAAAATATAGCATTGCATAATCACAACAAAAAAAAAAATTTCACAAAATCAAGATCATGAAATTTTCTAACTTAAACAAACCAAAACATAAGATAATTATGTAATGCAGTGACAATTATTATGCAAATAAAATATATCAAAAATATCTAAATTATAGGTCACAAAAAAATAAAAATAAATAAATAAATAAATATATGCAATTGATATATAAGTCTTTACTCCAATAGAATTGGCGCGTACATAATAAGATTCAATAATAATAATAATAATATGCACTAATTTCCTGCAACAAAAATATGGAAGAAAGAAGATGCCAGCCGCCTGATTTTCAGCAGTCCATGGTCAGTAAAAAAAGTTTATAACAATATGTAAATTTAGATGATCAGCTCCCTTACATAGAGTAGAAGAAATCTCTTTTTTTTTTCTTTTTTTTTTTTTTTTTTTTACAGTCTTTACAAATTACTATTATTATTATTATTAATTTTATTAGAAAATAGAGAGAAGAATTATTTGCCATTTTTTCATTGGGCTCAAGTATGTACTATATCAACAACTTGATCTGACATAAAATAACTACACAACTTGTTCCTACTCTAGAGAGAGAGCCTACTATTGAGGCGTAGAGAGAGCCTAATATTGAGGCGTAGAGAGAGAACCTAATATTGAGGCATACGCTAAGTTAAGAAAACTCTTCTGCATTTCTCTCTCTTCCTATTCTTTTGATGATTCTTCTAGCGTCTCTATCTCTTTAACTTTTCTCTAAAAAAATTAAACAGAGGACTCATCCGAGTACGATATGATCACGTAAGCCAAACGCAATCTAGAGAGAGAAAATATGGCAAAAGAATTTACGGAGAGAAAATATTCCAGAACCAACAATACCAGTAAAAACGAACACTGAATCGCAAATGAGGAGCAATAAATTAAGAGAGAGAAATTTATAAAAAATAAATAAATTCAGACTATTAAATTTAAGGTTAGAAAAAAAATTTACAGCAAGATATACATGAATGACAAAGCACAATATCAAAGATACTGTAAATTAAACTCAGAAAAAAATAAGATATAAAATGCCAAAAAAAAAGTGGGACCTATAGGTTATGAGTCCACCACGCTTCCACAACCTGCTCTGATACCAATATCGAAAAAACTTGAGGGAAGAGATGGACCTACTCCTAGGATTAAGGGCAGTGTTTTTAGACTATCGATCGCAAAGATCAGGCTTTACCAGAACTGTGAGAACTTTGTAAATTTCTGTGTACCTCTCCATGGCCATGAAACCCTCCTAAAGAGGGATGGAGGAGGTTATTCTCCAACGTTCGGCTTCCTCTTGAAATCTCTGATAAAACGTGGCCCTGTAATCCTAGGAAGTGGGTGGTTACTTTCTAGCCGTTAAATAACGACACTTTCTCTCTCTAAGAAACCTCCCTTCTTTAGTGATAAGCATTAAATTATAAGAGAGAGAAATATTGCACGTTTAAAAACCCCATGGCCACACACACGAAACAAAAATAGTTCCCACATAGGTAACATGTGAAGATGGATGACCTTCATGTGAAGATGGGGAAGATGTACAAAAAAGTTATGAAGAAGTGGCAAGTGAAATTTCTTCTATACGTGGTGATGCTTAGCAAGGGGAGCAACCCCCTCCAAAACCACCAATTGCAAATCAGTTAAGAAGGTCGACTAGGGTAAGCAACCATCAAAAAAGTACTCTCCCACTGAGTATGTCATACTCACCGATGGTGGTAAGCCTGAACGTTTCCAAGAAGCTAAGGTGTATGAACAAAAGGACAATTGGCATGAAGCTATGCAAGATGGAATCAATTCCGTGAAAAACAATAACACACGATTTGGTTGAATTACCAAAGGGCCCAAAAGTATTGAAAAATAAGTGGTTCTTTAGGTGGAAGAATTGAAGAATGAAAGTCAGAAGCAAGTGAAATACAAAGCTCGTCAAGTTGTAAAAGTATTTGGGTAGAAAAAGAGTATTTACTTTAATGAAAAATTTTCACTTGATTTGAATATGTCATCCATTTATGTAATTCTAGGTCTAGCTACAAGCTTGGATCTAGACATGGAATAATTAGATGTTAAAATTACCTTTTTCCATGGCAACTTGAAGGAAGAGATATACATGGAAACTTGAAGGGAAGGTTAAAGAACATTTGGCACTTCGAGTTGAAGAAAATCTTGTATGGATTGAAGCAAACCCCCAAGAAATGGTACAAGAAGTTTAACTCATTTATGATGAGTCATGGGTATGATGACTATTGCAAATCATTGTGTTTATTTTAGAAAATTTTTTGATAATGACTTTATTATTCTTTTGCTTTATAGTGATGACATGCTAATTGTTGGGCAAGATCTTCACAAGATTGATAGGTTAAAATAAAGAATTAAGCAAGTTGTTGGACATGAAGGATTTGGGGCTAGCATCGTAGGTTTTAGGCATGAAAATAGAATGGGATAAGAAAGCAAAAAAGTTATGATGGTCACAAGAAAAATATACTGAACGGGTACTTAAAAAGTTCAATATGAAGAGTCTAAAGCCAGTAGCATACCATTTGCATGACACTTTAAGTTGACTGCAAGAAAAGTCCTTCAAATGAGAAGAGAAATAAAGATATTACCTATGCTTCGGCAGTAGGGAGTTTGATATATGCTATGGTGTATACAAGTCAAACATCGGTATATACAGGAGACGTGGTGAGTAGATTTCTTGTTATCCCTAGCAAAGAATACTAGACATCAATAAAATGGACTATCAAATTTCTCAAGGACACATCAAAATTATGTTTATACTTCGGAAGTGAAAAACTTGTAATAGATGGATATACAGATGTAGACATAGCTATAGATCTCGACACCAAGAAATCCACATCATATTACTTGTTCACTTTTGTTGGGGAGCCATGCCATGGCGGTCCAAATTGCAGAAGTGTGTCGCTCTTTCTACGACAAAGGCAGAATATATAGCAGCTACAGAAGCAAGCAAATAAATGTTATGGAGGAAGAGGTTCTTAAAGGAACTGGGTTTGAAGCAAAACAACTATATGGTTCATTGTAGTAGTGAGAGTACTATTGAACTTAACAAGAATGCTACATATCATGCCAAAACGAAACATATAAATATCTGCTATCCCTATATACGAGATGTCTTAGAGAATCAATTGATGCGAGTAAAGAAACTCCATACTGATTGCAATCCATCGGATACGATGGCCAAGGCCCTAACTAAGGATAAGCATGAGCTTTGTAGGGACTTGGCAAGAGTGGGTGGTACTTTAGCACAAGTATAGTGGCCACGAGATACACCAAGCAAGGGGAGCTCTCATGGGTCTAGAGGGGTTATGGACGTTTCCAAAAGTCTGGATTTCTAGCCCCTTTAGGTTGGGGCCTTTTTTTGTAGCAAAATAAAATTAAAAGGGTGTTTTGGAAAAAAAAGAAAAGGTATAATAATTTGGGTTTCTTATAAAAGGAGTCTTTTTAGTGAGAGGGGTGGACCAACAAAAAATTATAAAGAGAGATTAAAGTTCTTTGTTTCTCTCTCTACATTTTTTTGATGTACAAAAAAATTACATACGGAGGTTTTTTCTTCCAAAAATCTCAAAAGATTTGAGAGTTTCCTAAATGACTGAAGCTAGTGTTCTCCAATGAAAGTTGGAAAGAAGTTATTCTTTGGAGAAGGAGAGGAAGATGAAAAAGTTCCCACAGAGGTAACCATGTATTTTTCCCTTCTTTTTTACCTTATTCCAAATCCTCAAGTTACGGTCAGTTAATCAGTTAATCTTGGTAGAACTACTGCAATTATTTTCTGCACAGTGGATTGAATTCGTGATGCATCGTGGTTTTTCCCTTCATATTCCGTGGTGCACTGTGGTTTTCCCCTTTATTGAAGTTTCCATATAAATCTTTTTTTTCTTATTTCATACAAATTTTTATGTTTTTATTTCTAGGACACTTGTTACTTTTTCTTTGTTTCACACATAGACAGGAAGGCATTTCTTCCCAACAAAATGTTGGGTACGCCTAAGAAAGCTTATTTTTCCCTCAAGAAACTCATGACATTCTTCTTTATTCTCTCTCTTAAAGTCCAACAATCTTTCTCACTCTCTCACTCTCTTTCTTTCTCTATATATATACACACACACTAGTGTTATGTATGTGCGTTGCACGTGATCTGATTTAGTTATAATTGAATAAATTTTTATTTTGAAATAACATTTTTGAAAATGCATTATTCGATTGTTAAGTTGTTTTTAATTGAATAAGAATGATTAATTATATTCATGTTAACTATTTTTGACAAATACTATTAATTAATATAAAATATAAAAATCTAAAAGTTTCATTATTTATCACTGAATTGATAATTTATCACTACAAGATCAAAACAGAATAAGTAATATTTAATTCAAATACTAATAATTAATTGATATTGCTATGTAATTATTTACTAGATGTTTCCCTATAAATGAGAGAGAGAGATAGAGAGATGGCGTGAGAGAGAAAGAGAGGTCGTGTGGAGAGAGAGAAATATTTTCACATAAGTTCTAAGCATATTCAACTTTAACGACACATGACACTATCATATCCGTACTTATATAGAAAAAATAGAGAATAAACATGCATTAATATATTTGAACTTGGAATAACCAACATTAAAGAACAAAATAAAAGAACAAAAGATAACCAAAGGGAACTAACCTATTTTAATGCTCGAAAGTCAAGTATAGAGAAAGGAGAGAGAAATTATAACGATATATAAATAAGAGGAAGAGAGTGGGTGAGACATTTTAAGAAGGAGATAGATTTTAGGAAAGAGGGAGAGAGTGGGTGAGACATTTTAAGGAGTGAGATTTTAGGAAAGAGGGATAGAGAGATATAGAGAGTTTGATGGAGAGGGAAAGACTTCCAAATTTTGTGAGAGATTTAAGGAAAGAGATAATAGAGAACGAGGGGACGTGCGAGAGATAATGCGGAGAGAGGGACATGAGAGAGAAAAAAGAAACTTCCTATCTCCCTCTCTAACACACCTCTCATCTCTCTCTAACTTTCTATCTCTCTTTATGAGTAATGAATAGATAATGAGATAATTCTCCAAAAATCTCTCTAAATGATTAGTCATCTAATACTTTTAATATTGCGCCTACAATGGTACGTGATAGAGAGAGATGACATGAGAGAGAAAAAGAGTGTGGAAAGAGGGATATGAGAGAGATATGAGAGAGATAGTAAATAGGTTGAATGGGAGCCGTTTGAACTTCATTATGCAGTTAAAATGCACATCACTATTTGAATTTTAATTTTTTATATATAAATCTGATTAATATGAAATTTTGGATGTATATACCTAACACTATTACGCACCATATAAAAATATAAAAAAATATTTTCACCAAGTTAAAATGATCAAAATGCCCCTGTTATTTTTCAGGGGTATTTCGATCATTTTATATTTTGAAAAATATTTTTATATATTTTTTATTTGTGCGCCCTATTTTTTAGTACACATCTAAAATTTCATTATGATCTGATTTATAGAAAAAATAATTAAAATTAAAACAGTGATATGCATTCTGAACCGCATGATGAAGATATGACAACTCTCATTCCACCTATATTATTATTTCATTATAGATGGCCAGCTATTGTTAGCTTTTTCTACATATATATATATATATATATATATATATATATATATATATATATATATATATATATATATATATATAGAAATTTAAACTTAATTGTTTGTCCTACTCTAGATGTTTCTATTCCTGTATTGTTAATTGTTACGGGATATAGTAAGGTTAGGAATGGAATTCCAAGTATGACTGCCTAACTTAAGTTTTTTACCATAATAAAAGGTGTTGGAAAACAGTGTCCATTATTACATACCATGGCATTTGATAATTTGTATTTAATAAATAATCTACTACCATCAGCAATATTAAGTATTTGAGTAGTTTTATCAAAATATTTTGATGGAACTAAACCTTCATTAATACAATTTAAATCTGCACCTGAATCTACTAAAACTATGTTTGAAAATTATATTCCTCTTCGATGACAATTTTTACTAATATAAACCATTTTTGAGAAATAATTTTATTTACTAAGTTTACCGATATATTTTCTTCAACTTCATTGGTTCTGAAGGTTTCTAGTTCTTTATCACTAGGATCTGCTAGTTGATCGAATTCGATTTCGTCTGTATCCGTTACAGTTCCTGATATGTCATTCTGTAATTCTAATATTTTGATTCTAGTTTTTAATTGTCCTATTTCTGTTTTTATTTCATTTACTTCTTTTTTTAATTCAGATATTGTGGGTTTAAATTATATAATAGACTTTATGAAAATTTGGTTATAGATGCTAAACCATTATATGAACGGCTTAAAAAGAATCCTCCTAAATGGACAGAGCAACATACTCAAGCTATAAAGAAAATAAAAATTAAAGCTAAAGAATTATCTTGTTTAAAACTAGTTAATCCTAATGCTTTCAAAATAATAGAATGTGATGCTTCTGAATTAGGATTAGGAGGTATTTTAAAACAACGAATCAACTCTAATGAATAATTAGTCTGCTATACTTCGAAAGCTTGGAATTCTACTCAACAAAATTATTCTACCGTGAAAAAAAGAAATACTTTCCATAGTTCATTGTGTTACTAAATTTCAAAGTGATATACTTAATACACATTTTCTTATTAGAACAGATTGCAAAGCCGCCACTGATATTCTTACTAAGGATGTGCAAAACCTTGTCTCTAAGCAAATCTTTGCTCGATGGCAGGCAATATTATCATCCTTTGATTTTTTCTATCGAACACTTAAAAGGTACTACTAACCATCTTCCTGATTTTCTTACTCGTGAATATTTGCAGGGAGGACAACACTGATCATTTTGATCCACCAGCTTTATATTTTCCACTAACTTTGTTTTATGCAAATATGAATAAAAATAATAATACTTCCACTCCTGAGCAAAGGGGAAAAGCCCCTATGGAAACCTCACTGGATATCATTCCAGTAAATATTACTCAGTCACCAATAAGAATAGAACCTGCTTTATCACCCAGTAATAGTCTTATTTCCTATTCCCCAAATATCAATTATCCAGCTTATTCAAGCCAACCTTCAGCTTCTCCTCCAGCTCCAGTTTTCCAAACCTCTACACCAAAGAAACCAACTTTACCCAGCAAAACTCCATATCTTGAAACCTATTTTGTTGCTGATGCAATCATAGAATCCATACATGTGAATGACAACCCAAATAGTGTTGCTAAGTATTACTTATGCAATAATCTTTGTCCATCTGTAGGTACCAAAACAAGAGAATGGTACGAAATGATTCTGCTAGAAATAGAGTCTATTTCCTTGGTACATTATAATCAAAAGAATTCAAAAATAGTAGCATATTCAAAATTACAAATAAGGAAAGTATTATCTTTTGAAGATTGGGGATCAAATCCTTCCAAAGCCAAGAGAATATATTCCCCAGATTTTCCAAATAAATACTACAAACATGCTGATTACAAAAATGTTTGGCATAAGATACTGACACTTCAAAACCCATATAATTCTCACACTTGGTTCTTACAGTTCAAAATGCCTATAAACACTCCATTTCCAAATTGGTTTCGTAACTGGTTTGCAACATGGGGGTCTTTAACCCAAATACTTCCTGAGCCTCTGCAACTCTCTCAAAATCGTTTTATTGAATTCAATGGGAGTGATCCCAATATAGATTACCACTTATATTTTATTGCTATGTATCAAGTACCATGGATCGTTAAATGGAATTTTGTAATATCCCCAAATAATACAAATAATTTTGAATATATGCCATGTTTAGGTAAACAAATTGCCATAAAATGGTGGGACGTCTTTGTCTACCATAATATTGAACCAGACAATATACAACTCAAACGAATCCCATTAGCATATGGCTCTCATTCATACTTCAACCCAAATAGTCTAGCAGAATATATTACCATAATGAAAAAGCAAAATCCCAAAGCCACCAAAGAAGAGCTTGAAAAACAACTATTGAAAATCCCAGAGCCACCAAAAAAGATCTTGAAAAACAACTATTGAAAATATTTGAAGAAGAGGCAGAAACTGCCAGCACACCAAGTACTCCCGAAATAGAAATACCACTTGATACACCAGACCCATCAGGACATGGAATGTCCCAGAAACATACCTTGTATTAACCCAATATGTACAGAATCTACACTAATATTTATGATATGACATAAAGCAAGATGTGACCCAAAGCAAAGCAGATGTGACTCAAGATGTGACCCAAAGCAAAGCAGATGTGACTCAAAGCAAAGCTGATATGACCTAAAGCAAAGCTGATATGACCTAAAGCAAAGCTGATATGACCCAAAGCAAAGCAGATGTGACCTAAAGCAAAAGCAAAATAGATGTGACCCAGATATGACCCAAAGAAAAGATGCTCAAGCCACCGACAAAGCCACCTGTCATCAGAAAGATTCCACCTGTCTCCACAATCACCCAAAAGATGCTCCAACCATCTCATCAACCTGTCTTTACAACCAAAGTAAGATTCCCGAAGATAAAGATGAAGGATCCTCTACAATCATAACCAACCACGTGGCACCCACCTATATCTCTTACTTCTCTATAAATAGAAAAGGAAAACGGACATAGAAGGCACCCTCTCCTCTCAGAAAACAGCCTCGCTTCTCATCTCTTCCCATTTTTCTTCTCTTTTAAACCATCTATGTGTGACTATAACGTCAAAGCCTTACCAGATTATTACCCAGACGAGTGGAAACTATTATGCAGTTACTGTATCTGCACTCTGTAAGTTTTGTTTTATAGATCGCTTTGATTTTATAACTGATGAATTAGAGTCTGTAACAGTTTGTTATTTTCAAGTTTACTTCAGTCTGTAACAAGTTTGCTTCAGTTTGATTCAAGTTTGTAATTTGTTATTTCAAGTTTTCTTAGTTAAGTGAGAGTCTGTAACAGTTTGTTATTTTCAAGTTTACTTCAGTCTGTAACAAGTTTGCTTCAGTTTGATTCAAGTTTGTAACAGTTTACAGTTGTTATGATAATACGTGTTGTATGTAGCATAAAGATATATCAAACTACTTATAATACATGGATTACTATTGATATTACTCTGATAATATAGAATCTTTATTAAATCTATGAAGTCTCTATTTGGTTAGAATAATTGGTAGATCTTGGATAGATAGAATTGGTATCAGAGCCACACCATAGTCTTCTTTAAATAATATCCAAAAAATATTACTACTAAGAGTAATACTTTAGGAGAGAGAAACCTAATCAAATTCCTTCATTAGAGAAAGTTGGTCCGAGAGTTGAGGTTAGAAAGCATCCAGTCAAAAGACCGTTAAGGCCAGGAGAGCCGTTGAGGTCAAAAATACGTAAGAGATAGCTAAAAACATTCATCCGCAACCTAATAATGGAGAATTTCATTAGGAATCTATCAAATAAAGCATTACCCCAAACTAGTAATATTCTAAGGATAAAAAATAAAGAAGAGATAGTAATAGATAGTATTGAAAACCAAATACAGAACTGGAATATACCTAAAGTCCCTATAAGTGATATATATAAGAAATGATCTTTTAACTTCAAAGAAGGATATGCTATAAAAACCGTAGAACAAACTTTATCAGTAACAAGTACCCAGGAAGACTTTCAGTTATTAAGTAATAAAATAATACAATCTCATAATGATAAAAGTTACAATTACCTTCATATAGGTTTAATACAAGTAGCTATTAAACCATTAACCAGGTTAGGACTTAATAATTCAATATTAGTATGTTTAAGAGATACTAGACATAATAAGTTTAATGATTCCTAATTAGGCATGGTAGAATCTAGTTTATGTAATGGTCCAGTATACTTGCATTGCTTCCTAAATTATTCTATATCATTAAAAGATCCAAATATCCTTAAGGTATTAACCCTAAACCTGAAAACCCAAGGGTTCGATATGATCCCAGGATCTCAGAATTTAGCCATAGTATATAGAATATATTACAAAGTTATGACCACATTATGCCCTAATGTTCTACAACATGATACAAGAGGAAAAACAATACCTTTCCAAACCAATATTGAAAAATCTAATACTATTATACCAAAAACCATAGAATGGTCAGAAATTACTCTACCAGAATCATGGTCAATCTACAATGAAAATCATCAGTACCAAGCCCTAAGAATAAATAATTTATTACCATAGGAGAAATAATACATAAAGCTGAATTAATTCCACATGTAATAAAACAAAATAACTATACAAATTTATATATGCAATCTTTAGGAAGGCAAGCATCCAGGATTGAAAAATTGTTAAGACCTGTACCTATAAAAGAAACCACAAATGTTTTATTTAAACCACCTCCATCACTTGATAAAGAAAATTTTAATTTTGGAGAAGATAATTAGAGAGAAAACTTTAAAATTCAGGACAAAGAAAGAGAAAAAATTTCTACAGAAATCTCTGAATCATCTACATTAACCTTACAAGAAGATACACCCATAATTGCTAACACAATAGAAAATATGGAAGAAGCCTTTACGGAAAATAGTCATGAATAAGATAATAATAATATTCAAAGAATAGTATATGGAAAATCATGGAAACCTTTAACAGCTAGGCCCAATCATCATAGACCTACCCCTGTTGATATACAATTCGAAGAAGATTTGGTAGCCCAGAATATTTTCTATTCAGGAAGATCGATAGTAAATTGGAATATAGATGGATTATCTGAACAACAAATATTAGACACCATGAAACGTATGACCATGTATGCCTCTGCGTGCAAAATGGTAGGCAACCATGATCAAGAGGTCGCCAAAGCCATTGTTTGTGGTTTCACAAGATGGCTTAGAGGTTGGTGGGATTTCCACTTACCTGAAAATACAAAACAACAAATTTTGAATAATACTCGCTAATGGACTGTTAAAAATGAAAATAATCAAGACGTTCTATATTCAGAAAGTGATGTTGTTAATACTCTCATTTACACCATCACACTTCATTTTGTGGGGAGTACAGCCCTACTTGAGGCCCGATTTGAAGATTTGTTATCTAATTTAAGGTGTTCAACACTGTCCCATTATAAATGGTACAAAGAAGTTTTCTTTTCCAGACTATTAAGCAGAGAAGATAGCCAGCAAGATCATTGGAAAGAAAAATCTATTGCTGGATTACCATATTTATTTGCAGAAAAGGTAAAAACTAGATTAAAAAATAAAAATGGAGGAATAATACCATATTCTGTTTATACATTAGGAGAATTATCCGCAGAAATATGTGCAGAAGGATTAGCCCTATGTATCGACATGAAATTAAAGAAACAATTAGATAAACAAAAAATGACTGGTAAAAAAGAATTAGGAGACTTCTGTGAACAATTCGGATATCATATAGAAAAATCTAGAGATAAATTTCATAAAAAGAAAAGATATAAGACAGAAAGAAAAGAAAAGAAATTTTATAAAAATCATAAGAAAGAAAAATTCATAAAAAGATTCTCTCCAAAATACAAGTACCATAAGGGTAAAAGGAAATTCCCTGTATGTTATAAATGCGAAAAAGTTGGCCATTATAAAAGCCAATGTAAAATAAAAAAGAAAATAGATACTATAATCTTAGAAGAATCCATTAGAAATAAACTATATGATATAATACAAATATATGATGATGATTCTTCTGAATCTTCCGCTGATACTACAATGGTAGGACAAATAGAAGATGAAGATTATTTCATGTCCTCAACAGAACAATCTAGATCTGAACAGAATATAGAAGAATGTTCCTAATGCCTTTTGGACAAGAAAGAAACATATAGTGGGATTACCTTACGAAAAGGGGTTTGATGAATCAAAAATTCCTACCAAGGCTAGACCAGTACAAATGAATACAACCTTATTAGAATTTTGTAAAAAAGAAATTGATGAATTACAAAGCAAAAATCTAATAAGAATAAGTGCATCTCCTTGGAGCTGTACTGCTTTTTATGTCAATAAAAATGCTGAAAAAGAAAGAGGCGTACCAAGATTAGTAATAAATTATAAACCTTTAAATAAAGTTTTACAATGGATTAGGTATCCAATACCGAATAAAAAAGACTTACTAGATAGCCTTGCTACTGCTACAATCTTTTTTAAATTTGATTTAAAATCTGGTTATTGGCAAATACAAATAAAAGAAGAAGATAAATATAAAACTGCATTCAATGTTCCATTTGGACAATATGAATGGAATGTAATGCCCTTCGAATTAAAAAATGCTCCACCACAAAGCTTTTTTATTGACTCGTGGGAAGCTCTTGAGTAAGCTCTATCGAGATCCGAGGATTTGAACTCTTTAAATGAGTTTTTGGGTCTTGTAGTCAAGAGACCAACGTGTGGATGTGTGGATCAATATCAAAGATTGAAAAACATACTAACAAGCGTATATAAGATAAAGGAAGAAGTTTATATAAGGTGGTGCACCTCAAAATCTAGTAGAAAAGAGTGTTATGACGTTGGAAAATCTTCTATTTGATCACCTTGGTATCGAGATATATGGTATAAAGAAATAAAAGAATTTCAAGTCTTAAAAATAGTTCATTTTATAATAAGCCATCTGGACTGTCTATTTTCATGATTTTATAAGTGCATATAAATATGCTCAATCTATATCAATTTAGAATTTAGAATTTTATAATTAGGGTTGAACATAGACTTTCAATCAATTGTAAGATTTTTAACAACTAAATTACATATTCTGGCAAAATTAAGAGGTGTGTCTTACTTATATAGTATAAGGTGGCAACCTCATACAAACCTCACCCTTTAAGGAAAGGAAAATGGCAATGGAAGCTCGTTGTTCCAAGAAAAATTAATCTCTTTCATGCCCATAAATTATTTGTTATCAGTTTGTTTTTCTTGTAGTGCGTCGTGAGTCATGTAGTGAACTAACATTGGTAGCAAAGCCCCATATACCGGTTTCCCACTCACGAACGAGTAGATAGGTTTTGATCCCCTTATAGAGGTTCACCTCTTGGCGATGCAAAGTATCAATCTCTTAGATCTGATACCCTTTGTTTCTCAAGCATGAAATTATTATTTTTTCTAGAGGTTTTCCCTATCTAGGTCTGAGCAAATAGGCCATAATTATGGGGCTTGCTAGCTTGACCATGGAGCCCCCTGATATACGGGTGGCAACAGGTCGGGTCCAGCTGGACCTGGACCTAGACCCAAAATACCCTTTTGATGCATAATTCTACAAAAATACCCCAAATTTCATTAATACCTTAGGAAGCTACTCCAATGGAGAGAAAGTTCCTAAAAAAACCACTTTAAAATCAAGAAAAATAGCACCAAAAATACAATTTTTTTGGAAAACATGATTCAAAATCTCAAAACTCCTACCCTAAAATTCAAATCCTACATTCAGATACCCTAGAATTCAGATAAACATCATGATGTAAAAAAAAGAAAGCACGAAAAATCAAAGAAAGACTTGCCATTTTTGCTGATCTTCCACCGAGGTAGCACAAATTCAAACCAGATGCAATGGCCCAAAAAACTCACCAAATAAATATCGAAATTTTTGATCAATGAGAAACTTTAAATCCAAAGATCCAGTTTGGAAAATAAATAGGGTTTGGCATGGGAAGAGAAATGGGGAGAGAGAGAGAGACAAAGATAGCGGAGAGAGGAACGAGAGACTTTGGCTCTTGCAGTCGCTGGGGATGAAAAGAGAGAGAGAGAGAGTTGGGCTTTTGCCATGGGAGAGGGAGATAATATAAATAGGGCTTTCGCAAGGGAAGTGAAATAGGGTTAAAAAGAGAGAGAGAGTGACGAGAAATATAAAACTAATATATTTTTTTATATAATAAATCCGGGTCAGGTCCACTAGAACCTGTACCAGGCCTATGTCTATTTCGGGTCCTAAAGATGGACACAGAGCCTACTTGCCAGGTCCAAATGGTGGACCCATACTCAGGCCCATGGCGGGTCTGCCCAACAGACCCCAGTCAAGTCTGGGTCGATTGCCACCCCTACACTGATGTTTAGCTAGTTGCCTAGCAGCTACTTGGTGCTTGTAGGCTGAGTCCGTTCAACCTTCTATTGTTCATGCTACAAAGCCTTGTGGCTACTTTAGTTTTTGGGCATAAGAGGTCAAAGCCTCAACAATCTGGACTGATAAGGCAACTGCATAGGCTAGCCCTGAGCCCTCTTGCTAGTGGCATGCACTCCCCAGTTCTCTACCCAATCTCCATCTTTAGGTCACTAACCCTCGCCTATGGGGACTCAATAGTCTCTTGTAGCTTTAGCATGCTCACCCACAAAGTGGTCAATGTTGTGGCCAAACGGATCACAAGTTTCTAGCCTGGAATAGAAAGACTTGCTGGCAAGCCTGCATGCCAGGCTATTTGGCAGGCGAACCATGCTGCTAGCTCGTAGCCTGTTTATGTCATAATGCAACTATGTTGATCACCAGTAGAATAGTTTAGGCTAGCCAACATGGCTCATCCAACCCTCGTAGGCAGCTGGTAGTTGTCTTGTGCGGTGATGACCAGGAGAGTAGCCTTGGATATCTTAAGCGTTTCATCTAGCTGATTGATTGTGGGAAAAGTTCTTCATCGTCATTTTCATTTCTTGATCTAATCTGCTATATCACGATATGCCTAGAGAGCCAACATATATACCTTATCGGTCCGTCTGTGTCTGTATTTCTATTTCTAGTATCCCTACGTCCGTAACCTTTTTTTTTTTTCTCTTGGCTATTGGATCAATCCATTAAAGGTTTCGATGTTATGTGTAGAATTCGCAATAAAGGAAAGAGCGAAGAGAGAGAGAACATCAAGACATATACATAGTTTGGTAATGGCGCTTACATCCATGGAGGGTAAACAAGTACCTCGTTCATAGGGATTACTTTGGTTTATAGAGTTACAATGTGTATAATTTTGGAAACAAATCTCATTACAAATATAATTCCACAAAATAGGAAACACAATATCTGGCTGGGATAATTGTCAGCACTCCTCCTCAAGTTGTTGCGTAAATATCCACAGGGCCCAACTTGGACAATATCTGATAGAACCCTTTCTCTGCAATAGCTTTAGTAAACATGTTTGAAAGTTGGTCTTCACTTCGAACATAAGAAGTACTAAAAAAAAATTTCTCTGGTTAATGTACAATAGCCAGTAGTGGACCTCCTATCGACTGAACAACCTGCCTAGTCACCATCAAAATAACCAATAATATTAATGTGACCATTTTGTTTCATCCAAATACATCTGCCAGGTGACGACTTAAGATTGACAGCCTCCATATAACATGATCTAAGAGTATGCATAAATTGGCTCACATGGCAAACTGTATATATTATGTCTTATCGTGTCACAATCAAATAAATCAATCTGCCCAAAAGTATCTGAAAGTGGCCTACATCTTCAAGAGGTTTATCATTTGTTGAATTAAGTTTGCAATTAAGATCAAGAGGGGTGTCAATAAGTTTGACTCCTATTTTCTCAGTTTCTTTTAATAAATCTAAGGCATATTAGAATATACTACTTCAATGCCGAGAAAATACTTTAGTTAACCAATATCCTTAATGTCAAATTTCTTATGAAGAAAACTTTTAAGCTTCCTAAGTTTTTCTTTATCGTAATGATAATATTATCAATATAAATGAGTATATATGTTGTACTTGAAGCTCTCATTTTTATGGACATCAAAGAATCAGCTAATCTTCTAAGAAACCCGACATTCATCAAGACTGAGCTGAGTTTAGTATACTATGTGCGAGGTGATTGTTTAAGTCCATACAAGTCCTTCTTTAATTTGCATACAACATTTCTCCTTTTCTGTGGGATGGCCTGAAGGAAAACTCATATAGACTTCTTCTTCAAGATTATCACGTAGGAAGGCATTTTTAACATCCATCTGATGTAAATGTCATCTACATTTAACTGCAATAGACAAAATAACACAAACACATATTCATCTTGACAACTAATGCAAATGTCTCTTCTACTCGACTCCGTAAATTCTTTGGCCACCAACCTAGCCTTATGTCTCTTAACGGACCCTTCACTATTGTATTTGGTTTTAAAAACCTATATATACCCAATTGCTTTCTTCCTTTTAGGTAACCTGACAATGTCCCAACTATGGTACTTGTCAAGTGTTTCAAGTTCCTCTTTTATGGATTTCCTTCACAAAGGTTGAGAAATAACATTTCGAATGGTTGGCTCATAATTATTAAAAAAGGAACTCAATAAAAGCAAAATAGCCAAGAGATATATATCATAGGAATTATGATTATGAACTGGAATTACATTGTAAGTATAAATATCTTGAAAACTAGAGGAAGGTTGAGAGACAAGAGAAGACTTATACAAAGGGCGATCAAGTGGGGCCATGATAGAGTTTTCTTCTTCAAACCAACTTTGTGAGTTTCAGATGTATCTTCAGCTTCGGCTTGATCACCATAATTACTTTCTTCCATATGATTTCTTCTGGGTGTATTGGGCACATCACTTTCACTAATATTAAGCAAGCGCAAATAAACCCTGGAACACTCCCCTTGGGTCCTATTTTCCAAACCACTCTCTATAGTGTAATTGAAATAGGACTCAGTTTCAAAAAATGGAACAACTTTGGAAGCATATCGTTTTCTCATTATGAGATCATAACATTTCTAGCCTTTTTTTAGTAGAGGAGCATCTAAGAAAGATACATCTACTGACATGTTTATGAAGTTTATGCCTATTGTTGTCAACCACATGTACATAACACACACCCAAATATACGCAAATGGGACAAATCATTTTATCTAGTTTTTAGAACTTCAAGTAGAGTTTGTTGATGCAAATAAAAAAAAGGGGGCTTTTTATTTTTTTATTTTTATATTTTCTTGATTTTAGATTTGGTAATATTTAGGCTTTAGTTTATTTAAGGTTTTTTTATTTTTTTGTTGTAAAGATTTGAGGGGGCATAAAAGATATTTAGTTTAGAATTTCGGAGTTACCTTTTAGATAGAGAGAAAATAGGGAGGACTATCTTAGATGATATGTTCTAATCTTTAGAAAGTCAATCTTTTAGTTTGAAAGTCGAACTTTTGATATATTCTTTTTAGGAAATAAATGAGTTTTAGAATGAGACATAAATGTGTTTTATTTATTTATTTTATTATTTCAGTTGTATTTAAAGAGAAGAGTCACTCATTATGAAAATCAAATATTAGGATTGAGTAAAGTTGATCTTGTGAAAATATCTTTTTCCGGTGGATTCCCTTGCAGACCTAGAGAGAATGTATATTCTCTCAAATCCTTTTTCTTTTTTTATTTTCATTCTTTATGTTACTTTTTCTCCCTGCATCAGTTGGTATCAGAGCAAGTAAGATATAAAGATCCAACTTTTTTGCAACGGCACCGAATGTTAATCGCAATCGCTTAGGACAAGCTTTAGAAAGTCTGACCACAATCGTGGACGATTTTTGTGATAGTTTGACCAAAGTTATGGAGGATGTCCGAACTGAAGTTCATCAATAAATCAATTGATATAAGGCAAATATAGAATGAGTACTCAACATTGGTACAATAAGGTTACAATCAACTTCAGCCACTAGATCTAAGATTAGATAGCTACTGATGCGATATTGACTGCTGTCAAAGTCCAAAAATAATTTTTTCCAACTTGTGATACATCCAGTGTTTTAAAAAACGCCGAGTCGAACCGGACTCGCCCGGTTCGACTCGAAAATCGCAAAAAGGGGATCGTATCGGCTAAAAAATCGAAAATTGTCCGGTTCTAGAGAGAACCGGACGATTCTGCACAGTGCGGAATCGGCGAGTCCGTGAAGAACACGGGTTGCACAGTGTTCTTCACGGGATTCTTTGAAATTTGTCATTTTTTTATCATTTTTCTTGTTTTTTTTGGCATGTGATCTAATTTGCAGGCTGTAAACAGCTTTATTCAGCTTTTTCAAGGATTAAATGGTTGAAAAATTTGGTGTTTTTGGATCACGAAACTTGCTTTTTTAGGGTTTCCGCCTTTTCTGAAAGTTTCATGCCAAATAGGGCATGAATCTTTCAAAATTTGTAGGCATTTTGATCGTAAAGCTGTGAATCAAAACCTTTTGTTACTAATTTGTGATAATCGTTGAGAAAAACAGAGTTTTTTGGAGATTGAAGGCTTCGGTTCACAAAATCAAGTAAGAAGTTTGGGTTTTTTTTTTTTTTCCGCCATTTGATTTATTTCACGGCGTATTTTGAACATAATGAGTTCAATAATTAGGGTTTTTAATCTTTATTGTGTCTAGTATGATTTAAAATTTTCAATTTTACGTAATCTAGTCAATTACAGCATGAAATTTGAGATGAACACTGAGATGTCTGCGGAACCAAAATTCCACTGTTTTTTTTTTTTTTTCCGCCTTTTGATTTTGTTTTCATGATATATTAGAAATAATGTGTTAAAAATTTAGGGTTTTGATTCCTTATATTGTTGTTTATCAGAAAATATACTCAATTGGATGTAATTTATTCACTTAGAGGTGGATTTTTTAGTTAAAATCGCTTATGTAAAATGGCTCTGTGAAAAACAGAATTTTTTTTTTTTTTTTTTTTTTGTAATCCATGATCAAATGTTTTGTAATACTTGATCGATTTTTTTGTAATCCATGATTGATCGAATTGTTTTTTTTTTTTTTTGTAATCCATGATCGAATTTTTTGTTCTTTTTTTTTTTTGTAACCCGTGATAGAATTTTTTGTAATCCATGATCGAGTTTTTTGTAATCCATGATCGAAATGTTTGTTTTTTTTTCTTATAATCCATGATCGAATTTTATTTTTTATTTTTTATTTTTGTAACCCATGATAGAATTTTTTGTAATCCATGATCGAATGTTTTGTAATCCATGATCGAAATGTTTGTTTTTTTTTTTTGTAATCCATGATCGAAATGTTTGTTTTTTTTTTTGTAATCCATAATCGAAGTTTTTGTTTTTTGTTTTTTATGTAACCCATGATAGAGTTTTTTGTAATCCATGATTGAATTTTTGTAATCCATGATCTAATTGTTTTTTTCTTTTTTTGTAATCCACGATCGAATTTTTTGTTTTTTTTTGTTCTTTTTTGTTTTTTTTTTTTTGTAATCCATGATCGAATTTTATGTAATCCATGATCGAATTTTTCGTAATCCATGATAGAATTTTCTGTAATCCATTATCGACTTTTTTGTAATCCATGATCGAAATGTTTGTTTTTTTTTCTTGTAATCCATGATTGAATTTTTTGTTTTTTTTTTTTTTTTTGTAACCCATGATTGAATTTTTTGTAATCCATGATCGAATTGTTTTTTTCTGTTCTTGTAATCCACGATCGAATTTTTTGTTTTTTTATGTTTTTTTTTTTCTGTAATCCATGATCGAATTTTATGTAATCCATGATTGAATTTTATGTAATCCATGATCAAATTTTTTGTAATCCATGATCGAATTTTTTGTAATCCATAATCGAATTTTTTGTAATCCAGGATTGAATTTTTTTGAAAATTTGTGATTTTTTTTTTAATTCATGATCGAATTTTTTGAAAATTTGTGATTTTTTTTTTTTAATCCATGATCGAACTTTTTGAAAATTTGTTATTTTTTTTTTTTAATCCATGATCGAATTTTTTTTTGCAATCCATGATCGAATTTTTTGAAAATTTGCTGTACTTTTTTTTTTTATTTCTTTTTATCCATGATCGAATCTTTTGAAAAATGATGATTTTCCGAAAAGATGTTAAAATCGTGATAAAGTTTTGATTATCATGATGTATTAAACCCAATTTTAAATTTTTATGGTTGAGTTTGCTGTAATTTTTTATTTTTTTTCCATGATCGAATTTTTTGAAAAATGATGATTTTTCAAAAAGATGTGAAAATCGTGACAAGGTTTTAATTATCATGAGGTATTAAACCATATTTTAAATTTTTATTGTTAAAGTTTTTGTTGAAAAAATTGTATGTTGATGGATTATTTATGCAAAAAAATGCATGTTATTATATTTTTAATGCAAAACTGTATTTTTTTTATTTGTTGTTCATGGATTTTTTAGTTGGAATGACTGATGTTAGCTGGCTCTTTGAAGAATTGTTTTTATTATTAATTTTTTAATGCAAAAAATGTATGTTCTTGATAATTGAGTTGTAGCCATGTTTGGAGCTTGCATTTTGTATTATATTATTCTGAATGTTTGTAATTGATATGTACGAAAATATTATTGTAAAAAAAGGTATTTTGCAATAACAAATAACAACGAATATGACTACATGAACTACCGCAACATATTATCACTACACATGGTGATTATTTTTCTTTTTGAACTGTCAGGTTAATTTTATCCTTTTTACATCTTAAAACAGTTGAATCATGTCAAGATCTGCAGAAGACCCTGCATGGCAACATGGGGTCAGACTTGATCCCAACAAGAAAGATAAAATTATTTGTAATTACTGTCAAAGAGTGATAAGTAGTGGGCTACATAGGTTCAAGCAACACTTGGCAGGGGTTAAGGGAGAAGTTTCTGCATGCACTAGTGTCCCTAGTAATGTAAAAAAATAGATGGTGGCAATTCTTCATGCTAACAAAGGTAAAAAAATTGCCAAACATAAGATGAATGAGGAGATAGCTAGTTTATATACACCATCAAGCAGGAATGATACAGAAGAGCAATATAATAATGACCTAGAAGAGCAATATAATAATGAGCTGGACATGGCCACAAGATTGAGTTTACATGAACAATATCAGAGGGAACGTGGGTTTAGAATGCCCAGTGGGTCTAGCTCAGACATGCATGGTGGGCCTAGCTCCGATATGCATGGTGGGCCTAGTTCAGATATGCATGGCGGGCCCAACTCGAGCATGTATGGCAGGCCCAGCTCAAATATGTATGGAGGGGTTGGTGGCAATATGTATCAAGGAGAATCAGTTGTTGAAGAAATTGTTTCTAGGTTACCTAGGAGTGCCAGTATTGCAGGTCATGGTCGTAAAGACCCATTTCTCTCAAAGCCTAAGTCACAACAGATAACCCTAAAAGGCATGATTAAAGGTACAAGAAACATGTTAGGGAGATATGTTGGTAAAGATGCAGCCAATAGCCCATATTTTCCACCTATGATTAGTGCAATCCAGATAGTCGGGCCCGGGATAAAACCCCCGAAGGAGCTCAGTGGGCCAATATTAGATGAAGAGGTAGAGGAAGTTAAAAAGTGGATTGAAGAATATAAACAGAGTTGGCCAAGGACAGGAATTACTCTCATGAGTGATGGTTGGTTGAATAAAGTTAGCAAAAAGGACTTTTTAAACTTCTTGCCCTATTCCCCAAAAGGTACAGCTTTTTTGTCTAGCAAAGACGTATCAGGGACGAAGAAGGATGCAAACTTCTACGTACGACTATATGATCAGATAGTGGAGGAGGTGGGAGATAAGCATGTAGTCCAGTTTATTACGGACAATGCGCGTGCATGTGTTTCTGCGGGCAGCAAGTTGATGGATAAGAGGAAGCATCTAGTATGGACCCTGTGTGCTGCACACAGCATCGATGTTATGTTAGAGGAGATCGGTGAGATCGAAATTGTGAAGGAGACTCTAGATGAAGCAAGGTTGGTGTCGAGATTTATATACAACCACTCTAAAATTTTATTTATGTTTAGAGACCACTCTAATAAAAAAGAGATAATCAGGCCTGCCATAACCCGCTTTGTGACCGATTACTTAGCTGTGGACTCCATTCGAAAATCTGAAGGTGCATTAAAGAGATTGTTTACTTTTGAAGAGTGGTTAAATGACCGCCTCTCGAAGTCCAGTATAAAAGTGGACAACATAATCTCAAATAGGTTGTTCTGGTCTCGATGTTCCAGTGTTGTAGAAGCCACTGCCCCTTTGGTCACGGTGTTAAGAATGGTGGATGCTGACAAGAAAGCTACCATGGGTATCCTTTATGAAGGTATTGAGAGGGCGAAATCAGCTATTAGGGAGAAGTGTAATTTTGCTAGCAAAGTGATCGAGATTATAGAAAAGAGGTGGAACACCAAATTTGGACGTCTAATTCATTATGCTGGTAAATATATATTTATATCATTACAATGTTTCAGTTTAAATCATTTTTTTATGAAATTGTAAATGACATTTTTCTACCTATATATTTTTTAGGTTACTACTTCAACCCAAAATTTTTCTATTTGACACCTGAACAACCCCACAAGATTATGAAAGGGGTCAGATACATTATTGCAAGGTTGGAGAGAAGCCATCGAAACCAAGTAGCAGCAATACAAGAGGTATTATTTAATGTTTGGGTAAGAACTTCATTGAGTTGTTATATTTGTGAGGAATAATGCACTAAAACGTAATATATTTGTTTTAGCTTGCTATGTATAGGGATGTTATAGGATCCTTCGGAACTAGACTTGCCAAAAATTCTCGAACCATGATGGATCCAGGTTATCCCCTCGCTAATATTTTGTTCATTCATATATTTAATCTTATGAATTGTTCTTGCCCTTACAATGCTTTTTACATTTTAATCCAGCTAAATGGTGGGAGATATATGGTACTGATGCACCTCACCTAAAGAGGATAGCAATCAAGGTGCTCTCCCAAGCATGTACTGCTACTGGCTGTGAGCGCAACTGGAGCACGTTCCAATGGTTGCACACTACTAGGAGAAATCAACTCACTTCTGAGAAGCTTCATAAACTAGTCTACGTTCATTATAATTTAAACCTCAGAGAGCGACAAATAAGAAGGAAGCTTGAAGACTATGGGCCGATAGACTTAGACATAATATTTGTCACAGACACAGCAGACTAATGGGTAGTAGAAGAGGAGGAGCCAGTGTTGCACAAGAGAGCGTTCTTTGAGGCTATCGGTGATGAAGATATTGAAGAAAGTGATGAGCAACATGAAAGAGGAAGCAGTCAGCCAATGTATTCACAATATGTCGGTGATATTGCACCTAATGAGGGAGAGTATGAAGGGGGTCTAAGAGAAAATGAGAGAGATGATGATTCTGAGGTCACCATATCCCAGTCATATTATTCACATATCGAGTCCCAACAGCAACAGTGTAGGGATGAGTACGACAGTGCAGGTGAGCATAAAGGATGGACAAGCTTCTGGGATTTTGGATTGGGAACATAACAAAACACTAACACTCAGGGATTTGGGAATAGTCAGACGCCCGCTAATATCGATGATTCGTTTTTAGATCGAATCCATGAATTGTCAAACGAATTCAATCAATGGCACCAGCGTGACCAAGAAGAACAACAACGTCGTCTATCATTTATTTTTAGATCGTATGTTACTAATTTTATGCTTTATTGTAGTCCATGTATGTTGATATACTTATTCCATGATAATTCTATGTTTATCCTTTTGTGTGATGTAAATTAAATTCTGAATGGCGGTTCATGCAGGGAAAGAACATATCAATATTCGCATATTCATTCAAAAACATGAAAATTCTTAATAGAGTACCCTCATTTCTTATTGAATTCCTAAAAAATAATATTTATAATGAATTTTAATAATTTTTTCGGATTTTTTTGAAGCTTTATTCTGACCGATTCACCCGATTCGCGATCCGGATCACCGATTCGCCGATCCGAATCATCGATTCGCCGATCCGAATCAATTTTTTGGGAACCCGATCCGGGTCACCGATCCGTTTTTTAAACCGTTGGATACATCTTTAGTTGCCTGATTTAACATCAGACGATTGGGACTAACTTCGAATTGCTTGATAATGGCCATTGCAATGTGTTGCGGGTGATTCGAGAGTTCCACCTTGGAACTGGCACCACACTCTTTTTTTTTTTTTGCCCATGCTCTTTTTTCTTTTCGTTTTTTTCTTTTAAAAAGCGGTTTGAAGGTGCAAGCTATGAACCATTTCATGGATTTCTTCATTTTGATTTCTTTAAGTAAACCAATGATTTAAAAAATACAAGGTCGACATGGAATCGCTCGGTACAACCCGGGAATCGATCACCCTGTGCCGATTCTATCAATATTTAGAAAATCGTCCGAGTCTAAAAGAAAACAGGCGATTTGCTACAATAAAACGGCATTTTTCTAGATTAAAAGTGTCTTTTGCTACAATAAAAACACTGATACACCAATCCGGACCGGTTCTTGACCGGTTCATTGTTTTAGCATGTGTTTTTTTTTGGTGGTTCACTATCTTTTCCACACAATAAAATGGAGATCTAAACCGGTTTTTGCGATGGCCGATCCTGGCCACCAATCCATTTTTTAAACAATAAGAGGTTCAAAGGATTCCCACAAGAGTAGAATATTTTTTAGCATCAATATATAACTCGCTTTACGTTCAAAAAATATATATAACTCGCCTCTGTCCCCATACCCCTCGTTCCTGGTGTCTCCACCCCAAGCCCCCCCTTTCCTTGATGTCTCTCCTTTGTCTTGAGTCGGTTCTCAAAATTATGTTTTCTTGAAATAGGGGTTCTTGCCATTCAAACTATGTTTGTTGCAATGGATTAGCAATCATTTTGTCTTTGATAATTTCCTTGCTTTGCTTTTTTACATTTGATATTAGTTGCTGGTTTGCTAGATTTCTTAATATTTTGTTTCTTATAACTATTTTCACTCATTTTTTTAGTGTGAATTTTGAGGAGCATAGACTGTGATATTATAATTAGCTTAATTTAATTGACTGGATTATTTGTTAATGATTGTATGCATTAGGGAGCGAATACATGTTTTCAAGATAACATGTTTTTTAGCAAATTAGAAAGGGCAGTAACTTTATGGAGATTTTCCTTAAATAAGTTCATTACAAAATGAATAGAAATTAAATATAACGGTTGGATCCATGGTTACCATTTATCTTTTCTTTTCTTCTTCTTTTTTTGTCTGTCCTTCGCTTATCCATGGTTACCAGTTATCTTTTCTTTTTTTCTTTTATTATTATTATTATTATTATTACTATTACTATTACTATTACTATTACTATTACTATTACTATTACTATTACTATTACTATTACTATTACTATTACTATTACTATTACTATTACTATTACTATTACTATTACTATTACTATTACTATTACTATTACTATTACTATTACTATTACTATTACTATTACTATTACTATTACTATTACTATTACTATTACTATTACTATTACTATTACTATTACTATTACTATTACTATTACTATTACTATTACTATTACTATTACTATTACTATTACTATTACTATTACTATTACTATTACTATTACTATTACTATTACTATTACTATTACTATTACTATTACTATTACTATTACTATTACTATTACTATTACTATTACTATTATTACTATTACTATTACTATTACTATTATTATACTATTACTATTACTATTACTATTACTATTACTATTACTATTACTATTACTATTACTATTACTATTACTATTACTATTACTATTACTATTATTATTATTATTATTATTATTATTATTATTATTATTATTATTATTATTATTATTATTATTATTATTATTATTACTACTACTACTACTACTACTACTACTATTACTATTACTTTTACTGTTATTATTGTTATTATTGTTATTATTATTATTATTAGCAGTCACTTCTTTTATTTGGGATTCATAGGCCCTGCATGTGAAATGAATTTGGAAGTTCCAAGTCCATAACTGTCCGAAGTGGGTCATTATGCCAAAGCATGCTTTAGAAATCTAATGACACTCTTAAAAAATAAAAAAAACGTGTAAATTGAGTGGTTATTTTGGAGCAAGGGATTTGGTAAGTAAATTTGTTACCTTTGAAGATGGAAAGAGGTGTTTAAATATTGAGAAAATATATAACGAGATTATTTATCTTTGGTACAAAGCGGTCACAGTTAATCTTGACCATTGGATATGAAATTGGGTGGCTATATTTATTTTATTGACCAAGCTCAATGTTCAAAAAAGATTTTTTCGAACTTTATAATACATCTAAGCTATCAAATTTCACATTGGATGGTTATAAGTAATTGTGACTTGCATGTATTAAAGATAAGCATTATCTACAAATTACAGTTGTCCATTCAATTTTCAATATAAAATATCCATACATCAAAATTTAATATTAAATTCAAAGGACCTTCAAAATCCACATGCCACCCAACTAGATGCAGTACACGAGGATGAGTATTATGAGGTTTAAATTGTCGAAGCCATCGAGAGTACCTACTGCAAAAACGTTTCTCCTTTTTGCAGGTATCTTGAGAACCCCTCACTTGTGAAATCAGGAGTCCCAAATATCGGGATCCCACTCAAGATCGTATACATAATTAGCTAAATGCGAAATAGATAAATACAACTATAATTTGAGTGTAAGAAATAAAACAAACATAAAAATCATACCACAACAACACACGATTTACGTGAATCGCCCCATAGGGCTATCTACGGCGTCGACAATAGAAATTCACTTTCTCAATGAAGATCACAGTTTTGGGTTATAAGAGATAATATCTATCTCTAAACATTAGTAAAAAGCTATTACCGATCTTCCTTTTTAAACTCGCTCTTCTGACCAAGCAACATAGTCAATCAATGCTTTCTTTTCCACCGTAATACGGTTACCGAAAAGATAACCTCGAGAGCAATCGAGAGAGTTTCTCTTCCTATTAGTGGAAGCCTTACTAACCCAAATCTCTGAGAATACTGCCTCTCTCTCAGAGGTCATGTCTCTATCTCTCTCTTGGAGATCCATTCCCATAACTTTCAAAGGGATGACCCTCAAAAAAATGGGTATTGTATCTTATTTGAACTCTTATACATATATCATTTTCTTGCTTCTCAATAAAGTCATTTTCTTTACAATAATACCCTTAATCTTTTAGAATAAATTATGGGTTTGGTGATTCGGCATCACCAAACCCAACAATCTCCGCCTTGATAGCAAAATCACCATAATTGCTTTGGCAACCTTCATTGAATAGATTTTTTTATTTCTTCTCACTTGCCTCCCTTGTGAAATTTTCACAAATACTTTGCCTCCATATTTCTCCACCTCAAACTATGTATCCATCAAACTCCACCATTCATCATTTTCTTGTAGCAAGCCTTAGCCCCGTACACACCTTGTGCTCTGATTCCAATTGTAAGGGTCGTGAGAACCCCTCGCTTGCGGAACCAAATCCCACCCAAGATTGTATACATGATTGGTTAAAGATGAAATATGGTTAAATATGAAATAGACAAATACAACTATAAATCGAGTGCAATGAATAAAGCAAACATAAAAATCATATCATAACAACACACGATTTACGTGGTTCACCCCATAGGGCTACATCCAAGGCCTTGGCAAATAGAAATCAACTATCTTAATGAAGATAACAGTTTTGGGTTATAAAAGATAATACATATCTCTAAACATCAGTAAAAAACTATCACTGATCTTCCTTTTAAAACCCGTGCTCCCAACCGAGCAACACCGTCGATCAATATCTTATTTTACACAGCAATACTGCTATCGAAAAGATAACTTCGAGAGCAACCGAGAGATTTTCACTCTCTATAAATAGAAGTGTTACTAACCCAAAACTCTAAGAATACCACCTCTCTCTTAGACGTCATGTCTTTCTCTCTCGCTTTGACGTCCATCTCCATATTGAAAGTCCAATCCCATAACCCCCAAAGGGGTGACCCGTAAAACGATGGGTATTATGTTTTTTTTTGAACTATTGTATAAATATCAATTTCTTGCTTTTCAAAAAAATCTATATTCTTTTTACAATAATACATTTTATCTTTTAAAAAAAATTATGGCCATGGTGATTTGGCTATCACCAACCCAATGATTTTCAATATTAGGTAGTGTTATTTAACGAAGTATGTGGCCTACAGTAAGGGGATTTCGAAAAATCTCAGAAGATGGGATCGGAGAAGGAGGTATGGGAAACATTCTCACTGTCGGATTGAAGGGTTGGGGCAACAAATCGCCAAATGGAACAACTTGCATATTTAGTTTAAGGCTCTGATGATAGAAATGGTCAGCTAGCCTTAGAATGCTACTTTAGAGCGACTAAGCCCCTAATCCATAAGCTCATTTCTAAGCAGGTAAAGGTTATATGAAACACCTGAACTTTTAGGCAAAACATGCTTAGGAGTTTCCTTCACTAGAGGATGAGGATGATAGTGGGAACATTCCTGTGACCATTGAAGAGTTGGAGCAAACCACCATTCAATCCCTCGAAGGAATAAATATCGTAGACTACCCTCGAAGTATTGTCCGATTGAAAATGCCTAATGAGCAACTTCAATGGATGACTGAGCTATCAAGTACAAAAAATCATCAAACCCTCAATAGAACTAAGCAGTAGGGAGCGTACTTAGACGATGAATCAAGGAAGAACTTGTATCTTAAGCTGGAGAACATTTAATATGTCCAAGATGAAAGAAAGACTAATGCGATCTTGTTGGGGATTTTTTCTTCTTTTCACCCATTTTTTTTTCTTTTTCTTTTCTTTGGGCAAAGATCATTTACTAGTAGTTTTATTACATTAACTTTTGCTTCAAAGAAAATAAAACTAACAAATCCAAGATCTTAAAAACCTTGATGTCATTAAACTAATTTTCTTTAAACAAAGAAAATATCCACAATTCTTATGCTTGGGAATATAAAGACAATATAATTAAATATGACAAGAAAAAAAAAAAGTGCCGGATATTACCTCAACCGGGCTTATTACACCCCATATTGAGTCACCACTATCCGATGGTACGGGATCAACCTTCAATCTCAACCGGAAAAGCAAGTTTAGGTCAAGCCCTCTAATGGAACTATGATCTCCTTTATCACAAATCTAAAACCCTTAGATGAATCCCTTTAGCAACTTAATTTGAGAGAGGTGAATTATCTTTTTGTTACACCCTAAAAGCCTTAGCCATAAATTCATAGTTGAAAGATGGGAGAAAGAACTTCATAGCCTAAACCATTAAGTTCTTTCACAATGTGGAAGAGAGATCTCAAAGATAAGAGAGTGGGACGTGCCCCTTTTTGGGCTTTCATGAAAGAGAGAAATTTTTCTTAAGAGAGAAATTCTAAGTGGGGCGTGTCCCTTTGTGGGATATGAGAAAGAAAGATAGAAATGAGGTATAAAAGATAAGGTGTAGAGATTTTGGGTAGAGATAATCCAGGCTTTGAACAAGATTGGAGTTTCTTTGAGTTTTCCTTAGCTTGCCTTTTCTTGTGAGATTGAATATGAACCATTGATCTTGGGTGACTTGTGGGTGAGAGATTTGAGTCATCCATTTCATAGATGGGTCATCAACATTATAAAAGATGCTACAACATTTATCCTCATTTCCTAAACTATTTTTCCATCAATAGAAATTAAATAAAATAATTTCAAATATAATATTATGCATACCACAATTATGCACAAACCTTCACATGCTTTCCAAAAATTCATTCAAAGCTCCCTCAAGCCAATACGTTTCCAAAATACATAGCAACTTGGCCTACAAGCCAAAGTCACTTATCACAAAAAAAAATAGAAAGCTTCTAAATGAGTGGGGCGTGCCACTCATGAAAGGATCTCATGGGCCCCACCATCTAGGCCATGGTGGGCCCATGTGCACAATGGGCCCTTATGTAATTTTAAATATTTTAAAACTCAATAAAATAATTTTAGAACTTATTTGAATATTCAAATCAATATAAAATCAATATATTTGATTTTATAAATCCAAATTTGACAAATAAAAAATCCAATGATCTAGAAAAATTCAAATAATAATTCTAAAAAATCATATATCATAAAATAAAGCTAATTAAATTCATAAGATGATAAAATGATCCATATGATATAGGAATCAATAAAGCACTAGGGCACTCCACCTTCAACTACGGACTACGGACTACATTTGCTTTATCAAACTGACTTAGTATTTCCCATGACCCATAGTCCGTACAAGAACTCATTAGTGGGTCACCAAAGTCTGGCCGACCAACCAAGGGGTCGCAATCTCAGTCTGTAGATTTCAAGTTCTCCCCTAGAAACGTTGCAAGGTCACCTAGACCTAATGCGACCATAGCTTCTATGGCACATAGGGATATCTCCCGCATAGGCATAACCTTCATCTTGAAAGTGATTCGTTTTTTCGAAACGATCTATCATTATGCATGTCGTGTGATAGTACATGGATGAGGCTTTGGCCCCGATCTATGAAAACCACCATCACAAATAAGGGTCACACAGTCCCTCGGCTTACTCATCCGGGCATACTTCGACCTGATCAAGGGATGACCCAATAAAACCCTTATCGATTAATTTTATATGCCAAGTTAACATAGATTTTTCCCAACCGACTAGCTTAAACCGTCAAGCACAGTTCGGTATTAACAAACATCACTTGCTTAGTATGATCCACGAAAGACCACACTTCCACTGAATTCATATTCCACTATATCATTTCATTTTTTTACAAGCACTCATAAAGCCATTAATGGCCACATTCACCCAACACAAGAGCCTATCAAATAAGGTTCGAATGGACCCCCAAAATTTTGATATTTGGATCAAGAAAGATGTTATTTCTCACTTCTTTCAAGATAAATTGAGAGAAAATCCAGCAAAAGACGAAAGAAAGAAAGAAAATAATGGAGGAAAATGAAAGTGATTATCTGAGAGCTTAAACACTTCCCTCGAGGAGAGTTGGAAGTATTATCACCACACCACCAATTTGGTTGCACTAAAACTTCCTTGATCATCATTATCATCATCCGAACCTTATCGCAACTGGGATTGGCTAGCTAAAACTCCTTTAATGTTGGAGGAAATCTTTTTGATACAAGCAATGAGACTCAAGTCAAGAGAGAACGAAAAACAATTCAGTATTCAACTTCGATGGTCAAAAGTTACAGTTTTCAGGGGACAATGACTTGAAATGTTATCGTTAAGTGGAACACAAGTGTGAGAGGGAAAATCAGAGAATACGTTGTTATAATTTTGGGGACTGAGAGTTAGACAATTTGTATTGCTTATTTGAAGATTTTTGGGGGCTTCCTTGCTATTTACTTTTCTTCTTTTAGTATGTTCTCTGCTGAGTTTTATGTTATTGAATTTTGTTTGAGAAATTGGTACATTTTGTTTGAAGAATACCTTCTCTGCTGAGTTTTTGTTCGTGTAACTGCTTACCCAAAAAGGTGCTCAATACACATGGAAGCGCATCATACGTGCTCTTTTGCCAGTCTTTGTAATTCGGACCGGTGTAAAAGGGCGAATGGGTCGGGTTGGGTCATGTCCAAGTTGACCCAACCAGACTAGGTCCAAGTCAGACCCGGATCCCACCCACTAGCTCCGGTCAGGTTCTAGTCTAAAATTCTTTTATATTTTATATTACAGAATGAGTGCTATTTATATGTAATTTATACTTAATATATTCAAGATGGATTGGCCTCGACCCGAACCCTCAGTCTGATAAGATCCATGTTGGATCCGGACCTAGACCCCATCAGGTCAAGATCAAGTGGACCCAAACCCAACCTAAACGCAGTCGGGTCAAGCATTGCCTTGTTTTACCCCTCTCTCTCTCATTTATGCATCTGACTCTCAACAACAAAAAAATAATTCTCAACAGAAAAAAAAAAAGAAAAAAAAAAAAAAGAAGGAAGAGAGAAACCTTCTCCGCAAGAATCCCTTTAAGCTTCACGCTATAAGATATCATATAATAATAATATATTATAATAAAATTAGGAAAAAGTTTACATAGAGGCTTAGCTCTAAACAATCAAATTAGAACCCTCCTCAAATATTTTATTAGAAGACGTGGTTTTGATGCCTAAATATCCTCAAATTGATTATCTCAACATCAAGATGCATGGACATGAGAAAAAAAATGAATTTTAAGTTTTAGAAATAGCACATCTTCTAACGCATTTTTGAACCGTCAATTTTCAAGATTTTCAAGTTTTCATAGATTTTTTCATCTACTAAGCTTTAAATTTTATAATTAAAACTTAAAATATATTTAAAGCTATCACAAAAATTTTAAGTATTGAAACCACATTTCTCGCTCTTTGAAAATGCACTTTACTTTGATTGTTTAGAACCTCAGCCTTAAACAAACAGCACCCATGACATTATAATAAATTACATAACGTAATAAAATAAATAGTGCATCTAAAGTATTCTAGATCCTATGAATTAGACGCGGACCCACCCATAGGGTCCAGATGTAGGACCCAAACACAAACCCAACTTGAGTCAACCCGACCCGGTACCCACCCGTCAGGCGTTCCAAGGATAGTTGGGAGTGAGGCCCATGACTTTGACCCAATTATAAAGACTTCAAAATACCCACACGGGTGTTGCTAGTTGGACCGAAGTGGGTGACAAGAGTGGACAAACCTAGCAACAGTAATGCCAATGCCAATAGCTACAAATAATGTACTTAGTAGTTGACCACATTGGTGCCCAGCAAAAAATCACAAGCCCCTACTACCATTAAAAGTACACCCCAGAAAGATGGCCTCTTTCTGGGAAAGTGACAGAGAGGGAGGGACCACCTAATTTCCAAAGTACAAAAGCAAGCTAGGGCACAAGGCGGTAAGGCTTCAAAAAGGACATTGCCATCCAAAGAGAGAATCCAAGTGCAGTGCGTGAGAGAAAAGCAAGACCACCCAAAGTCCAAAATCACCACCCAAGGTAGTACAATTTGAAAAAGATGGTGCCCAACAAGTGAGAGAATCCCAAAGGGTACCCTTGGGTGGGGTGGTAGTAGGGGTTGCAGTGGTCCCGATGGGTATACTCAACCTCAGGTCCCGGGATGGGTCCAAATTTTGGGCCGAATACCATCCAACTGGACCAGTTCAAATTTGCGCCGAATACTATCTAACTGGACCCGTCCAAATTTTGGGCCAAATACTATCCAACCGGACCTGACTCGTACCCATAGTCATAGGGTATATGATGAAAATCATGCACCTTTAGGCCTATGCTGGGTGTTCATATTGTCACAACAGTAGACTTTTTACAACATTATTGGCCAATAAAAGAAGCTTATAGTCATAGGGTATATGATGATAAAATAAAAAAAATAAAAATAAAATAAAAAAACTCATAGTCATAGGTGGATCCGCAATGGATCCGACCAGACCCGGGACTTGACAAGTCCAAGTACGGGTACAAATTTTGAACCCGAATACTATTCAGGTCCATGTCCAAGTCCGGGTCCCAGACCCAATCCAGCCGTACCCGACCCGTGACCACCCCTAAGTGGTAGAGGCGGCGGGTGGTGGAAAGCGAGAGAGATATCACACAATTTAAGAGGATTAAGAGGGACAGAGAGAAAGGGATCACACTCACCTCAAGAGATAGAGAGATCACACCCCACCCACTCTAAGGGCCAAGCCAACTCTTGCAAGCTTCAAGACTCCCAAAGGACAATTAACGAGCCAAGGCGCAACCAACATGACAGAGCCCAGCACGAGCCAGAGTGGACCCGCATCAGCCTAGGGGCACAAGCCTCATCCTTCTCTCTCTCTCTCTCTTTCTCTCTCTCTCTCTCTCATTTGCATCCCATTCATGGAATATGCCCGTGCCATAATTGAAAACCAAGAACTCCACTGAAAAAGCATAAATGCCCTATCAACAAACCACCCCACCACCACCACAGTTAAACACAAAACACTCACAATAAAAATCATAACAAGGACAATAAGTATTTAACACCATGATTAAACACGAAACACTTGAAGTATTAATTATAACAAACACTTGGATTAATAACATTTCGAGGTTCTAGCTTGCGGTGCAGTTCTATAATATATAGAAGCCACTGAGTTTTAGAATAACATTCAAACCAGAAGCGAAGCCATAAAGCACCTTTACATAACAATAACAGAACACCTACCCAAAGTTGCCATTTCCCATAAACCCTATACTTGCCTCACTAACCGCTCATTTACCAGAAAGCAATCATCATCTCAAGATACTAGTTCCGGTTCCTGCACTTCTCCATGGCCCTTGGAGCTATCAAAACAAAAGGAAGTAAAATTTTTCAGAGAGGCAATTGGGTGGAGACAGAAAACAGAGCATTGGTAGTTAGGCAAGTCTCAATGGCACCATATACCTAAGCCAATGGCATCTGAACCCTTCATGATTCGAAGCCTCTTGCATGAATCAATGAACATCCTGCCATAAATTTGAAGCCAGTAAGTAAAGAGAGATGAAATATCAAAGAAGAAAAATAATACAATACAATGTGGGTACTCAATGATTCGAGACTTATTCCCAAGGAATATCATTGTGATTTCTAGTATATAATTATGTGAATTTGTTAACCAGCGATTTCACACTCCATAGGAACATCGCCCATAATTCCTCAGTCCCATGCTATCCCACATATTTGTTTCTTTAAAATGGAATGCGTTGAGAATCAAATATTAAAATATAATGGTTTGAGTCTGATACTTTCAAGTATACAAGTCTATACGAACATGTATCAAATGATTAGAAACTTAGAAATAAAGCTTGAGAGTCGCAAATTATACTCCAATGGCTCCTTTTATTTTTAGTTTGTATATTGTGGTTATCGTCTGATCTTCAAGTACAAGTTGATAAGTGTATCCTAAAAGGGTCGGTTAAATGATTTCGTCTTACTCCCAAGGGACATCTCCCACAAGCATCCAGTCACCATCCTTATCCTCATATGTGAGCACGTACTCTGATCCATTCAAAAGATCCTTCAATTTGCTCTCACTCAAGCCATCTCTACCAGAAACTCCATGGGAGCCACACTGACCTGAAATCATTTGAAAATATCAGTAACTGAATCCTAGACTACAAATTCTTTTATAACAAGAAAGCCCCACATAGCAATAAAGAAAAAGAATAACAAGTAACAGCACACAGTTTCATGGCATTTCAATTTGAACAGTGTAAGCATACAATATAAAATATTAACTGAATAACAAGAACTCAAATAATCCTAAAGAGCACAAAAAGAAGAGCCAGGATACACGATAATGAATTACAAATAAAGATGCTCACCAATGGTAAAACAGCTGAACATCTTCTCAAGGGCAGTGGACAGCTCCTGGTAAGCAGAGTAAGTTTTAAGGTCTACTTTCCTCAGGTATGGAGCACCATCCATGCTGACTTTGACAAACAGACCACCGAAACCTGGTTTCCCATCAACTTCTTCATTATTCTTGGGATTGGCTGCCAATGTGTTCTTCCTGAATGATCTAATAGGGGGCCACCCAACCACCTGTTGCCTGCCATCACAATATCAAATGGTGAAGACCAACATTCATTTCAGAAAACATAATTAGCACATTTTTAATACTGATTTTCTTTCCTTCATTTTTTTTACAGAAATGGTGCAGAAGGACAAAATTGCCATGAAGACAGGCCAGACATGAAGTATGACAGAAACTTTTGCCTGCAATGAATATATGGAAGGTAAAATAACCAAGACAGTCATTCCATGTATGCTAATAGTCAATGTTTGGACCAAAACAAATTTCAAGTTGTTATCTAAATGCAGACGTCATATAAAGAAGCACAAAAAATATAAAACCACAAGATCCAACATCTGTTCTCAAGGCAGATGTAAACATGAACCAAATTTCTGATGACTCGCATTCAACCTGGAAACATGGTTCGTCTCCATCATCCATTCTAAGAATGGAGGGTCAGTTTTATAATGCACACTACATAGTATGTGCACGGTATACATTCCCAACAAAGAATGTGTTACAAGTACACTACGTTGTCTATATCTGCACCATGACATGAAAGAAGAATGCAATCTAGTTAAAAGCTACAAGAAGTCAAGAGCGAAGGTCTACCACTGGCTAAATTTAAGTTTTATTCACATCATATAGATCAACCCCGAAATGCCCTTGATGCTTGAAGGTTATGTTCATCGTTCGCAAAGGAATTGATATATTACCACTAGTTAAAGATAATCATAAATATTTTACTAGGACCTCGAAAAAAAAAAATTAAAGCATAGCAAACTAAAACACAGATTTCTAGAGGAGTCAAGATTTTTTTTGTGATGGGTGTAAAGGAGTCAAGATCTAGGACTCACTTTGAAGCAGGAGCAACAACATAATTATTCACGGGATTCGTCTGATTCGGCTCATTGGGGGCACGGACCCTATCCTGAGACATCTTTGGAGGAGCAACCTCCTTAAGCATCGGCGATTGATCCTTCAATGATACTGGCATAACAGGTGTTTCAGAAAGAGGAGGCCTAGAGGGCACAATACCAGAGGCCCGATGGTCCAGGCCTCCCGTATGCCAGGTAGCAGACCCTTGCTTAACAGCAACAGCATTGACCCCAACACTCGCTAGGAACCCCTCTGAAAAAACCCCACCTTTTGCCTCTAAAAACCCATCATCAATAGCATCAGAAAAACCCCTTTTGTTACCAGAAAAGATGCCATTCCTCCCATTCTTCTCCTCTGAAGTGTTCTCTTTCAATGGGGCCAAAGGGAAGAGGGCCTTCTCGTCTAATTTCAAAGAGGGTAAGAGACAAAGCTCTGGATCTCTAACAGGAGACCTCGAACCAGGAAGCCCAAGCCTTAACTCTGTCTCTTTTAGGTTTAGGGAGTCTTCTTTCTCCTCTAAAGGACATGTTATTACAGAGCTCTCCAAGGAAGAGGCATCCGATAGTCCCATATAATTGTGTTCTCTCAACCCAGAGTTGTTATTGCTGAGATTTTCTGAAGAAGCTGACGATATGAGAGAGGGAACCCCTTTTCCCAATCCCTCCTCGACATGGCCAAGAGGTGGAGACATCGAATTTTCCTGATAATGTTTTACCTCTTTACGTTGATATATAATTACTCAAAATCTTTTACTTCAAAATCAACGCCTGATAAAAAACAAACACCCAACAAATTTCTTAATAGAACCCAAAGAATTTCTACCAGAAATCAATACCAACAACCAAATAAACAAAGTCCAGAGCAATATTGAGAGAAACCAAGAAAACACCACCAAAAAGACAGCCTAAGAGAGAAAATCCACGAAGCCGGATATTGCAAACATTGGAGAGAGTTCATATCGTAGTGAATTACCGAGCTAAATCATAATTTTTATAGGAGGGATACCACCATTGAGTGCAATATGATTCTGAATCCAAACCCCTAATAAAGGGAAAATACAGAGTAAATAATTCTATAGTACAAGAAATTTACTTGTGACCATAAAATTTACAGAGCTAACCTTTCTAACAAAGAGGAACCCAGAAAAATTTTTAAATGAATCCAAATCCCAAAGAACAAGGCCTGCACTAGAAATGTTCTAAAACTCAAATGGACCATGACCTCTTTGAATATGGATCACAAAATATTACTACATATACAGAAAATGAACATTTGGATACAGAGAAAATGAAAATTTTTAAAAAAGTAGAATCTTGAAAAAGAAGAAAAAAGGTAAAACCCTAAGTTAAAAGCCTCCACTGATATTAAGCACTCCAATCTCAAGACTTACAAGACAAGGACATCTCTACCACAGAAAAAACCCAAAATCTCAAATTTCTTCACCACCAAACAAAAAATGATGAATGAAACCCAAATCATTAGAATTTCCGCCACTTTTACAAAACAAATACTGAGTAACCCCATAATACAAAAACTACTCCACTTTTTTCAAAAGAACCAGTGCCATTTATTCAAATAAAACAGTGATTAACCCAAAATCATAAAAAACATTTCCCCATTTTTTAACCACTTAAACCTGAATCACTAAAACTTACCTCATTCCCCAAAATAAACCGCGCCTAACAGTAGAACTTCGAATTCCCACATGAAGCTTAACGCCTAACCCTTAGACCCAGAGAAAACCGACACTCCTGAAAAGAACCAGCAGCCTACAACCAGTAAAATCCCCAAGAAAAAAGCTCATCCAAAATCGAGAAATCCCGATAAAACGGCAAAAGATGAAAAGAAGATAGAGAGCGAGCGAGAGGGAGGGAGAGAGAATGAAGATTAGAGCTTACCTTAAAACTTTTATCAGTTCAGTTCCAGAGAGAAGTTAGTTCAGTTTTCATGCACACACGAAACATCAAAGAGCTAAGGACCCTCCATTGTAGAGCAAGAAACAAACTCTGAAACCCCAAAACAGTCCCTCCCTCTCCTCGTAGTGTCAAACGCACGGAGCACACTCAGAAGAAAGCCTTCGTCTTCTTTTGCACCAACAAAACTATACCCGATAACCGGACAGACCGGTTTTATCGCAGGCCCTTGACGATGGACGGCTGGAATTCAACGGAGTGGAACATTCCTGACCGTTGGATCGGGTGGGTGCTTCGGAGTCTAGTTTGTTGGAATGACAAAAACGCCCTTGAACGTGGGAGGGGACGGCGGGATTTCGTTTTCCTCTGGGTCCATGCACAACTCGTGCTGTTAGTTTCCCGAAATGTTCAATGTGTGCGATTTGCGCTGAAGTTTTTTGAAATTTCGGTATGAAGATTTCGGACGCTATCCCATTTTGTTAACGCAAGGTAGTTTATGCTCAATAGAGGAAAAATTATACATTAAAATGTAGAATTATAGATGCATCTCAAAATTTTTAACGCAAAGGTTGTTTTATTGCTGAAAAAGTCTCTAATTGATCATCTCAACTTCGAGATGTATAAATCTTAAAAATAAATAAATTTTGAATTCCAAAAATAGTTCATTTTGCAGCACATTATCCAGACCGTCCATTTTCAAGATTTTCATATGTTTATAGATCTACTTGATTTTAACTATTTTTTAAGTTTAAAATTTATTTAAAGATAATCCTATGAATTTTTTATAACAAAATTATATGTTACAATAAAATTTGGAAGCCCGCCTTAAATTTATTTAAAGAGAGTCCTAAGAATTTTTTACAACAAAATTACATGTTAGGATAAAATTTGGAGGCTCGCCTTAATTGAAATGTTGCACGTTGCAACGTTATAGAAACCACACCCAAAATTATATTACCAATAGTAGAGGATAAAAAATCTCTGACTTTTTTACCTCTTCACTAATTTATTCAAACTAAGGTCACAGTCTTCTATATCGAATAATATGGTATTATTATAAATATTTTGTTATTAGGGAAAATTTTACCCATAAAAATAAAATAATAATAATAATAGTTAACTTCATATGTATTTTTAAAAAAGGTTTCTTATGCGGGGAACTCAATTCTAATATTTGCAACCCCCCAACCCATCAAATTCTATCGATATAAAGTGCGGACCCCTCACATGCTTAGGTTTTAAAAAAAAAAGTGTATATATTAATGATCGCCATATTAGAGATCATGTATTCTTACAAAATCATATCCAAAATCGATATCGAAAATAGATCATGAAGAGGAGATGCATTTCTACAAGTTTGGAGACTCATATAAACTACGCCCATGTTTTTATTTAATTTCTAAAGGGAAAAGTTTATATCGAGCCTAGGCTCTATACAATCAAGTTAGAGCCCACTTCACAAATTTCACTAAAAGAGGTTGTTTTGATGTCCAAATATCTTCAAATTGATCATCTCAACATCAAAATGCATGAACATGAGAAAAAAATGGATTTCAAGTTTTGAAAATAGTGTATTTTTTAACGCATTTTTGGACCGTCAATTGTCAAGATTTTAAAGGGATCCCTGGCTCTTTATAGGGATCCTATGGGTTAAAAATATATTTTAAAGCTATCACAAATATTTCCAGTATTGAAACCACATTTCTCGATACTATTTGAAGGTAGGCTCTAATTTGATTGTTTAGAGCCTGGGCTCTATAGAAACCGCACCCGGTTTCTAAACAACCATCAAAATACATATGACTTTGACGAGGAGAACAGGATAAAAATATTAACTAGTTGAAAAGTGATGTGTACCTTGATAGATTTCTCTTTCAATATTATATTATGCTGGATATTTAGTCATAAAAATAAGTTTATATAAGGTCTCAACCTTATATTGTAGAAGTGCGGTACACTAAAAAAAACTATCAAAACATATTGTTTTGATACTACCAGACCCTCCAATTGATCATCTTGACCTCAAAATGTATCGTTATGAAAAAAATTTGATTGAAAATACAGCATCTTGTACCGCATTATCTAGACTATCTTTCAAAATAATTTTCTAAGCCATCTGAAAGTTTTTCGGCACCAAGGCTATAATTTTTAGCGCAATTTAGAGCCACACCTTACTTAGATTGTTTTAAGGTTGACGCCTTATACAAAAACACGCCATCTCGTCATTAATGTTGCTATATTTGGAGGAAGAAATACTCCATTTTATGTGGGCTCCTTCGGAAAGATGTCAAAGATATTGAATCTAAAATTTTATTGAATTACTAATGACCGCTACCATGACTATTTATTTAAAAAGAAATTTTATTTTTATTTTTTTAAAATTTTAAAATTAGTTAATCTTAAACTTTCCTTGTCATAATGTTTTTGGACCATTCATTTCAATTTCTCAAAAATATAAACTTCTAAGGTTTAGGTTCCTTCTTTCGTTGAAATTCATGATTAATTGATGAATTTTAGAGAGAGATGGCAAATGGAGATATTACAACAAAACTTTGTCTTATTTAGAATTTCTCAATTAATGTATAATATTCCTCTCAATTTTTTAGAAAGAGATGTGCGAGTATGTTGACGGGTAACCAAGAGTGCTGGACATCAGCTTCGGTTTCACGTGGAAAATTACCTTTCAATAAGACAAAGGAGAATAATATCTCTTGTACTCTTTTTTGAAAAAATAAAAGGTATTATTGTTAAAAGATTTCATCTTCTCTAGGGAGTATACTATCCATTTCCTCCCTCCGGCAAAACATATCCTAAGGATAATTTTTATATCTAAAAATTTGGGGAGTAATCTCTACAGTAAAAAAAATTTCACAAATAAACTTTTTATATGATAGCAAAAATAATGCCTCAAGATTAAACAGAGACTGTCTAATTTTTTTTAATAGCTAGATCTAAGTGTGACGAAGCTCACAATTCAAAATAATAATAATTGTTATATGGTTGGCAAAGTTTGCTTAGGAAAAAATCAATCTAGGTGTTTTGACCGAGGGAGTAGATGTGCAGTGTTGCTCTTGAGAGTACAGTGTATTCGCCTATTTTAAATATGTGTATGATCGTTAGGGTAGACATTTCCTATTGAAAAGTTAAAATACTTTTTTTCCAAAATTTCGCCATTTTGCTGATTCCACGGAAGTTGTTGGTGTAGGAAGACCTAGCTTACCGTAAATGGAAAGTAAAATAAGTACTTTTTTTTGTTTATGAACTTTTATCACGAAATAATTTCAACTAACTTACCGTAAATGGAAAGTAAAATAAATGCATTGTTTGTAAACTTTTATCACGAAATAATTTCCCACTAATATCCACAAGAAAAGGTACCCACTTTATATTCAAATGAAAGATAAGAGTGTCCTCATTGAAAACACATGGAGCCCGCTTAAAGATGCAAATCTTTTCAAAAGGTGAGATTTGCAATGTATTCAATAGCAAATTATTAGGATGAGCAGGAAGATAGCAATAAAAAAATGAAAAAGTTTCTATAAAGTTGTAATTTTAAAATGTAGAATTAAAGGTACATCTCAAAAATCCATCAAAAAATATTGTTTTGATGTTGAAAAACCCTTTAATTGATCATCTCGACATCAAGATGTATGAATATGAATAGTAAAAATATTTCGAGTCCGTGAAATAGTATATCTTGCAACACATTATCTGGACCGTCCATTTTCAAGATTTTTATGTATTTATCGATCGACTTGATTTGAACCATTTTTAGAGTTTAAAATTTTGCAATTAGAGATGAAAATAGATTCTTGAGTAATACTAAGAATGTTTTACATCAAAATTACATTTATGATAAAATTTTGAGGTGCTATAGGTCGCGGAATCCAATTTCAAAGCCTTTTTCTCAAATTCTTTTTATTCAGTACTATTGTCAAAAAAAAAAAAAAAAAAAGACGGAAAGAAAGAAGAAGAAGATAAAATTTAAAGGTGCGCATTCATTGGATTGTTTAAGGTTGCAACCTTATGCAAACCACACCTTTAAAAAATTATTAGGATGATAAAATTAGAATAAGATAATGATGAGGGTGCTGTGAACAAGAGCTTAAAGTGAGAAAATAATCTTCTTTTTTTGATAAAAAGAAAATAATCAAGAGAGAGCTTGATAAATTTGAAAGTAGTTGATAAATTTCAAAAAACATTAATAAACTATCAGAGTAGTCCGGTTTATTTTCCGAAAATTTGGAAGTAGTTGATGAATTTTTGATCCATGATTTTGTAGCTCGAAAGATTAGTGTCAAATGATATGCAAAGAATTAACTGATGAACAACTAAAAAGCAAAGATTAAAAACATCTAATGTTCAAAACCTATTTTCAATCTAATAATCATGTGGGTCGACATTATGACCTGTAAGATTTTAGGTCCAAAATCCATGTCGAAGATAAAATTACGAAGGACACCACATTTGAATAGGGCGTTTGCCACGCCATTTATAAGGAATTTGTTTCACCCTAATTTTTATTAATAATCTTAAAACCACTAGATAAACAATTTTCAAAAAAGTAAAAAGGATTTGTTGCACTTCTGGCCGTATATCTAATGTGCACTAAACCGAATAAGAAATGTTAACCCATTTTTCCCTATCCTCAAAATTCTATTTTGTAGAGGTTTTTCCAAATTTTATGGGTGAATTTCTATTGCATTAGCCTGGTGGTTTTTTTTTTTTTTAGGAATATGCTCAAGGCTGGTGATCTGGAAACCCTTACAATAGCGTGAAAAATTATTTCCTTCCTTAATTATAAAATTCAAAGCACCCAAAATGATACAAATTGTATACCTATAAACACTTGAAAATCTATAAATTGGCGGCCTGGTTAATCTCTTATAATGTACACTATTTTTAGGATTTAAAATCCTATTTTTTTTAATATTCATACATCTCAAGGTTCAAATGATCATATGAAAGATTTTCCAATGTCGGAAAAAAAAACTTCTCCCATGGGGATTTTTGAAGTTTGCCTTAATTTATAGTATAAGGTTGAAACATTAGACAAACTTTTTTTAGTTTGCGTGTGTGTGACTGAAAATGATATGGGAGTGTATACAATGAGACCTTTTATCTTCTTTTTTTTGGGTAATTCAACGGGAAGATAGGCCTTTGCCCATTTTTTCAATAGATTAAGGAGTTATATTTTGAAAGTGTTAATTCGAGAGTTATATTTTGAAGGTGTTAATTCGAGAGTTATATTTTGAAGGCGTTAATTAGGGGTATCAGCGATAGGAATGGATACCATGATGTGGTAACTAGGTATGGGGATGCTACCACTACAACCCCAACCCCTTTCCTAAGAAGCCTTTTATCGTCATTATAAGGAGGCCACTTTTACTACTAGCCGCTAGATTCCAATTTGTATGGATTGGGGTGAGTCATAAAGTTCAAGAAATGTTTCTCTTGAACCTTGAGTCTAATCAATGGAATACCCATAAGCACCTTATTTGAAATCTGACGAATAAGAATAATTTTGACCTTCTTGTAGTAAAAAGAAATGATCTCTTTGTATACTTTTCCAAATGGAATTATGAGCCAACTGATCTATAGCACAATATAAGCCAAATGGCCTTAGATTAAAGGAGAAAGAAATAAATGACTAAATGTAACAAAAAATAGGGGGATCTAATCGAGCCTAATTTTTGCGTGCATATAGATCTTATCCAGACACTCAAATTTGAGATTAAAGGAAAAATAAATTTAACATCGCACTAAAATTTTGGAGTAAAATGAATATGTTGTTTTTGATGGAATTTGGAGTAACAGCCCCTATAAGACTATTGATAGATAATCGACAACTAAAGAAAAAAGTGAATGTCTAAATCTGGATCTAAAAGTACCCCAAAATAGATTGTTGATGTTAACCCAATTTTCTCTTTCCTTCTTAGTTCACCACTCTTTAGATTTTGTTTTTAATTTTTCATTGGCAATGTTTCGGCGTCAAAAACCTTAAGATGACTTGAATCCTACCTAGTCCTAATTATGATATTAAGAGATTCAAAAACAATACAGAACAAGCAGATTTATAGGAACGTGACAATCTTGAAAGTAGACAGTCAAAGATAACTTATTACAAGATGGACTATTTTTAGGATTTGAAATTCTTTTTCTTTATATTCATACATCTCGTTATCAAAATGATAAGTTGGAAATTTTTGTCATAACTATTTTTATTCTTTAAATTTTAAAATGGGTAGTTGTAAGATTGTCATTGAAATCATAAAGTTTCGAAAAAAAAAATCTTGAATTTCGTGACTCATCTCAAACCATCCAATTTGATATCTAATGAGTAGGAATGATGATGACCACTATATACAACTCCATATACAAAAGATAAAGGGTATAGTTTCTATATGGTTGCAACATCAAACAACCCAATTAAGGTACAACTCCAAATTTTATCATAACATCTAATTTTGGTGTTAATTTTTTTTTATAATTATTTCAAAATCTATTTTTATATCTAATTATAAAATTTTAAACTGTAAAAATTATTAAAATCAATTTGATTTATAAACATATGAAAATCTAGATAATGTGTTGCAAGGTGTATTATTTTTTAAAACTCAAAATCGTTTTTCTTTTTTATGTTCTTAAACTTTTTTTATATTCTTAAACCTCGATGTCGAGATCATGAATTAGGAGGTTTTTGGAAATGTTGACACTTTGCATGACGTTTTCCTCGAGGGAGAGAGAAGAGAAAAAATTATTATTTTTATGCATATCAGATTCACCAAGATATTTTTTCTGTTTCAATGTATTCAGTATTAGCTAGTAAGAGCGATCATTCCATTTCCCGTTTGTTCATCTCGAGGAGGTTTTTAGAGAGAGAGAGAGAGAGGAGGTTTTTAGAGAGAGAGAGAGAGGTGGAAAGATAAACCTGTAATTCCCAAATAAAATAATAGAAGTTGAAAGGTGTAGTGGTTTTAAAGGGGAAGGTGTAATAATGGGGAGGAGATCGGTTTAATGGGAGTGGGGGACAGAGAGGAACAGGGGACGGGCATTCAGGAGACACACCCATGACGACATGCAACCCCACCCCCTCATCATCCTGTCCCTCATGTTCCCCATGCCCATCCATACATGCATCCATACACACGTGGCGGGACCGAATTGGAGAGAGGCTGGAGAGGTGGGACCCCCGCTAGGATGGCACGTGGCCATCAGACGGATTTGGAAAGGCGTGCTCACGTCGCCGTCAGTGGGCCCGGACGTGGGTGCGGTACGCCGGAGAGTTGCGGGCGCTGTGGGAGGCAGAGAATGATGCGAGCGGTGACCCTTTCAGACCACCCGCACTTTCGCTTCGCTTTGATTTGAGACCGAGGAGCGCAGTCGCTGCGCGGTTAGAGAGAGAAAAGTTGCGTGCACGGAGTTTTAGAGAAAGATGGGGACGGGATCGGTTAGTGGTTATGGATCATGTTTTTGGTGTTCACACAAGGCAGGTCCACGAGGGGGGTTTGAAGGGAGCCGCGGCTCTCTACTAACCCAAACGCTTGCGTGTGAGTGTGCAAGTGAGAGAGTGATATATAGGTTCTAAGCTGGAAAATAATAAAAGGAAAAGGTTTATATAAGGTTGTAACTTTATATTTAGAATTACGGATGCACCTCAAAAATCTATGAAAATATGTAGTTTTAATGTTGAAAAACCCTTTGATTCATCATCTCAATATCGAGATGTATGATCATGAAAAACAAAAAGATTTTAAGTCTTAGAAATAGTGCATTTTACCACATATTATCTACACCATCAATTTTCAAGATTTTCATAGGTTTATAGATCTACTTGATTTTAACCATTTTTTAAATTTAAAATTTTATAATTAGATATAAAAATAGATTTTGAGATAATCCTAAGAACATTTTACATCAAAATTATATACCATGATAAAATTTAAAGGTGCACCTTACCTCTACAGCTACAGATGCATCCGTATGCTAACTGCACACATAATAAAAAGGACGGTCTACAAAGGAACTAGTTATCTTTTGTATATGGAGGTCACAGTTATTTCTACTCATTAGATATCAAATTGGATGGCTTGATGGGAGTCACAAAGTCTGAGATTTTTATTTATTTATTTATTTTGGAATTATTGTCAATCCAATATACTATATTATTTACGCCAGAAATAAAAACAAAAAGTAAAATATTAAATTAATCAAACTTCTCTATCCGTAAAAAGAAAATTTAAATATTCAAGAAAATCTGAATATCACACTGAATTCCTAGCTATCTAAATCTTTAGTGTCGTTGAATCTCTCTCCCTGGCTCTTTATAGGGATCCTATGGGTTAAAAAAAAAGATTTTTCATTAGGTCACTCTTCTTCGAATTCCACCTAATATTTTGGGATGCTATGGGTTAAAAAAAAAAGATTTTTCATTAGGTCACTCTTCTTCTAATTCTACCGATTATTTTGGGATACCATGGGTTAAAAAAAAAAGATTTTTCATTAAGTCACTCTTCTTCTAATTCTACATATTATTTTCAGATATACAATTGTTTTGATTGCTTTTTCTGTGCAATAAATTGCTTGTATTTTTTCGTACTTTTTTTTTAAGAGAATTCATTATTGGAATTTTTGGTTAAATCAAGATTCTTAATTTACTCACATTATTAATGCACCTATGTTTAAACCAAAAATTCAATAATATTTAAGTTCATAACGAAATAAATTTATAGGGAAAAGTTCTTTTGAAATCTATTTTTTTAAAAAAATAAAATGCGGGACGTACATCGGTTATGGTAAAAAAAGCTCGGAGTTTTTAACCGATTTCAAAAATTCAGAGATTTTTTTAAAATATCGTGTTTTATTGATTAATATGGTTTCTAGTAGGACCGACAACGAGTCCGCTTGGCTTTAGCATGGCATGGGCCTAGTCCTGGCTTAATCACGCCAAAGAGGCCATGGCCCAATCCCACCTTTAGCCTTTTTAGGGTTAGGCCTTCCAGGCTGGGCTACAAAAAATTTTAAAAAATAAAACATAAATATAGATAAAAATGAGGGCCGGGCCAACCCTATTATAGCCCGTCCTTGGGCCACAAAAGGTGGCCCATGCCCTAGTTTTTAGAATGGAAAGCCGACCAGGCCTGACCAGCCCACCCGGCTCATTGCCATCCTTGATCTCTAGAGCAACATGGAGAGATAATGCAAGAGTAATGTGTTTCTTGTACAATACCCACAATCCTATTGCGTATCGCTACAAACGAAACTTTGTATATTTTCATCCTGATTACATTCATGTGCACGTAGTTTTCATTGTCCAAATATTCATGTGGACATGAGAGGGAGTGGAGGTGTACGCCAGTAGTTGGAATCACATGCCATTGACGTTCCTCTAAAACATCAATCATTATATTATGAATATTGCACCACTCGGTCAGAAAAATATTGTCGCAATATTAGGTTAAATTTTAAGTAATTAAATAACTCATAAGATCTCGGTCAGAAAAATATTGTCCTAATATTAGGTTAAATTTTAAGTAATTAAATAACTCAAAAGATCTCATGTTCCTAATTTAGCATATTGTCCATTTACTCCCCCTAATAAATCTCAATGCATGAGAACTTTTAGGACCATAAAGCTTGAGGATTTATTTAAAAAGTTAATTATTCAAGTGGATTCTTTAATTTAGCAAATTGTCCATTTACTAACCAACTATTTTATTGAAGGCAGATCTCAGTGTTGTTGAAGAACTCAAATTTTAATTTTATTTTTTTTTAAAAATAATCATCTGGCAATTCTTAAGTGGATCCCAAAGTTTAAATCCCAAAAGATCCTTAAAAGGACTTTTTTCCCAAAGAGAAAAATTGCACAGTATGCATCCATGGGAGCACAGTACACGGGCCAATTATCTATTTGATCCAATCTAGTTCATTGAAGTCAACATAACCCAAAAGTAACTCCAAGAATTGAAAATAACAACTGATTTCCAATGGTTTCCCTCCATCTTTTTTCTCATCACACTTCAACACAGGTTTGATTGTTTACAAAATTTGGAGATTGTCAAAGGAGATGTTGCTTCCACCATCATCATATCAAAGAAAACTATGCTATGTGCTCCCCACCACTATGCAAAAGAATCTTTGCCCACAAAAATATGTCCAACTACCCCCAGATTGTCTTTACAGCCATCAAAGTTTGGCTTGATGAGGTTTAAAGTGTTGAAATGGAGCCAAACTCAGGTGAAACTTGAGAGAGAGAGAGAGAAAGGCTGAAGCTCGCTTTCCAAGTGCTAACGAAGCTAATCGTAGAAGCTTCGCCAGAAGGGAGGAAGCGAAGTGCATAAGCACTGAACGAGCCAAAGAGCAAAGCCATTTCAATTTAGTAGACTTTGCTTTGGCTTTGCTTCCCTCCAAAGCTCGGCAAGCAGGGGAGAAGAGACCTAGAGTTTAGCTTGACTTTAAGGATGAAGCTGATGATAATTCAAGGAAAGACTTTCAGGTTCCTTATTTCCTACAAGTTGCTGCTGAGACTTAAAATTCACTCAAATTTCCAAGCACTTGGTCTCTTCATGTGAGATGGAAAACTTCCTTCTTTTTTCCTTTGTGGGATCTAAGAATCCTAGGTTCGAAAGAAAATTATTAATTTTTTAAAAAATGGGGATTGTTACGTCTTTGATATGTAGGGAGAGGATGTTAGTATTTTTTATTTATAAAATACTCGACGTTATTTCAAGATAATATCTTTTCAAGAGTTTAGTCTTTGGAAAGTATAATTCATATAGGTTGAGCAATTTGGTGGGCTTTCATCCCATATTGGAGAATACATAAGAGAAATCATGCATAAATATGAGAATACCCTTATTTGTTATGTTCATAAAATCAAAGAGAGAGAAGGCTCATATGAAGCACATGCGTGCACCACCGATCTGTGTATGAGCGAGCACCACTGATCTGTGCATGAGCAAGGGTTGGGATTGTTGCTTGATGTCTATTGTGCAGTGATGCCGCTCATGGCAATGTTGCACATCGTAGTTTTTGTGTGAAGAAGCAAAATTCTCCAAAATGTCTACAAATGAGCACTCATAAGGCATAACCCACGGCATGAAATGACAATTTCTCTTTATATACGAGACTTTTTTTTACTCCCAAAACAAAACCTTTTACATACTGTGACAACCTCTTTTCTAAAAGAAAGACAACCGCAGTATAGTGAGGTCTTGTCGATCATGTGCGTTGAACATGCAAGATACGTATTCAATCATTTATGCTCATGGATTTTGAGGGCAAAATTACCTCGAGAACTTATGCAAACTAATTATAATTAGTTGGAACTATTGTATAAAAATAGCTTTCGCGTGAAGAAGCAAAATGTTCCATAATATCAAAAAAAATAAAGGCAACTCTAGTACCCTGATTTCTTGTTATCCATGTGCGTTGAACATGCAAGACAATGATTCAATCACTTGCTCTCAGGAGTTAAGGACAGACCTTGAGAACTCTGTGCATACTATTTATAATCAATTGGGGGAATTATTTTGTGGAGATACCTTTGTTTGATGAATAGAAATGTTCCAAAATGTCCAGAAATAACAATCACCATGCGTAAAATAGTGAGAACCGTAAAAATGAAAAGGCATTTTCCCTCTATAAATGCAACTAGTTTCACTCTTAAAACACAACTTTATACACAGGAACTCTTTTTTTAACTTCATTTTTCTAAAAGAAAGACAACTCTAGTGCCCTGAAGTCTTGTTAGTCATGTGAGTTGAACACACAAGATAAGTATTCGATCATTTGTTCTATGGTATTCTTTGGATAACTTTGACTGGAGAACCTTATGCATACTGCTTAAATCAGTTGGGGCCAACTATAATATTGAGACAGATCATTGACCTGCCTGAAATAGGAAAATTTCTCCATAATTCGTCTTCCAATACCTCCAAAAAACTAGATTTTATTATCTTAGTTTCAACCAAACCCAAGTTTTCCAAGAAAATATTTCTGGCTGAAACTTTCATGAGTTCTATCAATGTTATGATCAAGAATTTACTAAAAGCGATCAGTTCGATAAACCAACTTCAAAAGATGGTAACAAATGTTGATATTATTATTGACCATGCTCAAAGTAGCCTATGCAATCAAGAAACAAATTTCAAAGTTTACCACAACTAGGTGAAGGAGAGACTGATGAACATTCCCAACTGCATCAAAAGTGGTGGGAGGACTATGTGTGCAAAGGCCACATCATTAATACTCTCAATTTATGACATGTATTTATTGGTTTGGCGAAAGAACTTTGGCACCTTCTGGAAACAAAGTATCGAACAAAGGAATCAGGTAACCAAAAGTTGTTTCTATTTCAAATTACTTGGCCTTTAATTTCACAGAGAATAAATCAATGCCCAACCAAGTGTAAGTGTTGTAGTTTATAAGAAGTGAACTTAAAGGATGTGCCACTGAATTAGATGTGTCCTCCCAAGTCAAAACCATCATTTACAAGTTACTACCATAATGGAGGGAGTATCAAAATAAAATAAAAAATAATAAGGTTGATGTTGATTTAGTTTACTTCAATGCTTTCTTTGAAGGGAAAAGTTTATATAGAGCCGAGACTCTAAACGATCACATTTGAGCCTACCTCAAAAATTTCACTAGACGAGATTATTTTGATGCTCAAAAATCCTTAAATTGATCATCTCAACATCAAGATGCATGGACTTAAAAAAAAAATTTTGATTTCAATTTTTGGAAATAATGTATTTTGTAATGCATTTTTTGACCGTTAATTTTCAAGTTTTTTAAGTTTACATAGATATGTCGATCTACACCATTTTTTAAGCTTTAAACATTATAAATAAAGATGAAAATATATTTTAAAGCTATCGCGAAGATTTCTAGTGTTAGAACCACATTTCTCGACACTATCTAAAAGTAGGCTCTAATTTGATTGTTTAGAGCCTAGGGTCTATGCAAACCACACCCTTCTTTGAAAAGAGGAGGAGAGTAGACTTAAGGAAAATAAGCTGAAAATTGGAACTTTAGACACGGGGCGGTATCGTCTTGGAACGGGTCCGGGCTGGTTTCGACTGAAAGTTAAAAAAATAAATATATTTAACTATTATGTAAATATATACATGTAGTATTTAAATATTACAACTAAAAATATATAGTTATATTTATTTAAATATTAATTAAATATTATTATAATATAATAACACTATTGGGTAGAGTCCACATGGACCCAGACCCCGAACGTGAATAGTATTCGGATCCATTATTGGGATCCAATACCTACCTGTCAGTTCCAATTTTTAGACCCATATCGGGACCAGGTTGGGTCTGGTTGTCAGGCCCAAGTCCATGGCCACTCCTACTTTAAACCTAGGCAATTCTTGTAGAGCAAAAGTCAAACGACGTGACTCTAAGCCTTATGAGAGCTTGACCTTATAAAATTAAGGAAAGTGGTTATATTGACTTTTATCCAAATGTCTTCATTATGACGATGAGAGGAGTATTATGTCATGGGAGTATCTGTTAGGTTTATGTGGCCTTTAAAAGCCTTATGAGAGCTTGTATGAGTATTTTATATAGTGAAACATAAACTCAGTGGGAGTGTGGTCCTCTTGTAGACCATACTAGGCAAATGCCATTTTCCAATACTAGGAATACGCTCGACGTGCTAGGTCAGCCGAGTTTGGAAAAACCCAAAATACTTGGGCATAGGGATCTTCCAAGAAAAGTTTAGTAGGTTAGCCCTTGATGAGGTCAGAGTATGCCCAGATGACAGCCGAGGGACTGTATGGCCATTGCGTATGATGAATAGCTTTTAGAGACATGGTTAAAACCATATCGTTATATCATCACACGGCAAGTACATAGATAGTCGTTTTCAGATTCGCCAATGAGGGTGAAACATGTACATGAGTGAGAGGTTACCCTTATACACCACAGAGTCATGGTTGCATCATGGTCACGAGGACTATGATTTTTTTGTCTCTAGTGGAGAACCTGAAATCCATAAACTGAGATTGTATCCCCTAGTCTATTTGCTCACTTTGGTGGTCCAATCATGAGTCCCTGTAGTAGACTGTGGGTCATGAGAACTGTTGGGTGAGTTTGAGAAAGTTAGGTGGATCGTGGTCCGCAATTGAAGGTCGAGTGCCGTATATTGATAAATTCCAAGATCTACTGGATCCAATTCCCATCAAAATTAATTAGCTTTAATTAATTTTATGATATATGAGTTTTAGAATATTTATCTAAGTTTTTGTGAATCTTCATATATTTCATTTTTATCATTTGGATTTATAAATTAAGAGAAATTAACTTTTCAATGTTTTAAATAAAATATAAGATTTAACAATTTTAAATATAAAATAAATATTTTCTAAAATTATATGAGACCCTCTATAAATATGGGGGCCCAATTTAGAGCATATGGGATTGGGTGGGGCTCACGTGTGGCCACCAAAAGATGGTACGCCCCACCCATAGGGATTAACTTGTTCTCCAAGATTAGGTGATAAGTATCCCTTTGTTTGTTGGCTTATCTTTTGGGTATAGTCAACTTACATGATAACATTGAAATATTTAATAAATCTTTGAATCAAGATTGTTTGATCTAAGAAATAATATTTGGATGTATTAAAATAAAAAGTAATATATATATATATATATATATATATATATATATATATATATATATATATATATATATATATATATATATATATATAGGGAAAAGATAGATTAGCTCACTAGCTCATATGAATAAATGAGCCCAACGTCCCAGATTGATTCTGGGCCGATCTGACGGTCAAGGATGTCCGATAGTGTTTAAATTTTAAGATTTTTTTTAAAAATCTAAATTACTTAAAATTTTAGGTGTGTGTTCATAAAAAATAGATAAATCTTCGAAAAATATAAAAAAAATATTTTACATGAAATAAATTGACCAAAATACCCCAAAAATTCTTCGAAAGGTATGTTGGTCATTTTGTTTCCAACAAATAATTTTTTTTATATTTTTATTAGGTGTGCATTGATTAGAAGAATACATGCCTAAAATTTCAAGTGATTTGAATTTGTAGAAAAAAAAAAAAAATTTAAACACTACCGGACATCCATGATAGTCAGATCGGCCCAGATTCAATCTGGGCCGTTGGGCTCATATGTTCATATGAGCTAGTGGTCTAATCCTATATATATATATATATATATATATATATATATATATATATATATATATATATATATATATATATATATATATATATATATATATATATATATATATATATATATATATATATATATATATATATATATATATATATATATATTTATTTAAAGATTTGATGAGAATAGATCAAGAAAAAGGAGGATCATGTTTTAACTCATCTCTTTTAATTTTGATGGTGGATCAAATAGATGGATGACTCAAATCACTCACCCCACAAGTCTCCTTAGATCGATGGTCAAGATTTGACCTTACGAATTCAGCCAAACCCCAAAGTATAGAAAATCTAGAAAAAGAGTGCCTCCCCCCTCATAAAATTTCTATACCTATTTTCTCTTCTCTCTCTCTCTCTCTCTCTCTCTCTCTCATTTCTAGATGACACGCCTAAGCTAAGGTTAACTTGTGGTGATTTGATTTTTGGGTAGCAAAGAGGAGGATCCCCTTGCTAATAGACCTATCTCTCTTTGATAAAGGGTTTTGAGCAGGACTAAGGCATTGATTCCTTAGGTAGTTAGTTTTAGATCTAGATCTATATGTCATTGAGAGGGTTTCTCTATATGTATGATAATCAAGAGACCGATCATCGATCTGGAGTACCATCGGAAGGAAGAAACTCGCTGTGGGGTGAACTAAGCCCGGTTGAGGTAATCTCCGGTAATTTTTACTTCTTTAAATATTTATTTGTGATTTGATCTTCTCTTCCCATAAAGCAAAGAATTAAGGTTTTGGTTTAAGGAATTGTATTTAATAATGGTAGCCAGTGAGAACCGTGTTTTTTTCTTTTATTTATTTGTTTCAAGAGCTATTTGTTTGTAATTGGATATTGTGAGTAGTCTTGCCGGTGTAAGAATAAGAAAATTTTTAATTTATATACACCGTGCTTGATCAGACAGTCCAACTTTCAATATCAACCCACAATTTGGTCCCAAAATGATATATTTATGGCAACCTCTAAATGCGACCAACAGTTAAGGCTTATATTAATCGATTTAGAACTTTCAAGGCATATGAGCCCCTATATGACAAGTTCTAATCATATGAGTTATCTAACACAATATTTGAGATATTTGTGCAGACATATCTTGAAATAATATTAGAACTGGGCACTCATAGGGTTCTTTCGTCTATTAAGCTTGTATTTTCTCAATTACTATTTGATCCAGATGTTTAGATTTAATCTTGACCATTGGTTTTATTTATTTCATCTTTAAGTTTTAAGTGTCCAAAATCACCCCCAACAAGTAGAAATAGATAAGTCTTAGAATGGGTTGTAGGTAGGCAATGTCATCTCTTGTGAATACCATGCAAGGGCCGTAGTAAGGAGTTTTACCTCGAAGTTGAGAGTTATCATCTGTCATGTAAGCAGTTGCACCAGTATCCACAATCCAAGAGCGATCAGTTGGTGCAATGACCAATAAGTTGATGAAGTCATGAACTATTGTATTGTGGGATGATGAAGCATTTTTGATATCTCGATCATTTTTAGCAATGTGTCCATGTCGTCCATAGTATTAGCAGGTTACATGGGATTGGATACCCACTCTTGACTATTGAGGCAGGTGAAAATATGGGTTGGCCCCAAGAATGCATTGCTGATTTTGATTGCAACCTCTGTCTCGTCTACCTTTATAACAGCCACATCATAGAGTACAACCACCTCTATGCTATGATCGTGTATTGACAAGGGCTTGAGATTCTCACCAACCGATGAAGATACAAATCATGCTTCATATGTGAGAAGAGATGATCGAAAGGGAGGCTTAGTCACAAGAGAGGTCTCAAAGGACTTAAATTCTGGCCCAAGCACATTTGAGTATATATAGGACCATATCTTGATCATTTTCCGATCTACCAATTCTTGTAAGGGGATCACATATAGTCTTAACCTATTCAAATATTCAATCTTTGATTGTGAGCCCCTTTGTAGGTTAATCAGTTCAGTCATGAGTTGCAAATATTTCAATTTGATATTATTTATGAATGGTCTCCCACATTTCTTGAGATGTCTTCAGATGCATTACTTCTGAGTAGGTCATCCAAGAGAATAGAAAGCAACCACCTCAATAATGTTTTAACTTTCAATTTACATCCTAAATATTTGGGATCAATTTCTCTCTTAATGGAATGCTTTGTAATTCTAGATTGGTACCTTGATTTTCTTTTAATTCGTCAGATGTACATTTGATTGATCTTAATGTGCAAGGCCCTTCTATTTGAGGCAGTCATTTCCACCAAGTATAATACATTTGAAGGATGGAAAACTTAGCAAAGCCATGACTAAAACTACTTCACTTGAAGTTTTGATAACAAGGAATTTACCGGGAATAGAATACTTCATTTGTCTTTACCAAGTTTAATACCAAATGATTCTGGGAGACAATAGTGATTACTTCAATACTCTAGTTGCCGGAGTTTTCGGAAAGAAAACAAGACCAACTTTGGTGCTTAGATTGCCGAAGTTCTATTGGGCCTTTTAGAAATAATATCGGTACATGGATTACCAAAGTTGCCGAATTTGCTCTTTTATAAGAAAACATTCACTTATTGTCATTGCAAAACGACACACCCTTTTTACAAGTAAACAAAAACTTTCTAGAAGATAACCGTTTTCAACCTTTTACAAGAAGAGAGAAGGTTGATGTATTAGCTTGAGCGACAAACCGATAGGTTTCAAAGCCTTGAGAAGAAGATTGTGGGAATGTTTGGGGAGAGAAATAGAAGTTATATAGGTAGACAATAAGGTGTTCAGAGAGAGGTTGCAGTTACAAGATGAAGAAGAGGAGGTTAACACAGTAGTTAGAGAGATCATAGTTACAAGATGAGGAAGAAAAGATTAATGCAGTAGTTAAAGAGAAAAACACCAGCAATTTTAAAAAATTTCAAGGAGATGATTGCGAGATTCTTTAGCAGAAGGAATAGAAGTTATATAGATCAGAAATGCGATGAGAAGAAAGATTGCACTTACAGGTTACACATTTATTAAGAGAAGAATGGAGCCGTAGCTCTGATACCATGTAAGATTTGAAAACCCTATATTGAAACCTGAGAGAGAGTCTAATTCATTCTAATTACCACACATGATCTATTTGATTTATACACCGACATATATTTACAAAAGGATATGATGACCACATTACCTTAGAGGATAGGTGAAAGAATGACAGTAGGTCTCTTTTAACAAAAATTACCTATCCATCTTTCACAATCCTTCTCATTAAATATGTATGTGTGATCATAAGAATTTATCCACCAATGTTCTAGCCAACAGAAATTAATGGGAAAATCAAGTAATCCCCCTCATATGGAAGTTACCTCATATTAGAAGTGTCGAAGTCTTCCCACTTTTTACGCTGTCACTGCTTTTTTTTTCCCTCTTGTGATTAAGTCTCCTGCATGCTTTACCATTGTATATATGATGAAATACCTCTTAGTAAAGTATGAAACCTCTCTTGTCATGATATCCCCTTTCTTGTACTTTTTCCTTATCACTATCTCCCTTGTGATTTTTTTCTTTCTTTTTTGGGTAATACTCTCTTATCATTAACTCTCTTCTTCTTACCTCTCTCACTGTCTCTCTCTTTCTCATCATTGCTCTCCTCCCTCTTAATCCTTCTATTTCTCGCCTCCCTTTACGTTCAACCTAAACTACCCAACTCTCTTTTACTTTTTGCTATTATTTCTCTCTTTGCATTATTTTTATATTTTACTGATCAAAAGCATCATGCATATTAATGATGTTTGGTTTGGTGATAGTCAAAATCTTCATACTTATATATTTTCAAAAGATTGAGGGTATCATGGTGTAGACACCCCATTTTAAATTTGGCAAATTCTGTGGTTTTATGAACCCTTATGACCACATTATCCCAGTAAACCAAACTAATTACTCCAAAACTACCAAATCCTATCCCAATTTGAAGTAGAGCCCAAGAGATTTCCAATGGTTTAAGAATCGCATGGATTGGACCTACAGACAAAAAGATATAATAAATGATAATTTAGTCCTTGTGAGACCCAACTGTTAGGTTGCGGGTTGAGCTGTAATGGGTCCGACCGGCCCAGACGTGGGCTGATGACATAGTCAACACATATGATGATACAGTAAACATATTTTCTTTAATTAAATAAGGATAAAACTTCAAGATAAATCCAAAAAATTTAGGAAAAATCACCAATTGAATATTATAAATACCCCTTCTGCTTAACCCCAAAGGAGAGAGAAAAAGAGACAAAAAAACACTTCAAAATTTTTGAAATTAGAAAAATTACCTAAAAATACCAAAAATAGGAAAAAACTTGAGAAAATTCTTAAAAATTTAAGAAAAATCCCCAAAAGTAAAAAAAACTTAGAGAAAATCTCAGAATTCATATTCAACCTCTGGAGATCACAAAACTTTTAGAAAACTAAGGAAATTCTCCTCTAGATCCCGGGAAAGACCGACAGCTTTAGAAAAATATCTATATTGAAAACCCTAGAGAAGATAAAAACCCTAGCCTCTTGAAGTCTTAACCCTCAAGACTGAGAAAACCTAGACATAGGGCACAAAAACCCTAGATCAAAACTAGAATTAAGGCACAACAATCCTAGATCTAACCCTTTACACCAGAGATCTGCTGGTCAACATCCGAATCAGAGAGGCAAAGATGACTGATTCTAATACGAGCGAGACCTCAAAGGCTCGGGAATCCCGGGCCATTCGGCCTAGTTTGGTATTATTTCGTCCTCTCTCTTTCTTCTTCTTTTTAATATTTTTCTTTTTTTTATTTGTTTTTGATCGTTAACTTGTCTTAAAAATCGTATTTTAACGATCTGGATCATGCTGGCTTTGCCACATATCTGAGAGTAAATCTGCTTGTTTCGGAGAAAATCAAGCCTCAAATCTAAATTCGATTTATCCCACTTTCTCTACCATTTTATTTACATCTTTTTAATTAGTTTAAGGAGTTAAAATTCAAGAGGTCTTCATCAAAAGATCTGTCAGATTTTCATGGTAAACAGTTTGCCTCCACCCGTGGGGCTATTTCGAGCTTGATCCAAGCTTCAAAATACGATTTTTATTCGTTGTTTTTCACTTTTTTCAGTTACAAAAGGTCCCAAAAGTCGATTGTGACCAAAACCCTGCTTTTTCTGGGCGACACTAATAGTGTCGCCCAAATTCGTAGGTATCAGAAACCTCTAAAACTTTGTGGATCTATTCTAGAGACTCTTTTGTGACTACACAGAAATTCAGATCAAAATAAAATTTTTAAAAATACAAAAAAATATTTTTCAGTTCAATCTAGGCTTTTCTATTTTACTTTATTTTAATTTATTTCATCATAAATATTTTTATTTCCTGCTTCTTCCAAGTTTAAAGAAATCTTATTTCATAATTATTAACAAGATAAAAATATAAACAAAATAAAAAATAATAATGTTTTGGGAAACACCAGCCATGTCGCCCACCCTGCAAGGGCGACATCATTAGTGCCGCCTGGGCAACACCACCCTTGTCGCCCAATTGCAAGGGTCCCAAAAAATTTCTAGAACCCCACATGACCATTCTAGGAACTTTTGGCTCCATGTTGACCAATTTTTGACCTAAAATAAAATTTTTAAAAATATCAAAAAAACATTTTGCTTCAGATAGATATGTTTTGTTTCTGCCCTTTTGATTTTATTTTAGTTTGCTAATTTTGATTGAAATCATATTTTCCCTGCTTTCACCATGCTTAGTTTAACTTTGTTTCATCAAAATTAAAAAGATAAAAAAAAAAAACATTAGGGTCCCTTACCTCTCCAAACCTAGACCCACTCTTGATCCAAGTCGAGACTCGTGCACCATCTAGTCTAAATCTTAGTCTAGGTTCTAGCATAGGTCTAAGCTTAAGAGTTGCCTCTAGATTTAGACTAGGCTTATCCTAATTCAGGGTCTTAACCAAAATCCATTGAGTCTAGTAAGTCTAGGTTTCAATCTAGTCTTAGCTTAAGTCTTAGCTAAGGTTTTTGCCCCTAGTGTCTGGCTAGGTTTACCCTAAGTCGTTGAGTTTAAATCTTATCTAAGTCTAGATTTTAGAACCCAGCCAAAAGCAATCACTATGTCAGTCACTCAAGGCGACCATGATGACTGCTCCACGGCCGACTCTAAGCTTAACCTGCCCAAACCTAGAGACCAGTATGCTGCAATCCCTTGGAGTCCCAAGCATCCACTCCTAATCCCGAGATCTGTGTGGCCCAAAAAACCTTGAATGGTCAGGGAGTCCGACTAGGCGTCATCCTATAAGGATTTTAGGCAACCAAAGTAGAAGTCGAGTGAGGGAAGAAATTCATGCAACATCTAAAGCCAATTCCCACAACTGGAACCACGGATAACTTTGAGGTGCAGCGATCTCAAAACCAAGACCCACCTAGGTCTAGGGGATCTAACCCAACCTCAAGCCACCATAGTACAACTCATGATGTCCTGAACACTATACGAAGCAGAGGTGTTGACTCAAACTGACCCTTAGGTGAGATAGGTGTCCAAGCTGCCCTCAAAACTCTAGTTGACCTAGGTTACATTGTTCATGCCTCAGCTTACGGGTTGATCCCAAACCAAGTTAGTAGTATAGTTCAACCCTTAGTACAGTCGAGTTAGCCGATTCTTCAATCGGCCCCTTTGGTTCATTCGGTCCAACAAATTGTACGATTTTCGCAACAGGTGGCGACACCTATGAGTTAGCACGCCCCTTAGGCACCAATGTATCAAACCGCCCCAGTGAATGCCGCTCATCAATCTCAGGCCCATGCAGGCCAACATATACTCCAAGTTTCAACTTATCAATCTACACTTGAGAACCCACCAACCAATGGGCCTACTGCCATGCTAAATACTCAACAAGAAGGCACCTTCAAAGAAACGTAGGATATGTTTGTAAGAATGGGCATACATGAAATTCTACCCCCAAAGGTCTATGTTCATGAGACTCTTGGAGACATGGAAGACCTTCCCTTGGGATTTGTTCCCACAGAATTTAGAAACAAATTCAATGAGAAGAGCGATCCAAATGCTCACGTCAACACGTACGTCCTCTCTGTTCGAGCTTTGCAAGACATGCCTAATCAACTGAATGCCATCTTTTCATAAACATTGACTGGTGAGGCCTTGAACTGGCATCGGAGAATAATGTCCGCTCGACCACACATTACTCCAGACGAAATGTTCAACCTATTTGTCTCTCACTACCGCGGGTCGACACCAAGACCTCTCTCCTTGAGCGAACTCAGTGCAATAAAACAAAACCTAGGAGAGTCCTTCAAGGATTTTATCGGTTGATTCTGCGAGACGGCAATGCGGGTCATAAAATGTCCACTTATATACCCAACCGAGATCTCCATAGTCTTAAAGAATGTTGCTCCCCAGTACAGGACCTTCTTTAGCCAAGGTCTTATCCCCCACTCTTTTGACTCCATGATTGAGCAGGTGGCACGACATGAAAGGGCTAAAGGGACACACCTCAACACAAAGCCAGACAACAAACCGATAATAGCTCCCCAAAATAAGAACAAAACAAGGGGAATGCTTCCGGTTAGGTTAATGAGATCGTCGTTAATGGATCAACCCAAAGTTCAGCTGCTCAACGCAACAATCAGAATCAAAACCGACGGGTTCAGCCTAGAGCCAACGCTCAAACTAATAACCAAAGGCGAAAGGATAATTTCACCCCTCTTAAAGACCCATTACAAAAAGTATTGGAATTACTCTTGGCTAAGAATATGGTTTATCTCTCGCCACCATCTGAACCACCATTTCAAGTCACGGATAAGAGCAGGTAGTGCAAATGGCATCAAAACCATGCTCATGATACTCAAAAATATATATATGCGAAACAGATGATTCAAGGGTTAATCAATAGGGGGGACATCAGTGTCGCACTTAGAAATCAACATATTGAAGAACCTAATAAAAAGATGGGTATCTTCACAAATCCTCTCCCTAAAAATATGGTCACAACGATCGAAAAGCCGAGAGCTCAAGACAACTCAAAAGAGAATGTTGTTATTCAAAGCTTCGATCTTCTCGATGCCCGTCCTTCAAAACGACCTAAGGTGATCCTTGAATCGCCAACGGGGAATAACTCTACTTCCACATCTCAGCAAATACAAGAAATGGGAATTGGAGACCTTTTTGCTGACCTGGATTTGAAGATATGCACAATCGGCTCTAACATAGCCAAGAGTGCTCATCCACCGATTCAAACCCAGGAACAGAATTGGTTGATCACTCCCCTATCTCGAGAATCACTGGAAGCATACCAACAGCACCTTCAAGTCCCGGTGCTAAAAAACAGATAAGTGCAGGGTGGCCATCAAACCACCCTGCGTGTCCAGTCCCCAATATTTCTCTCGCGAGTCCCATAAGGGACATCTTATGTTATTGAAAAAACCGTCAAAAAATCAAAACATGATAAAACTGATCATAATGAAAAAGAATTTTCAAAGCGGCGAACACTCAAGATAGCCCAATAATGATGCACAATACCCAAGATAACGAATTAGATTACCAAGGCGAAGATCAAAAGAGCCAAGAGTCTGAAAAAATCCCTCAACCTGAGGAACTCATTTCCCCTTTTAAGCAATTCAAGAAGAGGTTCGATGGTGACCCAACGGCTATCATCGAAGAGACGATCGACATAAACCTAGGAATTGATAAGGACCTAAGGTTAACCAAGATTGGAACCTCCATATCTCTTGAGGAGCAGGAAAATATGATTTCCTTTCTCAAGGAATATCGCGATGTCTTTGCCTGGTCACGATGATATGCTAGGGCTAAATCCCACATTGGTGCAACATCACTTAATATTCAATGAAGGGGCCAAGCCAGTAAGGCAGAAACTCTAACGTCAAAAGACCCACCTTGAGCTCAAAATTAAAGAAGAAATAGACAAACTGCTCAAAGCGAAGTTCATTACCCCCGTCGATTACTCGAAATGGTTGGCCAACATAGTGGTCGTACTTAAGAAAGATGGGAGGATCCGAGTGTGTGTTGACTATAATGACCTCAACAAGTCATGCCTAAAGGACAATTTTCCATTACCAAACATAGATGCCTTGGTCAACAACACTGCGGGGCACGAGATGTTGTCTTCATGGATGGCGTCTCACGTTACAACCAGATCTTTATGGCAGAAGAAGACCAAACCAAGACTTCGTTCATAATGCAATGGGGAACTTAGTGTTATAAAGTCATGCCCTTCGGCCTAAAAAATGCAGGGGCAACTTATCAGTGGGCAATGGCTAGCATATTCCATGACTTAATGCATAACATCATGGAAAACTATATCGACGACATTTTGGTCAAGTCGAAGACTAGGCCTGATCATCTCACCAACCTGAGAACCATTTTCGAAAGGCTCGAGAAACATCAACTCAAACTTACTCCTCAGAAATGTGCCTTTGGGGGTGAATTCGACAAATTACTAGGCTTTATAGTAAGCTAAAGAGGCATTGAGGTGGACCCGTCCAAAATACGAGCCATCACTAAAATGCCCTCTCTACGGAACATCAGAGAAATTCGTGGGCTCCAAGGTTGCATAAAAGCCATAAGGCATTTCTTGTCACAACTAGCAGACAAGTGCGTGCCGTTTAATAGACTACTCAAGAAAGATATCCCTTTCATATGGGAAGTGTTTGATTAAATCAATGAGTACCTCACGAAACCCCACATCCTTAGTCCTCCTAGTCTACACAAACCCTTGTTCCTATACATGTCATGGGGGTAATGTTAAGACAATAAGATGACCAAGGAAATGAACAAACGATATACTATATCAGCAAGACTATCGTGGACTATGAGACAAGATGCACGGATGTAGAGAAGCATTACTTGATGCTTGTGTGGGCTATGCAAAAGTTAAGATACCATATCTTATCTCATTCAGTCCAGCTCATCTAAAAAATAGACCCACTCAAGTACCTATTGGAAAGACTAGTCCTAAACAGATGTTTGGCGAAGTGGAGAATGCTATTGAGCGAGTTCGAGATCGAATATGTTACTAAAAAATCGATCAAAGGAGAAGCCATCGCTGACCACTTAGCTGAACACGCAATGCCAGATAACACTCCCATAAACACTGATCTCTCTTATGAGAACCTCTTCACAATTAAGGAATCAATTTGGGAGCTATACTTCGATGGTGCGAAGAATGAATATGGGTCAGGTATAGGAGTCATACTATGCTCACCTGAGAAGATTTTGATGTCAGCAACCATCAGATTGAATTTCCCATGTACTAATAACGTTACTGAATATGAAGCCTTGATAGCCGGGCTCGAGAACGCCAAGGGAATGAAAATCCAACAAATATGAGTGATTGGTGACTCCTTACTCGTCATAAACCAATTTCAAGGGATTTGGAAGGTGAAAGAAGAAAAGGTCAAGCCTTATCAAGAAAAGGTGGAAAAGATGATCTCATATTTCAAGAAAATCACCTTTCAGCATGTAACTAGGGAAAATAAGCGGTTCGCTAATGCCCTTGCGACTCTTGCTTCAATGGTTGATATTCCTCCAGAAATCACCACGCTGCCATTCTATATCAGGAACAAACACGATCCTTCCCCACCAAGGATCAAAGAAGAAATAGAGCAAGAAAATGAGAACGATGGGGGAAGTGTCTCTCGTGGCTTCAAATGCGATAGTTAAGACAAAACCATGGTTCCATGATGTTCTGTCCTTGCTGAAAGATGGGTTATATCCTGAAGGAGCTACTAAAAAGGATAAAGAAGCCCTTAGAAGGTTTTCTATGGGATTCTTAGTAAGAGGTGATCTCCTATTAAAAAAGTTATTCGATGAAATCATTCTACGGTGTCTTGATCAGCTAGAAATCGACCAAGTAATGACATAATTACACAATGAAAGAGCTCATTCTAGCGCAGCCGCCTTAGCTCAGAAAATCAGACGCCAAGGCTATTAGTGGACCACCATGGCTTAAGATTGTTTAAAGTTCGTAAAGAGGTATCTCAAATGTCAGCTTTATGGAGACCTCATCCGTGCACCGTCCGTACCACTCAACTCAACACCGCATGTATGACCATTTGCCATGTGGGGTCTTGATATCATCGGAATGATCTCACCAAAAGCCTCAAACGATCACCATTTTATATTAACGACTATAAAGTACTTCACCAAATGGGTAGATGCCGCTTTATTTGTCAAAATTGAGGGACAACATGTTGCCCATTTCATAAAGAACAATATTGTATTCAGGTTCAATGTTCCTGAGTCAATCATTACTGACAATGGATCCAATCTCAAAAACGAAAAGGTCTCTGAGGTGTGCAAAAAGTTTGGGATAATGCAGAAATTCTCCACACCTTACTACCCTTAAGGAAATGGACAAGCAGAGGCTACAAACAAAGGACTTTTAAGAATTATAGACAGAATAATATAAGGTAGAAAAGATTAACACAAAAAGCTAAATGACGTACTATGGGCCTACCAAATAACTGAGAAGACCCCTACTAGCATGACCCCATACTCATTGGTGTATGATATGGAAGGAGTGTTACCCATTGAAGTTGAGATATCGTCTTTCTGAGTGCTTATTCATAAAGATTTAGATGAGGAACAAAAGATCGAAGCACGAATCGTTGCCCTCGTTAATTTGGATGAAAGATGACTACGAGCAACACAAAATATTGTTGCTTACCAACGTAGAATCGAGAGGGCATACCAAATCAAAGTTGTTCCTCAACAGTTCAAAGAAGGGGACATGATACTCAAGAAAATCTTCTATACTCCTACAAGCCCACACCCTTTAGGCAAGTTCAAACCTACTTGAGAGGGGCCATTTGTGGTCACGCAAGTACAAGCAGGCAATTCTTACAAGATCAAGAATCAGGAGGGGTGCGAGCTCAACGACCCCATCAATGTGATGTATCTCAAAAAATACTACTTGTAACGGGCTCAAAAGAGTGGTGAAAACCTGAAAAGGCATCACAAAAAAAAAAAAAAAAGAAAGGACGTGGTAAAAACCTAAAAAGGGCATCACGGGTAAAAAAAAAAAAAAAATCTCCAAGAAGGAGCTTTTGATTAAAAAACACTCAAGTACAAAAAAGTACTTGCAAGTTCCAACAATACGGCACACGCAGACTCTGAGGACGAAGACTCCTCCTAAACCCTACAGGTTCCCAACATAACCAACTCAGAAAGATGTGGGAGCATGATATGAATGGAAAATTGAAGTGACTTCGACGAATCTTGGAAGAGCATCAGGACCTCTCCAAGATGGAAGCTCAGCAAGAATCCAGAGAACTCTTCATGGACCCGCAAAACACAGGATGAAAGCTCCAAAGGTAAAAAGACAACTTCAAGACTTTTGAGTTCTCACGATCCCACAAAGAAATCCTTTCATGATCTTTGGGTACAATAAAATAAAGAAAATGACTACCAAAGGGGTCACAGGTAAAACTATAAGGCCCATCCCTTTTAAAAGCGTTTTTTCAATCTAATTATTAAAAGCCTCCATTTAAAAAACCATTTTAGAAATGACTTCTTCCATCATTACAAGAGGTTAAATTATTAGTCGATCTGGCCTCGTTCTCGAAGCCAACTTCTTGCACCTGTTATGAAGGCTTGAAACTAGCCAGGCACTCCATGGTTGTATGAGTATAACTACTAACTACCACATATCGGAGATAAGTGAACCTCACCAATGACGATATTGGCTAGTCTAGGAGCATTTTTTCTCTCGACTGGATCCCTTGAGGCGAAATGAGGCAAACTCATCTCCGTGTGTGTGTACGATGTACCAAAGTCCAATTCGAAAAATGTTAAACTCGTGAGATGTAAAAGAGCCGAAACAAGATAAACGTCAAACTTATGCTATGTGAAAGAGCCAAGATAGGATAAATGTCAAACTTGTGCAACGTAAAAGAGCCGAGACAGGATAAATGTCAAACTCGTGCGATGTAAAAGAGTCGAGACTAGATAAACGTCAAACTCGTGCAACGTAAAAGAGCCGAGACAGGATAAACATTGAACTTGTGCGATGTAAAAGAGCCCAGATAGGATAAATGTCAAACTCGTATGACATAAAAGAGTCGAGGTAGAAAAAAAAGAAAAAAATGTCAAACTCATGTGACGTTAAAAAGCCGAGACAGGAAAAACATCAAACTCGTGCAACGTTAAAAAGTCGAGACACAAAAAACGTCAAACTCATACGATATAAAAGAGCCGAGGCAGGCACCGTCTTACCCCGTATAACATGAAAGGTCGGGTGTATTCAAGGCACGACTACCCTGTTCAATGAAAAAACGTCAAACTCGTACGACATAAAAGAGCCGAGACAGGGACCACTCAATCCCATATGACGTGAAAGGTCGGGTGTATCCAGGGCACAACCACCTTGTTCAATGGAAAAACGTCAAACTCGTGCGACGTAAGAAAGTCGAGACAGGTATCATCTAGCCCGTATGACGTGAAATTTCGGGTGTATCCAAGGCACAACCAACCTGTTTCAATGGAAAAACGTCAAACTCATGCGATGTAAAAAACCCGAGGTAGTTACCGTCTATCCCGGTATTATGTGAAAGGTCGGGTGTATCCAGGGTACAACCACCTATTCAATGAAAAAATGTCAAACTCGTGCAACGTAAAAGAGCCGAGGCAGGCTAGCTCCGTTTGAAGCAAAAAGGTCAGGTGTATCTAGGGCACAACCACCCTATTCGATGAATTTCGTCTATCCCTGTATTGACTTAAAAGGTTCGGTTGTATGGTCCATCGCTGTATGATGCTAAACTGCTTAGAAGGCTTTATGGTTGCAGGAGTTAAAACTGCTAACTAACCTTGTTTTTCGAAATATCTTTATCTTTTCAAAATTTTCACTATATGTCTTGTATTTTCCAAAAACTTTAATTTCTTTGTTAAAATCATAACTTGTCCTTGCTCCGAGTTCTATTTCAAATCTCCCCCTACTTTCAAAAATTCTAAAAAATCTTAAAAAAATGAAGGAGCTTGGATACCCCTATATGATGATTACCGCGTTGCTGCCTTATCTCTTACTTTGGATTCGGCCAGATAAGTCTCTACATATAGAAAGCCTTTTCTTATAGACAACCTTAGGAAACCCTAAGGAGATCAAAGAAAATACCAAGGTTAAAAATTCAAGCTACAAAAACCCTTGAAGTTAAGTGGAATGGCTAGAAAATCCAACTCGAGTTTCAAGCTTGTGTAACTCACCGATATCTCACGCCGAAAACTCTAGGAGGAAAACTGCCCTAGGTGGGTGAGTTCGGTGAGTGTAATAACTTGGAAGGATAGTTGGTGTGCCCCCTGACCACATGACCTCAAGAAGAAATTTAAAATATCTGATTTATCTTTGACGTTCACCTGACCCTCGAAGGACAGGGAATGTCAAAGAGTCTACTTCTTTGCCACTCACCTGTCCCTCGAAGGACAGGGAGTGACTGTAGACATCCCATTTTAAATCTGGCAAATTCCATGGTTTTCTGAACCCTTAGGACCATATTATCTTAATAGACCCAATTTAATTATCCCAATTGGATGTAAAGCATAAGAGCTTTCCAACGGTCGAAGAATCGTTTGAATCGGACCTACGGATAAAAAGGTGTAATAAATGACAATTTAGGCCTTGGGAGATCCAATTGTCGGGCCGTGGGCCATGCTGTAACGTGCCCGACAGGCCCAAACGTGGGCTGATGATGTAGTCAATGCATCTAATGACATAGTAAACACGTTTTCTTTAATTAGATAAGGCTAAAACTTTAAGACAAATACAAAACATTCTGAAAAAAGTCCAAAAAATTTAGAAAAAATCACCAATTGAATCTTATAAATACCCCATCTCCCTAACTCAAAAGAAGAGAGAAAAAAAAATCCCAAAAAACCTAAGAAATTCTCAAAATTAAAATATCAAAAATAGGAAAAACCCTTGGAAAATTCCAAAAAATTTAAAAAAAATCCCAAAAAATTTTAAAAAAATCCCAAAAAATATTAAAAAAATTAGAGAAAATCTCAGAATTCATATTCAACTCCGGAGATCACAAAACCCTTAGAAAACTAAGAAAATTCTCCTCCACACCCTGAGAAAGACCGACAGCTTTAGAAAAATTTCTAGATTGAAAACCCTAGAGAAGATAGAAACCTTAGCTTCATAAAGTTTTAACCCCCAAGACTGAGAAAACCTAGACCTAGGGCACAAAAACCCTAGATCAAAACTAGAATTGGGGCACAACAACTCTAGATCGAACCCTTTATACCAGAGATTTGCTGGTCAACATCCCAATCAGAGAGACAAAGAGGACCGGTTATGATACGGGCGAGACCTCGAAAGCTCGGGAATCCCAGGCCATCCGCCCCGGTTTGGTAGTACTATTTCCTCTCTCTTTCTTCTTATTTTTACTGTTTTGTTTCTTTTTATTTATTTTTGATCTGTTAATTTGTCTTAAAAATTGTATTTTAATGCTCTCGATCATGCTGGCTCTGCCACATATTTGAGAGTAGATCTGCTCTTTTCCTGGCAAATCTGGCCTCAGATCTGAATTTGATATTTCCCACTTTCTCTACCACTTTATTTACATCTTTTTAGTTAGTTTAAGGTGTTAAAATTTGATAGATCTTCATCGAAAGATCTGTCAGATTTTCATCATAAACACATAGTAAAAAATATATTTTCTTGAGGAGCAAGAAAGAAGCCCTGATGATCTCTATAATTGGGGGTCAAGGACGACACAATAATCATCATTTAAAGATCGCCGCTTTTAGGTTTTATAGGAAGGAACCTCCAATAAAGAAATGGGTCTCCAAGAGTGATAGACATGGTCTCATAGAAAGTCTTTGGTATAGGGTTTTAATTTGATTAAACTTTCACTTCTAAAGTAAGAAAATCTCTTGGTTACTCTCAAGATTATCTTTCTAGTAGCAGCATAGCAGTAGAAAAGTTGAGGTTGGTTGACATAGTTGTTCAATTGGGAAAGCAAGTTTCGTAGGGAATATCAGTGAGGATTTTTTTATCAATGTTGGAGAGAGGTATATCTCTTCTAACCCAAAATTGTAATATTCATTGTGATAATAGATTCCTACTTACTGAGGCCATGGATGTAGCCCTTTGGGGTGAACCACATAAATCATGCATTGTTATGGTATGCGTTTTGTGTTAACTTTATTTTTCACATGTCTTTTATTGTTGTATTTTACTTATTTCGCTTTTGGCCAACTATGTACACGATCTTGACTGCAAATCCGATATTTTAGGATTTCTAATTCTGCAAGCAATGTTTTCTTGAGGATGTTACAATTTGTATCAGATCCAAGGTATATACAACGTTAAGGTTTGTATGAAAAAAAAGATAAATGGTGGAGTCAGATGAGTACATGGTTTCATGTGGAGAAATATGGAGGCAATGCATTTGTAAAAATTCCACAATGGATACATTTAAGAAGAAATCAAGAAACATACTCAATGAAAGTTAGCAAGATAATTATGATGATTTTCTATCAGGGTGGAGATTGTTTGGTTTGATGATAGTCAAGATCTCCACACCTATATTTCTTCAAAATATTGATGGAATTATGTTAAAAAAAAAAAAAGGTTTCTTGGGGAGCAAGAAAGAAGTTCTAGTGATCTCTATAATAGGGGGTCAAGGAGGACTTAATACTCATCTTTTAAGGGTCATCCCTTTTGGGTTCATGAGAAGGGATCTCCAAGAACGAGACGCGTCTCCAAGAAAGAGAGACATGGCCTCATTGAGAGATGCAGTTTTCCCATGGGGGTTCTAAGTTGATTAAACTTCTACTTCTAAACAGAGAAAATCTCTTGGTTGCTCTCAAGTTTTTCTTTTCAATAGAGGTATAGCAGTAGGAAAAATGAGGTTCATCGAAAGTGTTGTTTGGTCGAGAGAGCAGGTTCATAATGAAGATAGGTGAGGATTTTTTGCCGATCTTTGGGGAGAGATATATCGCTTGTAATCTAAAATTATAATCTTTATTGTGATAATAGTTTTCTTTTTGTCAAGGCCATGGATGTAGCCCTTGGGGTGAACCACATAAATCATGTGTCATTGTGGTGTACATTTTGTATTTATTTTATTTTATACACTTTCTTTATTGTTGTATTTACGTGTTTTTCTTTTAGCAAACTATGTGCACGATCTTAATTAGGATCCCGGTATTTTAGAATTCTTAGTTCCACAAGCGAGGGGATGATGAGGACCCTAGGAATGAGAACCAGACCACAAATAATCCCTGCAACGCAAATGCCTAACAACCCTCTAAACCTTTTTTTTTTTTTTTTCATTATTTTGGCATTTATTTTCGAAAATCTTCAGCTCAAGTTCAATGCCACCTGGATATGCATATAATGGCTAAGACATGGTTTCACTATTGCATCGTACTGAGCCGCTCCAAGAGTAACCGTTTAGAATTCAAGTTCGAGACTCTTCAATAAAGCTTCACAAAGCTCGCTCGAGATTTTAGATAGTGAAATGGCCTCCAAAATTTTAATGTTAAAGATTTTGCATGATGATAATAAGAGGATAAGATGGGAGGTTTTAGCAAAAGAAGCCTCTATGCTAAAGAATTTTGAAGAGGAAAAAGGAAGGCTGAAAAACGGTATGATTTACAGGGTATTTATGTAAGGGTGTGGTTTTGTATAGAGCCTAGGCTCTAAACAATCAAATTAGAGCCTACCTTCAAATAGTATCAAGAAATATAGTTTCAATACTGGAAATTTTTGTGATAGTATTAAAATATATTTTTATCTTTATTTATAAAATTTAAAGCTTCAAAAATAGTGTAGACCGACAGATCTACAAAAGCATGAAAACCTTGAAACTTGACGGTCCAAAAATACATTACAAAATACACTATTTTCAAATTTTAAATCCATTTTTTTTCTCATGTTCATGCATCTTGATGTCAAAATGATCAATTCGAAGATATTTGGGCATCAAAACAACCTCTTCAGGTGAAATTTTTGATGTAGGCTCCAATTTGATCGTTTAGAACTTAGGCTCTATATAAACTTTTTCCTTTATGTAATGATGAGAGAAGTTTCACAGTATAATAAATTTAACATAACGAATTGAGTAGAGAGAGAGAATATTGGGTGGAGTTACAAGAGTTTAGAACATGGAGAAGGAGAGAGCGGGAGTTAAAAGAATGCTAGGGAGAGCATTGACTTGAGCTTAAAATATAGAGAGTTGGGAAATTTAGATAACAAAGTTTTAGAAAAATTATATTTCATATTTTTATCATTTGTCAAGAGGAATTTTAGGCGTATATATAAAATGATAAAATCTCTCTTTTTTTGTCTTTTCTTTTTTATGTGGCTTAGGGACATCCGAATTAAGAGAGTAAGACTCATCCGCTGTGACTCACTGAGCCTTAGTAATATAAGAACCAGAAACTGTATCTAGTCGCAAAAACGTATGAATACACGAAAGGGGGCCAGGGAGACTTGTTTAGAAAGTGGGACCCTCATGGAAGTTCGAGATATGCTTATGGGATAGAAACAAAGATAAAAGGAGAAGGAAAATAAACAAGCTAAAAAAATAAAAATAAATAAACAGATGAGAGATTATACTATCTTTCAACATCTGTCAAGGAGTCCACCGCAAAAAATCTTTCCCCAAGTCCCAACTAAATTGCTTTTCTCTTCTCCATTTTTTTTTCCCTAGTCTACTAGTTACATATTTATATAAAAAAAATAATGTTAAAACCTAACTTGCTCATTAAGAAATCTTGAATAATATTAAATCACAACCTTTCATCTATTTAATATTTAAGACATGTTCATGAAAGAATAAGTGATTAACTCAACCGTGAACCTGTTACATAACAAGAAGTCGTCAATCGCCTCGAAAGAAAACAATGGAAGGAAGTTAACAGTCAAAATGTTACCCAATTTTCTCTTTTTTTGATTCTTTTGCTTATTTATTTTCTGATTTTTTTGGTTTCTGAAAGGGATTTTTTTTCAAAGCATGTTGGAAGTTTGAATGGGGGTCGAGAATGTTCGTGCTTGAGATCCGAAGGATTGAAGGCATCTGCACTACTTCTAGTCCTTTGAGCCTACAATTCTTTTAGTTTTCTACTTACATAGGTCTCAAGTGTCCGACAGGTTCCCTTCTTAGAGAACACTAGATGTTGCCCTTGTGTTTCTTTCCATTCACCCTTCGTTTCCCAATCATGTTTCTTCCCATCTCCAATTTCGACGTTACAGTTGGATCGATCGGAATTTCATGGGATCGTGCCCTGTTTATGACTTAAGCCTAGTATTTTGTGGATCCCTAAGCATCTGTTTTGGAATTTTCACTTGGAATATCGGATCAAAGCACCCCATTGAGACTTATTTTATTCATGACGACCTTTTTGCCTACAATGTTTCCATTGTATGTATCATTTTTTACTCGTGGCACATTTTTGGGTTTACTCCCGGTTCCTTTTGAGTTGTTACTATCTCTGTCAGTTTCTTATTTTGCTTTGCTTTCTTTTCTTTTCTTTCTTTTGTTTTTTTTAGTGTTTTTTCTTAGCCCACTAAAGATAGTATCTCTTAAAATACATGGCATTGATGGGTTCATTGAGTTTTGTAACTATTTCTTAGACGCACTGGTGTTATTGTATAGGGTTTTTCTCAATTAAGTTTGAATTTGCCCAATGGATACTGATTTGCTGACGAGTAAAAAACTTGCTTGAGCACAAGTCTCCCTTTTGAAATTGTCAAGGACCACCTTCTTTTGGTATATTCTCTGGAGTCTTTGGTGATAAGCTCTCGTGGCGGTGGATGGTTTAAGGCATTTTTCATCAAAAAGTCTCAAGGGCTGCCAATCAACCATCTCTATTTTTTTTTGGTCATCGTTGAACTCTTTGTGAGCAGTGATACATACTTAAGGATGGTATTTCTAATTCCAAAGGTAGGACAACCCTCGTACCGTAGACTGATGAATATGTGGTCATACCTGATGAATATGTGGTCATACCTATAAGAGTCTATCATTGGTTCTATATGCACAAAGTGCCTCCTGCAACTCTTCGTGCCAACCCTTGCTACTTTTTATTGTTCTATCAGCTTGCACACGGATGCATCCGTAGATGTAGAGGTAAGGTGCACTTTCAAATTTTATCATGGCATACAATTTTGATGTAAAATATTCTTAGGATTATCTCAAAATTTATTTTTATACCTAATCATAAAATTTTAAATTTCAAAAATTGTTAAAATCAAGTAGATCTATAAACATATAAAAATCTTGAAAATGGACGGTGTAGATAATATGTTGTAAAATGCACTATTTCTGAGACTTAAAATCTTTTTATTTTTCATAGTCATACATCTCGATGTCGAGATGATCAATCCAAGGGTTTTTCAACATTAAGACTACCTTTTCCGATGGATTTTTTAAGTGCATCCGTAGTTCTACATTATAAGGCATCCTTCTATAAATTTCTTCCTTCTATAAATGATCTTAAGAAGTGCTTTGTTTGTGGCCTCAACTTAATTTCTCCCTTGCAGGTAATATGGTGTAGATAATCTTTGGATTATGCCAAACACATTGTATATACTGGCTACCTTTTCATATTTGAAATGGGTGCCATTGTCTGTAACTATCATTTCTAGGACTCCAAACTTGTATACTATATTATTTTTTATGAAGAGAGCCACATGCTACCCCTCAATCTTAACAAATGAGGCAGCTTCGACCCACTTGGTGAACTACTATATGGTTGTCTGGATGAACCTGTGTCCATTTGATGCTCTAGGAGAAATCATGTTAATCATATCTAGTGCCCATGAAGCAAGCAACCAAATGGATGGAGTAGAGTTTAATGGTATGGATGGTGTGTGGATGAGGTCCCAAGAGACTTGGCACTTAGGGCACCACTTAATTTGCTTTTAGGAGTCGTCGCCCATGGTAGTCCAGTAATATGCCTAAGGTCTATTTTTCTATGAGAGAGATGATGTCCCATTGTGTCCTCATTTGTCGTACATTTCCTTTAGAATTTCGCTTGCTTCGTAATCATCTATACATCTCAAGAGGACTCAATCGAATGATCTTTTATAAATCTAGTCACCCATTAGAACAAGTTCCACAGAGAACCTTCTCATAGCTTCTTTTCAATCTTTGTGGCTCCTTCTGGGTAATTTTCTTCTTTTAAAAAGACTTAAATGTCATAGAATCACGACTTAAATTCCATAAGTTGTTTGTCTACTTGAAGTACTTCTCCATCTTTTTCGTCTTATTCTTATGTGTTCTAATCATTATCGATTTTGGGAGGAGAATGGTCGTGCTCATGCCTGATATAGAATGGTTGCATTGAGACAAGTGTGGCGATGTTGTCAGCGAACTGATTGTTTTTCATAATCACATGTTGCAAGCTACCGCTTTGAAACATTTGAGTATGTTGTCTTCCTCCCCTTTATATGGCTAAGCGTTGATTTTAATGACCTTCCATTTCCCTTGTACTTCGTTAATGATGAGTAAGGGGTCATTGATAACTTGTAAATGTTGAATTAGTAGCTGGAATGCATTTTCAGATCCGGCTATTAATGCCTCGTATTCAGTAACGTTTTTGGTCCATGGGAAGTTTAGCCTTATGGTTGTAGGTAGCATAACCTTTTCTAGGGAGCAAAGGATAATGCCTATGATTGCCCTGTAGTTGTTTCTGGCCCCATTAAAGTAGAGTTCCCAAGTCAGAACTTCTATAGCGAAGAGGTCTTCATCAAGTAGATCCATACTGATTGACGTCTTATCTAGAAGTGCGTGTTCAACTGAGTGGTCTATGATGCCCTGCCTCCCTTGATTGATTTTTGCTTGAAGTATACAATGTCTAATTTGCTAAGGGACATCCTACACTTTTCCAAGCGTCTATTAAAGATTGGCCACTCGAGCAGGTACTTAAGTGAATCCATTTCAAAAAGTAATTTAGAGTGTGCCACAACATGGAGTATTAGCTTCTGCATGGCCATGCTTGTGTTAAGCAGTGTTTATCTACATCAAAGTACCATATTTCTACTCGACCATTTTTCTATATATAGTATATGGTCTTTTCCTACCTTCTTTCATCGTATTGGCCCAAATCATGACCCACATGGTCTTCTCGTTTACTGAGATGTAAAAATAGAAAGGTCTATTGGGATCAGAAGGATTGAGGATGGGTGGTTTGGGCAAATAATATTTAATCTGGTCAAACCCTTTAAGGCATTTCTCATCCCATATAAAACGGGTATCTTTCTTCAAGAGCCAATTAAACGATGCACATTTATCTGCCAATTGGAAGATGAATCACCTTATGGCTTGCAGTTGCCCTTGTAAGCCTCAGATTTCACAAATATCACGAGGAGCGGACATTTTGATGATTGCTTTTGATTTCGGATGGATTGACTTTGATGCTCACTTGGCATATTATAAAACTGAGTAGCAGACCTGACTTGTCCCCAAAAGCACGGGTTCAACTTAAGTTGCCATTTTTGGAGTCGGCCAAAGACTATTGTGAGATTTTTTATGTGAGTATCTCTAGTCTTGGATTTAACTAGGACATCATTAGCATAATCTTCCAGTGCATTAAGTTACGAAAAATAGCAGTCATGACCGTTTGTAAGTAGTTCCAAGCATTCTTAAGGTCAAAGGGCCTGACTCGATAGTAGTAGGTTCCCCATTCTTCTTCTGATTTACCACCGCCATGAGGATTCCATTATAGCCAAGGAATCCATCAATGAAGGAACACATCTCGTGACCAACGTTGTTGTATATGAGGGGTTCTATATAAGGTAACGAAAATCATCTTTAGGACATTCGTCTTTTAGATCCCTATAGTCTATACATACTCGTATTTTCCCATCCTTCTTAGGCATAACTACTATGTTAGCTAGGTATTTTGGATAGTAGACGGGTAGAATGAAGTTGGTTTTTAAAAACTTGTCAATTTCTTTTTTGATTTTGATTTCAAGATACGGCTTTTGTCGGTATAACTTCTGTCTCACAGGTTGGGTGCCTTTGTAGAACACAAGATGGTGCTCTAGTAGACTCGGGTCTTGTCTAGGCATAACATCGTAAGACCATGCAAAGACATCTCTATACTCCTTAAAGAGGGCGATCAGTTTTTTTTTTGGTTCCTCAAGGGACAGTGAGGTCCCGATCATGGTTACCTTGGATCCTCCTTAGTCCCTAAGTTGACATCTTTTATTCCCTTGATGGTAGCCATCAGATGGCTGTCAAGCCTTTTCTTGAAATGTTCCACCTTGGACTGGAGTTCATTGGATTAGAAATAGTCTTCTGCCTTTTGTTTTTTTGAACCCTTGTCCGAATTGCAAGGTTTGCCATCGAGCTTGGTATCTTGAGCCATTAATGGAGTTGGGGAATTCCCTTCTTCATATTGCATTTCTTTAGTTTGATTGATTGTTTTCATATGGTATGAATGCTTAAGTGAGCCAGCACCCCTAAGTGTGTCCATTGGTGGACTGACTATCACGGTGTTTGGAACTGGGGGCGCAAGGGGCACATTGGGACACCTTGTGCCTACCTATTTTTTGGCACTAAGATTCGTAAGTGCTGCTGGTACCCTTCCAACAATTTGATAGATATGGGGACGACCGACTAGATCCCCCATGAGTCATGGTCCTGATCATGAGGGCACACAAGGTTTAGCGGATTTGACTCAACCGTATGCCCCCTCGCACCAGAATGGGGGGTCTGGCTTGCTTCCTTGCCAAAAGCATTGTGTTCCAAAAGTAGGATGTGTGGAGTTGGAGGTTTCCCTATCCGAGGAAGTGAACTTTCTGTCGAGAGAAGAAACTTCATTAGGTTGAGAAAGAACCCATAATAAATAAATGTTGTGGAGAAATTAGAGAGAAAATAAAGGATTAGCGGGTTTTCTATTGCCGCACAAAGAACCCTAAAAAAGCCCAAAATTCGTAGTGATTTCTTGTTCGATTTGGGTTTTTGTGAACCCAAATTGCATCATACAGATAAGATTGATGTTAAAAAATAGAAAGGTTCCAAAAATCCATAAAAAACAGTCTAAGATTTCGATTTTTCCATTCAAGAAACTTTCGACATTCTTAAAAATGAGTTTCATCCTCTAAATGCATATACTTGGGCGAGTTTCATGGTTTTTGGGGGCGATTCTTCTATTTTTACACCGAGTCTTGTACATTCATGGCTAGAAATATACTTGTACAAGTTACTTGAGGCTTCTCGGCCGAGGCCGAGTCTGAAAACTATGGTCTAAACTCTAATTTATACATATCATTAACTTCAATACCCTAGAACTAGTTGTGGAGACCCTTGGAATTAATTTAAAGTTATTTTACACCCCTATTTTTCTCTCCTAACTCTATGTTAGCCTTAAATTTGATTGGATTCAATTTTGTGTAAGGATAGATTTCAACCCATTTCAGATTTGAAATCTCATCTCTAAGGCATTATATTAAAATTTTAAATTACATTATTTCACTTGTTTGTTTATTTAGTTTTGTGGATGATTACTGTTGAAATTGTAATATTATACTTATTTGAATTTAAGGAGTTATCCAAACATATTAGTGTCTTGTAATCGAAGTTAAGCGGATGAACTTAGGTTACATAATGCTTGCACGTGGACAAATGTACCCCTTCTTTTAAGCTTCTTCATTATAGTCTACTATTTGTCCTTTAGTTTTTCATTTCAATGTGGTTCATAATTGATGTGCATTCTGATAAATCATGTAAGGTACCATTCAAACCATTTGCATCCCTTGAAGTTAAACACGATTGAGCTCGATGTTTTGTCATGGATGAAGCAGCCATGCCAAACAATGTGTGAATTGAAGTTCAGATTTCGAGGGGGAGTTAACGGTTTAGTCTTGAAAGGATTTGAAGATGAGGTTGAATGTGGTATTTTAAAACATGGTTCAGGCAGTGGACTCGGCACCTGCCCGAGCCGAGTAACTGGGCTTGGACTTGCATTAGTCACGTCCAAGTTAGAGAAAAGATGCTAAAAAATTTCAGGAAAAATAAGAAAAAATCCAACAAATATAAAAAACCAAAAGAGTTATACAAAACCTGGAATAGGAATAAATAATTATAAATCTATTATATTTGATTTAGTAAAAATAATCAATTTTTATGAATTTATATTGAAATAAATGAAACATACCTAAACTTTCGAGGCCGATTCCTTGATCTTTGATTTGGATGCAAATCGATGCCTCCAAGACTTCTGAAAGCTTCCTCAGGCAACTCAAATCAAAACCCCCAATCAATTGGTTCAAGTTCGGATCTACGAGATTAACGTTCTTGAAAATTTTGGACGAAACATAAATCCAAATTTTAAATATCTCAAATCGTAATTTGCTTATGTTATTTTGTGAAAATCAAGCCTATTATTGGATCAGGAATACAAATAAGCTTAGGAACCAAATGTCATCGAAGGCTGACCATCGATTGCAAAGAAATCACAATTTTTTAAAATCTAGCAAGAGCATGGCTAATTTTTTTTTTTTCTCAAAAATCCGCCAAATATAGTTTTTAAATTAAATCTATTGCTTCCAATAGATAGATAAATATAAAATTTTACAAAGGAATGAATCTAGGCTCAAATTGCTAGGGCTTGGGGCTCAAATTAAAAACAAAAGAGAAAAAAATTCAACTCTTTTTATTAAAATGTATACAATGAGACCATTTATTTTTTATATAAAGAGGTCACAATCATTATCGACCGTTGGATGTGAAATCGGACAATTGAGGATGTGTCATTGATTAGGCACAATGTTCGAAATAAATTTCTCGAATGTTGTGACATACTTTAATCTATTGAATTTCATATCAAGTGACTAAAAATGATTGTGACCTCTTCGTACCAAAAGTAAATAGTTTCATAGTATGCAATCCCTATGTGATTTTTACATTACTCGGGTGAATACTCTAACAACTTAGAAACTTGGGTTGTATAATACTCACCCGAGTACCGAATTGATTAAGTATGGAAGGGGTATTTTGTTAATTACTTGAATTGATTTTATCCTTGTAGAAAGTACTACTTGTACCATAAATTTTTTTATGTAAATAAGAATATTTTATTGTTGCAAAAAGAATGGTACTATGATTGCATATCCAATGAGATGCATGCATGCAAACAGCTTTGGAACTTTTTTACTTATTGGAAATCATCCTACTCCTCCTGATGCATGGTGTTATAAACCCTAAAATACATTATAGTACACACACAATCACGCTCACAAATATGCCTGTGTGTATGTCATTTCATAGGAATATGTAGTATGGAATTTTTGTAAGAAGCCAATAACCTAGTTTACCTGTTGGATTTTATTGCCATGCAGAGCATGGAGTATGGAGGTAGTTTTTTGGCTATCCTCCTCGAATCTTTAAGAAATGTAACCCTTTAATCTTGAGAAGTGAAAAGTGATTTTCTATCCATTGATGGCATCTTCTCTCTCTCTAAAAAACTTTCTTTGTAGTGATAAATATTAAAATGCATAATAAAGATAAAGAGAGAAAAATATGGTATGTTTGAGGCCCCATGGCCATCCATACTTACCAACAGGTTGAACAATTCTAGTCAAATATGGGATAAAAAAGGGAAATGGAACCCACAAGTGGGTTCCAATTTTTTACATTCGACTTATGTATTTTTGTACGGGCTATTGTGTGTGGCTTGTAGAGAACTCCACAGCATCTTGGATTATTTTTTATATACTTTATTTATTTATTTTAATATGGTTGAGGTTTACTTCTTAGGAAACAGTTGGGCTAGGAGTTGGTAGAGATTTTGGAGGTACTTAGTTGATTTAGAATCATAGATATTTCAAGTGCATTTTCTCTATTTAATTGTAGTGATATCTAAGGTTTTAGGGTTCTCTTTTGTTTATAAATATGATTTATTATAAATAAAAAGGAAAATAAGAATAATTGATTTTTGGATAATTGATTTTTGGATCTTGTAAAAGGATCTGAGGCAGGCTCCTCAAAGGCCATGAAGGCAAGGGAAAAGAGGAAAAATAGGATGAATGGGCTCTTAGCCCCTTTGAGAAATCCGCTACCTTAAAAGGTCCAAAATCTTACAAAAATAATCTCATATGTTCTTCATCTTAAAAAGCCCTTATTTTTGTTTTTCTAGTTTGTTTTATTTTCTCTCCCCCTCTTTCCTTTCATCAATTTCAAGGATTGAAAGTTAGGGGAATGAAGGTATGCAAGGATTGGTCGGAGGTCTTTCAATTTATCCTGAAATATTCTCATTAGTGACAAAGTATGGAATCTTCTGTGTTAATGCCCAAGCTTTTGTGCCATTTTCTTGAAAGTCCATTTTACTTGTGTTAATATTTTACTATGATCTTCCATTTGATTCTGTCAAATTTGAGGGATAAACCACTATCTCTGTGCATTCTTTTTATTGCAAGGGGGTGTCGACAAATTTTGAAAGGAGACGCCCCTTGTTTTCCACGAAAATGGAATTCCAATAGATCCTCCACCTGGAATTCTAGATGGACTCAAGAATCATTTAAACATGCATTACTTGGCTCAAGCATCCATTTGCTTGATTTGACCCATTTAAGTGAATTCAGAGCCTATCTGGTTGGGAAAAAGGGATGTAGTTTCAGTATGGGGCCAGGATTGCATGCATTGGTGCCTGCCTGGTGTGCCCGATACTTGGGTTAACATATTGTCAACTCTAATTCAGGAGAGATTGGTCAAGAAAACAAGACCTGCGATATAAAGGATGATGAACAATGATTCGAATCCATCGAAATGTAGAAATATAAATCTTCCTAGAAACCAAGAGGAAACCTTGTGGAAGACTGTCTAGAGATGATTTTGCTTGGCTGTATTTCTATTTAGATTCTGTAGCTGCAGCTTATCAAAGAGGAGTGAAGCTATTTTGTCACACTTGATAGTTAGCAAACAAAGATACACTTGGTTGTTGAGGTCATTACACAAATTTGAACTCACTATTTTGCAATCCTTTACAAGCTTCAGTGACCTGGTTTTTGCCTTTCAATTTTGTGGGTGTGAAAAATGTCAATTAGTTTATTAGCTCTACCAGTTAAACCATGCATTACTCAGATGCAGTTTTTGGCTGAAATGAAAATGTAAGGCTGATCGCGATCATTCAATTGAATATTTATTTGCTCAAATGATTAAGAATTTGAGTGATTATTTGCTGGGCACTTTGGTTGAGTGCATACACAATTGAGCACTTGCACCTTGGGGACATTGAGAAACCGATATGCTTCTTTGCCTGGACATTGTGGACTCATTAGATCAGGAGAAGGCTCCTAATCTATTATATACGCTTGTGATCTGAATGAGAATTATCGAAATTATTAGATTGAGCAGTGGTATTACATCTACTTTATAAAAGTGAATATTAGCAAATTATACAAAATAGTAAATTTGCCACCTGAAATTTTGAAGGCATTAGTCACACGAGTACTATTAATAGGAAAAAGAATGGCAGGTTTGGGGTCGAAATCTATCCCTTTTGTGGTTTTTTGACATCCCTCTCTATAAAGGTAGAAATATGCTTTCTTTTTCATTGCTGTCTCTCAAGGCACGTTGGTTTGCATAAAAATATTTTTTAAATTATTTTCACATGAAAAAATTCTTTATGTGGTTTGGTTTGGGAGTATTTTCACACCAATTAGTCCAATGCATCTTTTCACACCAATTCGCAGCTAAAAGTTCCGTGGTTTGGTCTGGGAGTATCTTCACACAAATTGCGCCTAGTACATCTTTTCACACCAATTGGCAGCTAAAAGATTTAGAGGGAGCAGAAGTCTGCGCACATTTTTTCATCTTTCTCAAAGAGACAGGCAAAACAACTCCCATTTTCCACCATGAGCGTTGCCATTGCCATCCTCAGCACCACTCCGCGATTTCCTCTTGGGCTTAGTCACTTCTAATAGGAAACAACGTTTCTCATTGAAGGTCGTCATTTGGACACCAATCATGAACAAAAGAGCCACTCTCAAAACAAGCATTATCTCGTACGGCATATGCTCACGTTATGCCCCTAAATTCTTGCCCAAGACCCCTAAAACCCCACTTCACTCTTCATGTTGCTACTTACCCAACCTAGAAAGAGAGACATGACTATGAGATAGAGAGTAGAGACATGGCTAGATATGGACCCATGCTCTCTCTCCTTTTTGCCTCATGCCCAGTGTTCTTATTCTTTTTGGCCACCACGTTGTGGTTTTCATTCCCATTGGCACCTTCCCACTGAATTACCATTGGCACCTTTACCACGTTGTGGTTTTCATTCCCATTGGCACCTTCCCACTGAATTACCATTGGCACCTTTACCACGTTGTGGTTTCATTCCCATTGGCACCTTCACCACGTTGTGGATTTCATTCCCAGTGGTTTTCATTCATTTTGTGGTAGAAGCATGTCTTCTCAACTGAATTACCCCCAAAAAAAGGGCGGGGATGGGGAGTTTTGAAATTATCAAATTATACCCAGAGTAAAATGCTAATAGTTTTACTTTTAGGATATCTTGATAAGTTTCTCTTATTATTCATTTATACTTTTGAATTATTGAAAGTGGAAAATAGAGAATAAAGCAGTATATTCAAGATATTGGTACGTGGCTTGTAAGTTTTTGTTTTTGAGAAATGCTACTCTATTAAAGCACATTAAACTTCATATAGAGGACAATCCTTTTTAACAAAGGCAACTACCTTGTATTTTATTGAATTTGTTATGTACTTTTTCTTTTTTTACAACTTTGGAAAATTTTAGGGCCTCTTCCTTATTTTTAAAAGGAGAAAGTTTGTTAAAGTTGCAACTTTACTTATAGAAGTAAGGTTGCAATAATTGTAAGAAATACAATTTCTCCCAGTCTAGAGATGCGCACGGTGATGAAGGGTGAATCAGAGGACTAGCTCCGTTTAGAGCATCGTCGTGCGTATGTAAGAACTTAGCGCCATCTATGACCTAGTGCCATCTGTGAATTGATGAGAGAGAGAGAAAGAAAACCCAACGTCGTCTATGAAGTGAAAAAGAAGAGAGAGAGAAGGTCGACGCCGCACGTGAAAAGTCAGCGCCGTGCGTGAAGATAGAGGTATGCATCACCGGCTGTGAAGAAAGAGATGGAAGAGTAACGCCGCGAGTGAAAATTGGAGCATCGCCGCTAGTGTAGCACCATTTAGAGCATCGTCGCGCATGTGGGTGGCTATCGCTGACTGTGAAGGCAGCAAAGAAGCAACCCCGTGCATGAGCTGAGTAGTGCTGTAAGAGGAGAGGGAAGATGTGACCACTGTCAACGCCACGCCTGTCAGAGCCGTACGTGTCAATGCCGTACTTGTTAGTGTCGTGCATGCCAGCCACGTGGATCCCACCTACCCTGGGTACTTGAGGCCCTCTCCCCTTCCATCTCACTGTCAGTTTTGCTGGCATACTTTCTCTCTCTAGAGCCCAAGTTTAGAGTTCTTTGCTGCTGCCGTTGGAACGCCATGGCTTGGATCTTGAAGTGGCCTACGAGTTGGAGATTTTGAGATGTTGTGAGCATCAGGTAAATAGGTTTAGCATCTATGCACCAACAAATGTTGTAGGAATCAATATTATGTATTGGAAGTGGGTAAAATGGTAGGATGAAAGAAATGGGTGAGAATGGGTGAAATGAGCTTGAAATCCCAGATTTGTACTTTTGCATGCCATGATTGTTTGAGTAATGTAAATGATCTATTTAGTGGTGGAATTTGTGAAATAAAGTACTTGTAATACTAGTTTAATATGAACAAGACTTTGTATCAAGATTTGTATGAGTTGGTGAAACATTAAGGATTCTTTAAAGCATGTTAAGCTTGAGAATGAGATTTTCCATAACTGTGATTGCTCTTGCATCGAATATTTCAGTGGCCAAACAACGTCCAAATGGGCCCAAACAGGTTTTGAATGAAGGATATGGTTGTCAACTTCCACTTTTATGTTTAAATCATATTGAAACCCCCCATAGATTAGAAATTATGCTTCAAAATGTGTGGGTATGTCACTGTTAAGTGGTTGAGAAAATGTATGGACTGTCACTCTCTTTTGTACCAAACCTTTGACCTATTGAACGACATCTGAATGCTCTCAAATCATAGCCATTTGATTCATGCATTTGTCTACTTTGATGTTTATGTTCCAAACTTATCCAAATTCTTCATAAAAGATGAGCTGTGTTTCAAATTGTGTCTATATGTCATTGTTAGCAGATTTCACTGAATTTCACAACTATTATCTCTGTTGACACAGGTTTTGGCCTACCAAACAGAGTCCGAAGTCTCCCAAACTACTGTCATTTGAAAGATCCGTGTGTGTACTAAAAGTTATATGTTAAATTCTTTTTGAAATTTCATGTAGGCTGAGAGTTGCCCTAAAATGTGAGGGCATATATAGTTCATAGTTGCAGGAAATTCCGGCAACTGTTACTCACTTTGTGCACTGCTTTTGACCTATCAAATAATCTCCAAATATCTTCAAACTACCGCCATTTTAAATATCCATGTTTAAAATTTAAGTTGTATGTTTATATCATTTTGAAATTCTCCCTAAATTAGAAGTTATGCGCCCGAGAAGAGGGGTATGTCACTGCCACTCGTAATCAAGATTTTAAGCTTTGTATCTGCCTTGATAAATAAATTGTTTTATGCTAGAACCCTACCCAATTGTGTTCCAATCACTTTTATACGAATAATGAGTAAGTCTATTTCAAAATTGGTTTTGAAACCACACTGGAACCCTCCACGGTTTGATAATGATGCCTTGTTGCCATGAAAATGCCTTGGTGGTGAATGTAGTAAAATTGTAAACTCTTTTAAGTGAATTGTTCACTGATCGACCTGAGCGACAAGTGTTACAAGTGATAATCATAAATGTTATGTGATAATTTCATATGAGGAATGCCACATGTTAAGGCTCATGATGTTATGTGAACAACACTATGTGATCATGTAATAAGTGATGACCAATGAGTACAAATGCCATGTGATGGCTCGACGATAAGTGTTACGTGATAAATGTTGTAATGTTAATGTGACAAGTGTCATAAATGTTAATTGATAAGTGTAAGTGCCACTTGATAGTCCTATTATGATGGAGGTGTCATTCTAAGTGTTATCGTGCTTCATGACAATTGTATGTTTATGAATAAGACTCAAATCTTGCATAATGAGGCTGGAATTGCCTATCATAAGGTACTGACTAGGTACGAGAAAAAATTGATGTTTAACTGCTCTGTTGAAATACTGTGATAATGACCACTACACCATGGGCCACCCATTGGTAGTGGGTATTATTCTGTTATGATATTGTGATACTGAGCACTACGCAATGGGTTGCCCATTAGTAGGGGACTAAAATGATGATGTTATGAGCATTCTTTGGCATGCTTTGGGTGTATCGCACGACCAAACATTGATGTTAGGGGTGCCTGCTTTGAAAGTATAGCAGGGCCGGCCTGTGTGATTGATGTAAGTGAGGTGCATGCTATGTGTGTATTGCATGACCAAGATTGATGTGAGTGGGGGCCTGCTTTGAGAGTATTGTAGGGCCCGCCTGTGTGATTGATGCCAGTGAGGGGTATGCTTTGGGCATATTGCATGACCTGACCATCTATTTACTGTGAAATGAAAATGTGCTCCATGATAAATAAAGTGTATACCCTGTTATGACAAGAACGTATAATATGAACTGTGTTTGGTTATAGATGAATGAATGATAAAGGGAAGTGCATGATTGTTTTCATGATGGTGTTCACTAAGGAAAGGTTTTCTGGACAGTTACTCCATATGATATATGTTATTTGCGCTGTGAATGTGAAGGATAATTATTGTATCGATCGAATGAGAATTCTGGTACATGAAATGATGCCTATTATTGATACACTGATGAGATTCTTGATTTATCTGATATTTATATTGTGATAGACTTATTAATGCTGCTTTGTACCTAGATCTATTTACTGGGCCTTATAGGTCATTCCACTATTTTTCCCCTCCTTGTAGATTGATAGCGGCAGGTTCAAGGGCCTGGAGTTCGTGTTTTACGGTTGGGATTTGAAGCCAGATTCTTGGAGAAGGTGCTTAGATCTTGTTTGTTTTTGGGCAGTTCAGCCCTGAGTTTTTGTTCATCGTGAATATGTGTAATTTTGGGCCCAGATGTCCCAATTGAAGTGTAATATTTTGGAATAAATTTTATATAGTGGATTTTTGGTGTATGCGATTCTCCATGTTTTTCTGCTTGTTGAATGACTGTTTTAGTTCTTTTATATCGTTTCCTCCATTTACCACATTATTAAAGCATTGAGTTCACTATGACCTGGGTGCCGTATGCTACATCGAGATCACGGAACCGCACCCGGTCATCCTCTGTAAATTACGGAATGGGGGTCGGGGTCGTGGCAGTTATGGTATCAGAGCAGCCAGGATAGGATCCTTGACTTAGGGAGTTTTAGAAGTGTCCTTAGAATAGTTTTAGGACAGATTAGTAACTGGGTGCTCCTATGATAAGATGGAGACACTGAGGGCTCGTGCCGACCATGCAAGCTTTAGCAACGAGAACACCGAGGCCCTTGGTGAATTTTGTAGAACTCTAGGAGCCATGACCCAAATAATGAAAGAGTCAATGCTGGCCCTATCCACCCCTACCCCTGAATAGAATGATAGTAACCAGATAGAGAGGTTCAAGAGACTAGCACCCCCAACTTTTTTAGGGCAGGAAAGTGTAGAGAAAGCAGAAAGATATCTAATGCAAGTTGAAAAGATCCTTAGAGTTCTATAGTGCTCTGATGAGCAAAAGTTGAGACTAGGTGCCTTCATGTCAGAAGGGGACGCAGAAATTGGTGGTGTTCAGTCCAACAGGCCTGGGAAGAGGATGAGATAGTACCTACTTGGGAAGGATTTTTAGCGGCCTTCAATGAAAAATATTTTCTGAATCAATTAATTAAAGGAAGGAGGTTGAATTCATAGAGTTACAACAAGGGAATCTAATCGTTGATCAGTATGTAGCCAAATTTTTTAAGTTATCCTGATACGCGCCGCATATCATCAACAAGGAGGCTAGCAAGGCAAGCAAGTTTGATAGAGGTTTCCAGCCCGTTATCAAAGGAAGAATTTTTTTAGCCAATCTTAAGGCCTTTTCTCAATTGGTGGACTGGGCTGGGAAGGTGGAAACAGATTGTGATGAATATCAACTGAAGAAAGAGAAGTGAAGGACAAGACCTCTGCCTCGTAGGGGTCCATGAGAAAAGGAAAGTCGGAGGAATGACAAGACCCAAAAGACCTCCCAGGGAGATGTCAAGCAGAGCCAGCTCATGCATAATACCTCTTGTGGGAAGCAGGGCCATGCGGCTTCCGAGTACTGGCTAAAGACAAAAGCATGTTACAACTGTGGCAAGTGGGGTCACTTGATTAGAGACTGCCCGACATTGAAGAAAGAACCCAAACCCAAGAATCAGTGTTGGGCCTTTGTACTCGATGGGAAAGGAGTTAAGGCCTCAACTTTGGAGAACTAGAATGTGTTTTGATTGTGAATTTAAAATGTTGTTGGACTTTGTTTCCTCTCACTGTTATAGTAACACCATATTTTGGCACATATAATAGAATTTGAACTTTTATTGTCTAACAGTGGTTAAATTGTGTGCGACTGACTAGGGATCCTCTAGATATCCTTTAGTGTGATAAATGTGTTGAACTTTACTTGAGGCATATGCTCCATCCCTTTTAGTTGAGGGCTAATATGTGCCATGTAATTGAAGTGATAAGTACTGTATGATATGACTTGTATGGTCAATAGTGTGATGAGTGGAATGTGATGTATGAAATAAAGTGTGAGGGTAGAGAGTGCTACGTCGTTTTTGTGGTGCATTCTTTGAGCATATTGAATGACCATGACTGATGCTTGTAGGGTGCCTGCTTTGAGCATATTGTAGGACCTTATATTGTATTAGGTGCCTACTTTGAGCGTATTGTAGAGCCTGGCTTTGAGATTCTGTGGTGTATATTTGAGCGTATTGAATGACCATACTGTGATATGTGATTGATTGGCATGTTTTGAGCGTATTACATGACCATACTGTGATATGTGATTGATTGACTTGCTTTGAGCGTATTGCATGACCATACTATGATATGTGATTGATTGGTGTGCTTTAAGCATATTGCATTACCATACTGTGATATGTGATTGACTGACATGCTTTGAACGTATTGCATAACCATATTATGATATGTGATTGATTGGCATACTTTGAGCGTATTGCAAGACCATACTGTGATATGTGATTAATTGGCATGCTTTAAGCGTATTGCATGACCGTACTGTGATATGTGATTGATTGACATGCTTTGAACGTATTGTCGGGCCTAGTTTTGTGACTGTGATTCTGTGGAGTATGTTTTGAGTGTATTGTATGATTGACGCTTGTAAGGTGCCGCTTTGTGAGTGTTGCCGGACCTTATTTAGAGACTGATACCAATAGTCTGCTGGTACTGACAGAACTGGCTGAGATTGATTAGAGTTGAATGGCTTGATTTGATTTATGTGTGTTAACTTGTTAATGTGTGCATGACTGGATGGATATGATATCTCATTTGTTAGTGCATGACACTTTGCTTGTAGGCTATGAGAAGCTAGGTTTATGCTGTAGACAATGGTAATAGGTGGCAGTGTGTATATGGTTACCCTCCCCCTATTGTTTGATTTCACATGTATGATTTTGGGGACAAAATCCTTTTTAAGGGGGGGATGATGTAAGGACCACAATTTCTACCAGTCCAGAGATACGCATGGTGATGAAGGGTGAATCAGAGGCCCAACGCCATTTGGAGCATCATCACGCATGTAGAAGAACTTAGCACCATCTGTGAATTGATGAGAGAGAGAGAAAGAAGACCAAGAGTCGTATGTGAAGTGAAATAGAAGAGATAGAGAGGTCGGCGCTGTGCGTGAAAAGTCAACATCGCACGTGAAAGGTCAACGCCGTACGTGAAGATAGGGGTGTGCATCGCCGGCTGTGAATTGAGAGACGAAAGAGTGATGTCGCGAGTGAAAATTGGAGCATCGCCGCGTGTGTAGCGCCATTTAGAGCATCGCCATGCATGTGGATGGCTATCACCGCCTGTGAAGGTAGCAAAGGAGCAACCCTGTGCATGAGCTGAGTAGCGCCGTAAGAGGAGAGCGAAGATGTGACCACTGTCAGCGTCGTGCCTGCCAGAGTCGTACGTGTCAGCACCATGCTTATTAGTGCCATGCATGCCAGCCACGTGGATCCCACCTACCTTGAGTAGTACTTAAGGACCTCTCCCCTTCCATCTCACTGTCCTTTTTGCCCTCATACTTCTAAGGTTAGAGTTCTTTGTTGCTGCCGTTGGAACGTCATTACTTGGAGCTTGAAGTGGCCTGCGAGTGGGAGATTTTGAGGCGTTGTGAGCATCAGGTAAGTAGGTTTAACATCTATGCACAAACAAATGTTGTAGGAATCAATATTATGTATTGGAAGTGGGTAAAATGGCAGGATGAAATATATGGGTGAGAATGGGTGAAATGAGCTTGAAATCCCAGATCTGTACTTCAGCATGCCATGATAGTTTTAGCAATATAAATGATCTTGTTTGTAGTGGAATTTGTTAAATAAATTACTTGTAATACTAGTTTAATATGAACAGAATTTTGTATCAAGACTTGTATGAGCTGGTTAAACATTAATTATTCTTTAAGCATGTTACGATTGAGGATGAGATTTTCCAGAACTATGATTATTTTATCATCGAATATTCCAGTAAGCAAACGGCATCCAAATGGGCCCAAACTGGTTTTGAATGAAGGATATGGTTGTCTACTTCCACGTTTCTTTTTATATCATCTTGAAATCCCCCATGGATTAGAAATTATGCTTCAAATGTATGAGTATGTCCCTGTTGAGAGGTTGCATAAAATGTATAGACTATCACTCTCTTTGTACCAAACCTTTGACTTACTGAACGACATCTGAATGCTCTCAAATCACTGCCATTTGATTCATGCATTTGTCTACTATGATGTTTATGCTCTAAACTTGTTCAAATTCTTCATAAAATTTGAGTTATGTTTCAAATTGTGTCTATATGTCACTGTTATCAGATTTTACTGGATTTCACAATTATTACCTCTGTTGACATACCAAATAGGGTCTGAAGGATCCTAAACCAATGTTATTTGAAAGATCCGTGTGTGTATTAAAAGTTTCATGGTGAACGCTTTTTAAAATTCCTTGTAGGCTGAGAGTTATGCCCTGAAATGTGAGGGCATATCACTGTTCACAGTTGCAGGAAATTCTAGCAACCGTTACTCAGATTGTGCCGTCCTTTGGCCTCTCAAATATCCTCCAAATATCTCAAACCACCGCCATTTTAAATATCCATGTTTAAACTTGAAGTTTCATGTTTAGATAATTTTTAAATTCTCCCAAAATTGGGAGTTATGCCCCCGAAAAGAGGGGTACATCACTGTCACTCGTAACCAAGATTTTCAACTTTGTGCCTGTCTTGAGAAATAAATTGTTTTATGCTAAAACCCTACCCAATTGTGCTCAAATCACTTTTATACGAATAATGAGCAATTCTATTTCAAAATTAGTTTTGAAACCACACTGGAACCCTCCACGGTTTGATAATGACGCCTTTTTTCCATGAAAATACCCTGGTGGTGAATGTAGTAAAATTGTACACTCTTTTAAATGAATTGTTCACTAATCAACCTGAGCGACAAGTGTTACAAGTGATAATCGCTAAGCATAAATGTTATGTGATAATTTCATATGAGGAATGATGTATGTTAAGGGTCATGATGTTATCTGAACAATGCTATGTGACCATGTAATAAGTGACGACCGATGATTACAAATGCCATGTGATAGCTCGATGATAAGTGTTATGTAATAAATGTTGTTGTGCTAATGACAAGTGTCATAAATGTTAATTGATAAGTGTAAGTGCCACTTGATAGGGCTATTATGATGGATGTTTCATTCTAAGTGCCATAGTGCTTTATGACAGCTGTATGTTTGTGAATAAGACTCAAATCTTGCATAATGAGGCTAGAATTGTCTGTCATAAGGTACTGACTAAGTACAAGAAAAAATTAGTGCTTAGGTGCTCTGTTGAAATACTGTGATAATGACCACTACGCCATGGGCCACCCATTAGTAATGGGTACTGTTCAATTATGATACTGTAATATTGAGCGCTACGCAATGGGTCACCCATTGGCAATGCGACTGAAATGATGGATGCTATGAGCATTCTTTGGTGTGCTTTGGGCATATCGCATGGCCAAACATTGATATTAGGGGATGCCTTCTTAGAGAGTATTGCAGGGCCTGCCTGTGTGATTGATGTCAGTGAGGTGCATGCTTTGTGTGTATTGCATGACCAAGATTGATGTGAGTGGTGCCTGCTTTGAGAGTATTGCATGGTCTGCCTGTGTGATTGATGTAAGTGAGGGGTATGGTTTGGGAGTATTGCATGAACTGACCATCAGTTTACTGTGAAATGAAAATGTGCACTATGATAAAGCAAGAGCATACTCTGTTAAGACAAGAACGTATACTGTGAACCGTGTTCAGTTATAGATGAATGAATGTTAATGGGAAGTGCATGATTGTTATGTATCATGATGGTATTCATTAAGGAAAGGTTTTCTGGACAGTTACTCCGTATGATATCTATTATTTGCATTGTGAATGTGAAGGATAATTATTGTATTAATCGAATGAGAATTCTGATATCTGAAATGATGCATGTGATTGATACAATGATGAGATTCCTGATTTATCTGATATTTATACTGTGATGGACTTATTAATGATGCTTTATACCTATATCTACTTACTGGGCTTTATAGCTCATTCCACTATTTCTCCCCTCCTTGTAGATTGATAGCGACAGGGGCCTGGAGTTCGTGTTTTGCGGCTGGTAGTTGAAGCCAGATTCTTGGAGAAGGTACTTAGATCTTGTTTGTTTTTTGGCAGTTTAGCCATGAGTTTTTGTTGATTGTGGATATATGTAATTTTGGACCCTGTGGTCCCAATTGAAGTATAATATTTTAGAAGAAATTTTATATAGTGGATTTTTGGTGTATAGGATTCTCTATGTTCTTCTGCCTGTTGAATGACTATTTTAGTTCTTTTCCATAGCTTGCTCCGTTTACTGCATTATTAAAACATTGAGTTCACTCCGACTTGACTGACGTACACTATATCAAGATCATGGAACCGGACCCGATCATCCTCTATCAAGTACGGAATGGGGGTCGGGGGCGGGATCGTGACAGTAATATAGACCATTCATTTTATTTAGATGGTATAAATTTAACTCTATTTTAAAAGACATGTCACTTTTTTACACTTACCATGTCAAATCTTACCTTCCAACGAAGATAAATGGTGTAGATTATTACAAGCGTATTTCTACAATAATATTGTAACTTCATAAAAACCACACCCTGAAAATATCTTTTAATTCCAAGAAAAAAAGAGAAAATAACAATAAAAGGTGAGAGAGAAACTTTGGCATGGAGAAGCCATTGATGCACCTCGGAAACTGGTTTTATACTTTGGAAGTGGAGAAAAGGATGAGGTTAGCATGCGGCAAAGCTCGCATATGTAGAAATATGGGCTTGGCAATAAATATATTTTTAAAATATAATTTGATCTTAATTTGTTGAGAATATATAATCTTTAACATGGAGATCATGAATTTGAAAAAGTAAATAAATAATTTTTGAAAACTAGAAATAAAAACTATATTTAAAAAACATTTAGACCGTTAATTATACTTGTTTTTAGATGGACCACCTATTTGCATCCATCTTTAAGATGGATGCTTTATACGTCCAGACCGCATATTGTACAAATGTGGTCCAGCCCGCATAGAACAATTGTTCAAAAGAAAATGAAGATATATTCTCCATATTGGTACGTGGCTTTTATGTTGTTTGTTTTTTTATCTCATGTTGAGATTATATAAAAGGAAAAAGTTTATATAAGATTGCACCCTGAAAAATGTATAATTAAGTTCAACCTTAGAAATTCATCATAAAAAGGTTGTTCCAACACTAGAAAACTCTCTAATCGATCATCTTGACATCGAGATATATGAATATGAAAAGAATAAAAGATTTCAAGTCATAAAACTAGTGTATCTTGCAATGCATTATGTGGGCCAACTATTTTCTTATCTATCTACTTGATTTGAGCTATTTTTGGAGTTTAAGATTTATAATTAGATATGAAATAAATTCTCGATTTATTCTAAAACAATTTGACACCAAAATTATATTTATAAAAAAAATTGGAAGTGCACCTTAATTTGATTGTTTATGGTTGCAACCTTATATAAACCACAGCACAATAAATGTTCTATGAGAGAACCCTTTTAAATGATTATGTTTTAAAAAAATTATTAAACCATTTTTAAAGTTATTAACTTCTGTCAAACCGTAAAAACTTTTTTTAATGAAAGGAGTTAGCATGTATCTCACTTAGTTTGTGTTCTATTTTCTTATCTTTTTTTTTTTTAAAAAAAAATGGGGTGATTACTCGTTTTAATTTCTTGAATCAAATTAATTTGGGCATGGTGAGTCTTGCTAAATCAGCATTTTTTTTGCTTGAGTTAGGTGGTGCTATTAATATTAAAAAATTGGGGGCTAAGCTACTTGGCTTCAGCCTATGGCTAATGCGAATTCCTGTGGAGGGCACATAAAAAATGCATAAAGTACTTCAGGGTTTACTTTTAAGGGATTGTATACTATGAGACTAGTCATCATTATTTCGAGGAGGTCACAATTGATATTAGTCATTAGATGTTTGATGGTTTGGGGTGTCATAAAGTTTGAGAAAAAAAATTTGAACTCTGAGTTTAGTCGATGATACACTCACAGCCGCCTGATTTGAAATCTGACAGACAAAAATATTTGTGACCTCCTTGTATCAAAAGTAAATGATCTCTTTATATACTTTTTCCTATTTTTAAAAGAAGAAAATGGATGTCTCTTTATTTCATCTCTCATTCCGAAACAGGAGGCAAAGTAGCCCTTTATTCATCTATGTATATCTATAAAATTGGACGGAAATCTCCCCCATTTTTGTATCTCTCTTGAAAGGGGAGAATTTCATTCCTCCTTGAGCTGAAAGTCACACCTCTTGTTTTTCATTTCCCTCTCTCCAATCAACTTTACTCTCTCTTCTTAAGTCAGTTGCTCATTTGTTGTTCGTTGCTTTGTAACATATGTGTTTGAAGCCTCTCATGGGGAGTGCTAATTTTCATGGTTTTTAGGTTCTTTTAATGCTTGCAAAATCCTCCCTATAAACCACTTCGTGTAAATCTTTTAAAGAAAGTTGGTAAGATCTATCGATAATTAAATAGATCAATCTTTGTAACCTATTGTTAGCGGCCGTTTGGAACCTGGAAATCTTTTAAATGAAAATAGATGAAATATGACATTTTGATTGTTTGGGTACACTTAATAGTAAGGAAATAAAAAAATATTATCAGAGATTTACGAAAATCTATTATGCACGGTAAGGGTGAAAAATCTATTACGCACTTGACAGATAATCGGGGTAAAGGCATCCCTCTACCTAAAAATACAGTGATTCACCTTCTAATAAACCACAAGAAAAAAAAAAAAGAAACCACAAGAAAAAAAAAAAAAAAATTCATTAACTAGGAGCTAAAACGCTGTAGCGATCTTCTTTAACCAATAGCTTCCTTTTCAAACCTATTCGCACATATATTTAAACTTCAAAAATCACACACGACCCTATCTTCTTTAACGACCCGCTAAAACCCGGCAGCTCCATTCCGGCAACCTATCTGTTTCAACGGATTTATGTTTTGGATTCTTCAACCACAGTTATGGCTATTGTTCCAAAAAACTAAACGGATTTGGGTTATCTGCTAAGATCAATCTTTTTATTTTTTTGGCTTTATTTTTTCTTTTTTGTTGTTATTGTTTACTGATAAATTTCAAATACTTGAGTTCCCTCACAGAAAATCGTCAAATGAGTGTGCTTGAATTGTTTTTTTTTAATTGTTTTTTTATTTTTTTTCCAGAACTTTTTTAAATTAATTTCTCTTCAAATCTCCTCCAATGCGCCAATATAATTTCTCCTCCAATGCATCTCATTTAGTCATAAAGCTTACTAGCCAAATATCTCCAAACTTTTTTTTTCTTTTGAATTTGCCCATTGAAGTTTCTAGAGAGAGATGATCGGAAGGCTTTAGCACAAGAAAAGAAAACATAAAACATATGATGGCTTATCATAGTAAAAGTATGTTATTCCAAAGTGTTAACATCTTGAAAACATGTGATTCCAAGTCAAGACGCAAAGGCATACAAAAGGTGTGGCTAATTCTTATGCCTGATGTAATTATAAAATTTAAGCAACATACTAATAGGGATAAAGTTTAAGCTACGTACTAATAGGGATTGTACGCTCAACCATGTTTTGGGTATAAAGCCAAAAAAAAAAAAAAAAATGTTGATAATGCATTTCCCATATTTCTTGAACAGTCTATTTCCCAGGTTGCATTTAAATACTACCCAAATAGTTACAATCCATTTGCAGGTAATATATTACGCAGTAACGTATTATGTCAGTAATATATTTCATGGACAATATATTTCTAGGTATCCAAACGACCCCTTATTAGTGTTACATGAATTTTCTTCAAAGGCAAATAAAAATGGTTCCAAATAAAGAATCCCTCTCTTGAAAGGGCAAAAATCTGCCCCTTTCCTCATTCCTCTCTCTCTATGAGGGGCACAAAATTCCACTTTTAAGGTTTCAATTATCCCTCTCACTCTAATGGGGGCGGAAATCCACCTCCCCATTTTCTTTTATATCACTTTTATTTCTATTTGAAATTTATTAAAATATTCATGTGAGATAGTCTATTTTACATTTCAACACATGATCATTATGTATTTTGATAGGTATTTTGAAATTAAATCAAAAGATATGAGTAAAATGTTAAATAATTTATCTCTTATAAATATGTTATATTTATTTATTTTCGTCCTTCTATAAAAGGCGAGCAGAATTTAGGCCCCTTTATTTTCTCTCTCTAGTTCCAAATGCTCCCTCCATCTATTGAGGGAAGTACACTTAGACTTGTGTGAGTTACTTGGCTCAAGTAGGTGCCGATTTCTGGACCTTATCTAACTGTTTAAGTGTGCTTACCACATCATTACATATGAATATTCATAGGGCTTTTTACGCGGAGTGATATTAGGCAATGGTTCTATAGTAATATAATGAAACTATCTTCAAAATGTACGTAGCGCTATTTGTTGAACATCAATTTTTAAATATATATATTCTTTTCGTTCCGATAGACAAAACATTTTTTTTCTCAAAACACAGTTTTAGCTACATTAATATCTTTCCATTTCAGTGAGAAACTTAGATCTAGGCCTTAGAAGGCTTTTTTTCCTTTCTAAATCTTTTAGAGAGCTTTATTACTATTAAATTAACAAAGATAAAAAAAAAAAACTAATTTTGAATTCGTAAAGGGCTAGATCTTGAAATTCACTAGATGAATGATTTAGATATATTGTTGGAAGGAACTAGTTTTGACCATATCTAAGGTACAAATTATATTTTATTTTTGTAAGATCGATTATTAGGATGAAAAGAATGTATACACAAATTTTGACTGCATATAAAAACCACATGGTGTTCTAAAAACATAGTTTCATTATATTACAATGATATGGTCGCATGAAATTTAATTTATCAAACCAACTTGGTTTTGGAAAAGGTAAGTCTTACCAAAATGACTACCCTTACTATGGAGGTAGGTCTCATTTTGTAAAATTTGTGATATTTTAATTTCTCGAATCAACATGGTTTTGGCGTGCTAACTACGAAAAAACTTTGTTTAGCTAAAAAGCGAGTCAACGACACTTTGGCACTACATAAGTTTGCCACCAAATTAGCAACGACCGGCAATGGGCCGGGCGGCCCGTAGAAAAGTACAACCTCGGCCACAAACTATGCCTTGGGCTCATAGTTAGCAAATCGCCAATTAATCAGAGTTTTTATGGAAGCAATTTTAAATGAAGACTTTTTTAAAAGGTCGGAAAAAATCTCCTACTTTTCATAAAAACGTTTAAAACACTTTTTTTTTTTTTATAATAGGATTTAAATCAAGCCAAAAAATCGTATCTTTTTTTACTTATAATGTTTTTTTAAAGATATTTTTTTTCGTGTTTTGTGTATTGCAGCCATTGCTACTTTCATGCTTTTAAAAAAAAAAATTATTTCAAAAAAAAAACCTAAAATAGAAATTTTTATCATCACTATGTTCTTCAAAGCCACAGTTGCAGATTGAAGGTAAATTTTTTTTTCCCTTTTTTTTAAAAAAACTTAAACAAATAGATGCAGATTTCAGTGTTATTATGGAAAATCATTGTGTAAATGAAATACTTTTATAGCAAATCATTTTGTGAAGTAAATCATTGTGCAAAGAAAATCATATACATGAAAATTTCTGTGATTATTTGTGATCATTGTTTTTATGAAAATATTGTTTATGGCACAAACTAAAGCTCAAAACATAGTATGTTATTGATGAATGAGAAGCAGAGAGTGTGACTACAAGACCAAGTAATCAATATTTTGCTTTTGATTAAGTGATAACAAATATAAACAACGTAATGTAAATTGTAGACTTGCAGGAACAAGCAATTATACATATAGGATTAGTCCCCAAACCTAATCCTTCAACTCTGCTTGCTATTTCCCCAAGATAATAGAAAATCCTCTTTTTTTTCTCTCTCTAAAAATCAGTTAAGACTTCTTGACAAATCAGTATAGTTAGGGCTCTCTCTCAAACAACATCCTAAATAAGAGAGAAAAGCCATCATCAAACCATCACAAATCAGCATCCCATCTTTCTTTTCTCTTTCTAAAAATCAGTTAGGGCCTCTTCCATTAGGGTATGTGAAGCCCATGACCTCTTCCTTCATCCTTCTTTCTTCTTCTCTCTATAAACCTTGGCTATGAGCCCAACCCTATTTTAGTCTCTGTCTATTTCCTCCTTCTCTCTCTAAACTGTAACCTTCTTCTCTCTCTCTTCCTTCTTCCTCCTCTCTCTAAACCGTAAACACAAAGCTCTAAAACCCAAATTTCTACAGGCCTCTTTTTAATTAAAGAAATTAATGAAACTTTAACCATAGTTATATTAAAGAAATTAATGAAACTTTAACCATAGTTATGATGTGACCATTGTCACCATACTATAGTTAAATCCTTGTAATTAGAAAACAAAAATCGTGTTTTTTGTTTCTACCTGCCAAGTAAGTGTGATGTTTAAGTATTTAATGAATAAATTTATATAGTATATTTGTCACCATACTATAGTTAAAGTATTTAATGGACAAATTTATATAGTATATTTGTTTTTGTTATGTAATGGGTAAATTTATATAGTATAATTTTTTTTTGGTATATACTAATTAATTATGTATTTAATATTGGATGATTGCATCAGAGTCATGAGGCATCTAAATTAATTGACTTAATTATATTAATCTAATAAAGTTTTTATAAATGAATTAGTTATTGATGACTTTGACATAATTTTTTTTTTTTAGAATTTCAAAATTTCTAATATTATAAATTTATCTGATTGTTTAGCCTAATCCGATATATTAACGATATCTTTATATGAACTATTTTTGCCGCTCCGTATTTTTTACCTGATTTTTTCATCCGACTTTTTAAAATAAAAACGATTTGTTTCTGATTTTATTGTGAGCCGATTTATTGATGGCCCCCGATTTGCTAACTATGCTTGGGCTAGGGCAGTGCTGGCCGCTCCGGCCCAACCCTATAGGGATAAGGGCGAGACCCAGCCAAGGAAGGATTGGCCCATCGCCATTCTTATTTAATGTTGAACTGGCCTATAAACGCAATCGGCTCATGAAGATCAGCCACACTAACTTTAAAGCGTACCGGATGAGGTTTTTATAAAGCCTAGGTTTCATGAAAACAAAATAAAGCCTCACCCCAAATTATCATCCGAAAAGTTTTTTGGGCGATGTATTTCTCTATGATGGCTCCAAAATCAATTTCAAACACTGACAATAAAATTTGAATCTCAAAACATTATACAAATCTTATGAATTTCTGAACACTTATTTTTAAGGTAAAATGAACGGTCTAGAAAATTTGTTATAATTATCTAGAATTTGTAAAATGGAGGGACTTCTCATTTTAATTTCTCAAATCAACATGGTTTTGGCAGAGTCATTACATAAAAACTTAGTTTAGCTATGAAGCGAGTCAACAAGAATTTGGCACCATATGAGTGGGCCACGAATGAGTAAGGACTGGCAATGGCCTAGCAGCCACTACGAAAAATAAGACCTGGGCCACAAAATATGAATAGGGGTGGGGCAGTATTGGCCGAACCCTATGGGAATAAGAGGAAGACCAAGGCCAAAGAAGCCCGGCCCATTGCTATTCTTATTCAACATTAATCCAGCATACAAGCCCAATCTGCTCATGAAGACCAACCACACTAATTTTAAAGGGCAACATTGTTATTTTAAAGGATGAAGTTCTTACAAGGCCTAGACTTTATGAAAACAAAATAAAGCCGCACACCAAATCCTCGTCTGGAGAGTTTTTCCGGCTGAGAAAATCTTTATAATGGCTCCAAAATTAAGTTTAAAGCAAATCTTATGGATCTATAAATACTTATTTTTAAAAAAAATTAAAAATAATTTGTAATAATATACACTACATTTTTAACTTAAAATCCTATATTTTTTACAACGATAATGTTGATCGATGTAAAGGTTCTCCAGTAAACTTGCAATTTTTGAGTTATGAGGTGAGGAATTATTAGGCCTGTACCCCTCAAAACATTTTCTCATTTTAAAACACTTTTCCCTTTCCAAACCCTAACAGTCATGGCGTCCTTTCCTCCAACTCTCCCGAAGAGTAACCTTAACCCTACCTTTCTCTTACCCCTCCTACCCCAAATCCTAACCCTAAGAAACCCCAACCTCTTTCTATCCACCAAAAGAACTAGAATCCCTTCTCTACTGGCCCATAGCAAAAGCAGCAATGGCGATGCAGAGATCGCAGCCGAGCTAAGGGCACAAGCTATGAAGGCGAAAGGCAACAGTCTACAGAGAGAGAACGCCATGAAAAAGAGCAGAGAGCTCCTTCTGATGGCCCTCTAAGACCACACGGGTATGGCGAACTCTTCAGAGATGGCGAGGCGATGGCGCGCGTTACGGGAAGCAGAGAAATGGGATTGTCTCAGAGGGGTTGTTGACGAGTGGGGCGAGGCCTTCTCTCCTCTCTCTCTGAGATCAATGAGAGCCATGATCGAGGAGCATCTCGAACAAGAAGCTTCTTCTATGCCTTCTTCCTCGTCTTTTCCACCTTTAATGGTTGCGGCCTTCACCGTGTTGCAAAAGAAGGTTATGGAGTTTCTGGTATCCAGAAACGAGCCTTAAGAGGAGAAATCGAATCGAGCATTAAGACGAGAAATTGGGGGTAATGTGAATTTCAATCAATGCAATTTTTGTCTTTGATTGGGAAAAAGCTTTGATGATGATGATGAATGCAAATTTTAATTATCCATATTTCTATTGTACATGGGAATGTAAATTGTTGTGAATTGTTTGGTTTTTCTGCTAATAATAGATTCCATTGACCAGATTTTAGTGAATTATGCTGAGCTTTAATGATAAATCATATTTTACATTCTTATAAGCCATGTGAAGTGATATCAATTTTCTGGTTTTGTTGCCTCTTTGGATAGAGTAGATTTTATTGGCCTTTTGGCTTATTTTGAAATCTAATTACAAGTCAATCAGATTTCTGGTTTTAGGGCAAATTATAAGTCAGTCAAATTTCAGGTTTTAGGGCAGGGATATCATGCAACGGTTGTATAGTAATATGACGCAACAACTAGCTTTTCAAAAAGCACTAGACGGGTCCTAGGCAGCCTGGGGTCTAGGTCGTCCGACGCTTAGGCGGGCACATCAAAATTGTAGGGGTCTAGGCCACCCAACACCTAGGCTGGCACATCAAAATTGTAGGGGTCTAGGCCACCCAGTGCCTAAGCAGGCACATTCTGGGGGTTCTAGGCCGCCCATCGCCAAGGCCGGCACATCTATAACTGTATAAAATATAAGAATTAAGGATTCAGGACACATCAAAATTCAGAAGTATAAGTATAAGTATAATTATATAAAATATAAGAATTATGGATTTAGGACACATCAAAATTCAAAATTATAATATACAACACATAGGAATACAATCCACATTCCACACATAGTTAAAACTTAAAATTTACCAACCAAATTACCAAAGTTATCAAATACGAAACCATTGGAATCACAAATCCACTATCTGCAATACACAACCAAGATGAGGAAAACAGAAAAAGAAATACTTGAAGATGCAAAAGAATCTTCAATCAATGAAAAAGTTGTGTCAGCTACATTTGCATTATATTCATAAGAGTTGTTGCCATCATCATTGTCATCATCTCCCTCCTCGACATAATGGTCTTCCTCCTCTGTCTCTTCTGAATCTGCCCCTGCTTCATCCTCTTCTTCCACCTTTACCATCTGTGCAGAAGATATAGTGGCCCTAGGAGGGTTTGCCGATATCCCTGAAGCATCTATGACCATGTCCCATGTCAATCCTTCATGCCCTTCGAGCTGATCATCATTAACCAACCACTCCGTAGCATTGTCCATATTTTTTTATCCAAGAGGGTCTCTTTTATCTCTATTAGCAAACTTGACCTTCAAGAATCGATTATACTTGATATAGACGAGGTCATTGAGCCTCTTTGATTCAAGTTTGTTCATTTTCTTTGTAAGAATCTAACAAAATCAAATGAAACTAATTACTATAAATAATTAAATTTATAAAAATAATAATACTACAAAATAGCAAAAAGTAATAACTACTAAAGTACTAAATTACTAATATAAATTGCCATTACCCCTTCAAAAGTACTCCAATTCTGCTCATAACCAGACGAGGTAGTGGTTAGGTTTAAGATTTGAATGGCCAACTTTTGTAAATTTGGAGCACTACACCCACATGTTCGCTCCACTAATTGGCTGCAAATATATAGAATAAAATCATAAATAAATAATAGAATTATAGAAATGAAACTTGATTACTTGAACAGTTGAACTCGATAAATTTAAGAATATTATTAGATCAATTTTGGTCATTTGCTTCATCGCCATTGGACTCCCAAAAGACTTTAATGTGTACCTGTAATTTATCAGCTCGTCAGCACATATAATATCCTGCATATCCGGATCAGGGTCTAATACATTTACACACTTATTAAATCCAGTCATAATTGTGTCATTTGTGTGTACATCCCTATCAACATAAAAAAAAGTTGGGTTCAAATAATAACCAGTTGCATGCAATGGCTGATGTAGCTGCATATCCCACTCCTTATCAATAATCTTCCAAATAGGCTTGTAGCGGTTCTCATCATCATCTAAATTTTGGGTTATCTCTCTCTTGCATTTCTATATAGCCTCATGTATGTAGCCCATAGAAGCCTTGTCCGTATGAACTTTGACAAGAGGTAAAAAAAGCCCATAGACGCTTTGTCCGTATGAACTTTGACAAGAGGAAAAAAAAGCCCATAGAAGCCTTGTCCGTATGAACTTTGGCAAGCGGAAAAAATATCTTAAGGGCGTCCTTCACCCCCTGCCAAAAATCCTCAAAAAGGGTAATATCCCTCACCTTCTTCTCAACCTAATCCTTGGATCACTTGCATGCTCTCCAGTCATCCGATGTAAACATCTGCCTCAAGTGGACTCGCCTCGAATATATGTTATCTAGGCATAAGTACCAAGTCGTAAATCTCGTGACCCCAATCCTCACAATCTCTTTCTTCTTTGTAAATCTATGCATCATGCTGAGGGTGAGAGTGTGGCTATAAATGAATTTCGTAACTGACTTTGCCTTCTTCACTGCACATAATATCTCGGTTAAACTGCCAGAACCTCAAGCATGAGGTATATACAATGTGTTGAACATAGTGTCCAAAAGATTCTCGGGTAAGTTATGCGCAACAAATTCGCAGCAGCAACATTAGGAGCAGCATTGTTGTATAACAAGCTACTCCTCAACCTCTGTGATTCCCTTCTCTATAACTTGGAATATGTAATGGGCATCATGGATATGATCAGAGCATCAATTGACCTAAAAAAAAGTCCCAAAAGGACAATTCACCAGCAAATTTATTTGATTTCATATCTTCATATCACTCCAAGTATAAGTCATAATAGAAACTCCATACTAAGCCGATGCATCCTTCTGAACTTCAATAGCATCCTTCGTGACACTCACATCTTTTTTCAAAAGAGGTTCTGAAAGCTCAAATAGGGTTCGAGGTTTCATCCCAGACCCAAATTGGTCAATTGCCTTTATCAAGGTGTAGAAGCTACTTAGGCGGTATTGAAAGAAATGCTAGCCTCATAAAACCATGTAGCAACCAAAAAAGCAGCTATATCTCTTACTTCCTTCTTGATTCTATTTTCAATGGTAGTTTGCTTCTTTGTTTTCTCTCTTGCAAACCTCAGGGTCGTACCGGGGAAAAAAAAATCCATGAGGCCTCTAACTTGAGGCTTCTTAGGCACCGTACTCCCATAAACAATTACCCAAACCCCAGACCTAGTCTTTGCTATGGAGGCATGTCTCATCTTTTTTCATTTTAACAAGACTCAGAAAATTGTTTATTCGTGTTTAACAACATCATGAGTTCTTTTTACATGGAGCAACATCCCCTCTGATACTGATAAGATGTTTCTTGAACCAGTTTATGTCTCATTTTATATCATTTTCTCAAAACTTGCACCTTATGCAATTTTTATCCAAAGAATTTAGGTTGTAGCCACATTTTCAACCCATATCACCAACTTAATTAGATCCTGAAGAAGACATCTCAAAATAATACAATTTACACAAGCAATAAGAAAAAATCACTTCCTTTGATTTCTCGACCTCCAAACTTCCATCTCTAATTAAGATGTTTCTAAGGACTCAAAATCTTCTAAAAAAAACCCTCTAATAGATTTGTAAAACATTCAAAATTAAATCTAATATCAATGGGTGATGTTTTGATCAATTTCTCATAACTTTGATAAACTCTTACATCCTATAGAAATCACAGGGTTTTTCTCTATCTAAAATGGCTCTAATGGGTTTTAAGTTTAAAATGAACCTAAAACCCACAATTTTGGCCCCTTAGTAACAAAAAAATGACACAAAATGCCCCTACTGAGTGGCTTTACAGCCTCTAGCCCAGTGCGGGGCATTGGGTCCCTGCCTAGGCAGGCGCCCAGGGACGCTTTACAGCCTCTAGGCCACTCAGGCGGTCACCCAATGCTGGGCATTGGGTCCTCGCCTAGGCGGGCACCCAGGGATTTCCGCTTTTTTCGGCGCATATGCATGCGGCCACCCAGTCGTTTGGCGGTCCGCTTTTTGAAATACTGGAAACAACCTTCAAAAAAAAAAAAAAAAACTATATTAAAGCCATTTGTGTAATGTGGGATAGGTACTTAAATCTTGAGATAAGCAAAGTGGTTGATGTGTTTCTCCCTAACATGTATATCACAATCAGCCCAAGAACTTAAACAAAATGGACCAAATGATAAAATGCTCTGGATTGCAATCTTGAAAATAAGCCACATTCCATGATAGAGAAGTCATCACTTTCTTCGTCTCAGTAATTGAGATGCCTCAGGAACCAGGCACAAGAACCAAACAGCCCCATTTCAAAAATAGTTCTTCAACAAAACCCATCAAAAGAAACACGGTAAAGCCTTTTAAAATGAAACCAATTTTTGACCCGTCTTCTTTTGAGAACCATTTTACCTCAAAATTGCAACCCACCCATATTCTAGAGAGATGGAGAGTCCACTGATGTTCTTATGGTAAAGAAGATTGGCTGAAGGCGTTTTTCACCGTAGGATGACATTGTTTTGTGATAAATGAATGATAAGTAAGCAAAATTAGGTTTGCAAATAAGGAAATATATGAAAGGCCCCTTATGTTTCCCTAATTAAATAAAAAACTCTATACAAACAGGAAAAAAAATATAGGATCAGTCATTCTAATGACCCAAATCACATCCAAGAGAGAAACTTTTTTATGCATCAACGAATGCCCAGAGAAAGAAAGAAGAAACTCCATTTTTATCCAACAAAAACAACTTAAAACATGCCCAAATCATTCAATTTTGCATTGCATCAAGAGAGAGAGAGAATAGCTTCTTCCCTTTCTTTCAAAATAAAAAGGCTTGCTCCAAGGATCCGGATACATTTTCTGCAGTTTATAAATTCGAAGTAGGGAGAGCAAAAAAACCTAAACACCCTGGAGATCAGCCATTAAATAAGACATTGAAGCTTCTGCAAGACTTGAATCTCTAAAAATGAAAGTTTTTTAGGGTTCTCATAGTGGTTTTTAGAAAACTACGGGTTTAAAGGGCCATTTCTAGGGATGTAAATGGACTTTGTATTAATGCTAACATTCACCGTTTTAAGAAGAGAACCCTAGCTCATCAAAACCCAACAAATTGCAAAAACTCTAACCTATAAACTAATAAGCAAATCCGTTGTAAAATAGCTTGCAATGTCCAATCTAACCCTAAAGCCCATCAACCAAAGCTCAACACCTCCGTGATTCAACCTCCAAACAATCCTCCAAACAATCACAACAAGATAGTACAGAGGAAGATAAAGGGAGAACTAAGAATAGGAGAAAGAGATTACAGGAGAGAGATACCTAGTTTAGGGCTTTCACCGTACAGCACGGAGGAAGCCAATTGTTGGGATCGATGGTGGTGAAAATACAACAGGGGTATGTTGCATTAATGGCTATTGTGCATCTAAAATCATATAAACTAGCAATAGAAATAATATGGAATCAAAGCAACATCATGGAATGAAAATACAGTAGAATGCACATCACAAAACACAAAGATTTAACGTAGTTCAGTCATAAATCATGATCTATATCTATGAAAGAATAGTGCGAGGCTTTACTTACTAATGCAATGGAGGCTGCAAGAGAAAATAAGGTCAAAAACTCTAACTTACAACAACTTTATCTATCTAAAACAATGCTCCAAACACACTACAAATACGCACTTTCACTCTCTAAAACAAAGCCAGCCGCCAAACTTTAAGAACCCAACAAAACTCTCTCTTGTAGCACTTTCTCTCACTAGAAATCAGGCAGAAAAATTAGGCACAAAATACCCACCGTGAGTTTTATCTTTCTCTTCTCTTTTTCTCTCTTTAAACAATGAGGTTCAAACCTCTTATACTTGGGAGCTTACAAAACACGACAGCCCTTGGTTTAGATTTAATCCTATGGCTTAGAAATAATGAAGAAAAGCAAACGTAAAATGTACAAACAATGAAGCCCAAACCCACGTGTGATTTGGCTTCATATATACAAAAATCTCCCACTTGAAAACAAATGACCATGCTTCTGAAACAACCACCAATGCATCATTCTCCATCCTTTCGAGGTTACGTCTCCTCCAACCCCAAAAAGTCTTCTACACATCTTATTTTCTTAGTTGAAACAACTTTTGTCAATATATCAGCAAAGTTCGTCTCAATGTAGATCTTGTCAATATATCTCTACGCTCGAGGGCTAACCGAATAAAATGGTATCTGATCTCTATATGTTTTTGTCTTAGAGTGATAAGCTGCATTCTTAGCCAGATGAATAACACTCTAGTTATTACAATGCACAATATGCTTATTTTGTTTCACCCCAAACTGGTCAAGTAACCTCCTTAACCAAATCATTTCCTTTGTTGCTTATGTCAATGCCACATATTCAACTTCAGTTGATGACAAGACAACAATATCTTACAATCTTGGGATCCAGCTGACTACACTACCACCAACCTTGAAAATATACCGAGTGGTAGACCTTCTAGTGTCACGACACCCTATATAATCTGCATTTACATAACCAACAATTTTCAATGATGAGCTGCCAAAACACAAACATATATTTTGTGTCCTCTTCAAATACCAAAGGATCCATTTAACTGTTTGTCATTCCCAACCTAAATTAGATATAATTCTAGAAACAACTCCTACTGCATGGGCAACATCAGGCCTAGTACAAACCATTGCATACATCAAACTACCCATTGTAAAAGTATATGGAACATTTTTCATCTTACTTTAATCTATCTCATTCCTCGTCATTTTTAGACAACTGAAAATATGCAGCTAACGGTGTAGAAATAGGTTTACAATCAATCATATTGAAGCACGCAAGAACTCTAGAAATATATTCATATTGACTTAAGCAAGGCTTGCTTTACTTTTTATCTCTATGGATGTGCATGTCCAAAATCTTCTTGGATGGTCCATGATTCTTGATGGCAAAATGCTTGGACATATCAAGCTTCAGATGTTTGATTTTATTAAGATCATTGTTAGCAACAAGTATATCATCAGCATAAAGCAACAAAACAGTAAAATAATCCTTAAAATATACATAATGACCAAATTCACATTTAGAATAGCCTTGACTTAAGATAAAACTGTCAAAATTTCTTATACTATCGCCTAGTTGCTGGCTTCAAACCATACAACCCATTTTTCAACTTGCAAACCAAGTTAGGATTGGTTTATCCCCAAAACCTTCAGACTAACACATACAAATTTTTTATTCAAGATCACCATACAAGAAGGCAATTTCTAGATCAAGTTGTTCTAGTTCCATATTCAAGTTATCAACCAAAGATAAAACAACTCTAATAGAGTTACGCTTACCAACATGAGCAAAAATTTCATTAAAATCAACACCTAGTTTTCTTCCATAGCGTTTCACTACAAATCAAACCTTATATCGCATAAGACTATTTTCCTCCCATTTAATTGCATGTACCCACCTATTCTTAAATATTTTCTTCCCGTGTGAAAGTTCCACCAACTCCCATGTATTAATCTTATGCATAGCATAATTCTCCTCATCATTGCCTTATGTCACTTTACAACATTATGGCAATAATTAGCCTTCTAAAAAGATTCTGGTTCACCATTATCAGTATACAAAAGTATAATATAAGGAAGAAGAGTATTTTTGTGTGGGCTTGTGAGGACATGTGGATTTTCTCACGTCTTGTATAGGCATAACTAGTAGGCCTTCTTCATCTTTAATCAATCAATGTCTTCCTCATAACTAACATCACCTCCATTAACACTATCTTGAGCTCAAGCTTGAGTCCCTTACACTTGCCGAGGTGAAATAATGGGATTTTGGACTTGCATATTTATAACAACTCTTTCTTGCTTCTTTCCAGCAAACAGGACATTCTAATTGAAGAGAACATCCATACTTCTTATGGTCTTCTTTACGATATGATTACAAATCCTATAACCTCTATCATCATCACCATACTCAAGAAAAGCACATCCGATTGACTTGGCATCAAGCATGGTTCTAGTTTCATTTGGCACTTGAACGTAAGCTTCACACCCAAATGTTCTCAAGTGTTCATATGACACACTTTTACATTTCCAAATAATATCTCACCATTCAAGGGTGTACTAGGAGATCTATTGATCAAAATTGCTTGTCAATACCTATGAAACCATGCTTCTTACTCTTTCAATGATAGTCATATTCATCCTCTTAATAACACCATTTTGTTGTGGTGTTTCAGGAGTAGTCCTTACCATGCGAATGATATTCTCTCTACAAAAAACATCGAAAGCATTCGAACAATATTCATCGCCATTATCAGTTTGCACGCATTTAATAAATCTCTCTGTTTTTTTTTTCAACATTGCTTTTAAAAACTTTGAAAACTTCAAAAACTTGATATTTGGATGCCAAAAGATATAATCAACACTTTATAGAATAATCATCTAAAAAGTTAACGGAATAAGAAGCTCCACCAAAAGATTTAACATTAACAGTGCCACAATCATCAGAGCACATATCTGTTAATGGCGGCAAGAAAGAACCGATCAAAGATGATTTTAAAACCTGCCTTCTTGTGCTACATATCTCACTCGAAACCTTTAAAACAACAATCTCAATTCCAAGATCAACAAGAATATCAGACTGAGCACCAACATTGTTGTGAACACTATCCTATGAATTTTCTCTTACCACCTGAGCATAAGATCTTTGATCTATATTTTCCTTCCATCCACCATCAGCAACCACACCCACAACCACCCCTTCTCTCACACTCATATCTTCCCTTCCAACACCCAGCCTCCCTCTCTCCCACAGAACCTCTCTCCAACTAGAGTGCACCATTCCTTACATCTCTCTCTCTCCTTAATGTTCTTGGTGATTACATGTAGTGTTGATGTGCTTCATGGATGATTACATGTTATCTACAAGGTAAACTGGATGGGTCGGGTCAAGGCCACGCTCGACCTAGATCCGAAACAACAAATCATAGGCCCATCTAGACCTTTTTATCGGGTTGGTCAAGTTTGGGTCAAGATATTAAAAATCTAAAAATATTTAATATTTTACAATGGAAATATATGCATAATATAATGGGATTGTATATTATTACTTTTTAGTACAAAGAGGTCACAACCATCTTTAACCCTTGGATGTGATAGAATAAGTGTATCAAAATATTCGAAAAATATTATTTTGGACATCGTGCCTAATCAATGACAAATCCTCAACTGCCCGATTTCACATTTACTAGTTAATAATAATCGCAACCTCCCTGTATAAAAATTAAATGGCCTCATTGTATGTATTTCCTTATAAAATGTAAGAAACTGGTTTCATAGGGCGGCAATCATATCAAAAGAGTAAAGCCTGACATCATAACTCATCAAAAATTGCAATTCAAGCATTAAAAAACTTTTGAATCAATTTCTTGGCTTCAATATTATAGTTGTGAAAATAAAAAAATAAAAATGCAAGCTCTAAAAATAATGTATATTGTGAGAAATTATCTAGACTTTATAATTTGCCATAGAAATAAGTGTTCATAGATTCGTTAGATTTGTACTATTTTTTTGGTTTGAATTTTATTGTCGGTATTGGAAATTGATTTTAAAGCCATTATGGAAATTTTTGTTGCCGATAATATTTTCCAAATGAAGATTTGAGGTGATAAACCTCATCCTAAACTTATGCACTATATATAGAAAATATATGTATTGGGTCATGCCCAACTAGATTCTGATTAGGACACTTGCCCCAACTTGACTCTTTTGTCGGTAGTTTTGAACTAGGACTTGATTGTTGGGTCCCAAAGCCGGACCTATTGTCGTACTAGAGAGAAGTTGACCCATCAGGTCCGCGGGTCGACCCAACCTGATTGATAGCCCTAATGACGCTACATAAAGAATGAGCCGATGCCTCTCAAACTCCAAAAAATTGAAATCTTTAATTATGGCAAGGGAATTCCAAAGAACCTAAACCATGAACCATACTAGCCAGTGATCCTACGACATCCTAATTGTAGTTTAGACCCATAGGAGATCTCTAAAGCCTCTTAAAATCTAATTTTAGAAGATTATAACCTGAAATACCTAGGTCTTGAATTCAAGAGGGGAGAATATGTGAAAATAACTAATCCAGTAAATGGAAAATATCTATCAAAGAAAATCATTAGACAAGGAAAGTCACGTACCATGGCCAATTCCAGAGCTTCGGAGGTTTAACGAGGCAGATCGCATCCCTAGACCATTGATGGTCCATATTTGATCCAGAGTGTTGATGGTGTGATTTAGGCATTTTTTTTTCTATAAATAGACCCTTTTGGGACTAGTTCTAGATGTGGAAACCCTAGAACCTTGTGCCCTTACTAGGGGGCAATGGGTCGGTTACGGGTCAGGTCCGGCTGGATTCGGACTTGGATCGAAATATTGTAAATGTTACCAGCCAGGTTCGACTGGATCCGGACTTGACTATAAACTTCTTTTTTTCTACCAATAATATTGTAAATTTACGAATAATGTGACAATATGAGCATTTAGTGCGTGCCAAAAGTCCACGTGATTGCCATCATATATCGTATGACTACGGGTATGGGTCTGCTGCGAGTTAAATCCGGCTGGACCTAGACCTGAATAGCATTCGGGTCCAAAATTTGGACCCATGCCTGGATCCAAGGTCGAGTCTACATGTCGGGTCCCTGGTCTAGTAGGATCCATTGCGACCCCTACTCCAGACTCTAGCCTCCAAAACCCTAAAAACCTTAGGGTTTCCCTCCGAAACTCTGTAATTTCCAGCAATCCAAAACCTTGCACTTTCAGTGAATTCAAACTTCTTAAACCTTTGAGAGAATTATTAGGCCATTCAGGCCATACAATTAACTTTATTGTTGATGGGCTTCATTAAGGATGCATGATGGTCAACTTTTCTTCTATGAAATCTTATTGGTTCATATTAGTCATAAATAGGGGTGAGGTTTGTATAAGGCGCTTTCTTTATAATGTAAAACTAAGGCACACCTCTAAAATTTGTTTTTTAGATATAGTTTTGGTGTTGGAAATTTTATGATGGCTTGAAAATCTATCTTTATCTCCAGTTATGAAATTTAAAGTTTTAAAAATGACAGATTTAGCAAATCGATGAGCACTTAAAAATATTAAAAATAGACCGTCCAAATAACTTCTTACAACATACTTTATTTTGAAGACTTGAAATTATTTTCTTTTGTTTTTTCATATATACACATATCAAAGTTGAGATGATCAATTGGAGGTTCTCCAATGCCGTAACAACTTCTTGAGAATTTTTGACGGGTGCACCTTACTTCAATGAAGTAAGGTATAAAAGTGGCAACCTTCTATAAACGTTTTCCCTCGATGAGGCTTGTGAAGACCAAGACTACACAATTTACAACTTTGTCGAGGTTCAAAATTTAAGGTTGGTACTCTCACAAGAGCATACTGTCTACTTACTGCCTTGGGTGGAACCCAACATAACACTATTTTTAGGGCTCAAACATTTGGGATTTAACCGTTCAATCTATAGACTAACCTCAAGGGAAAAAAATATCAATTGGACATTATATGTGCCTAAGAAGAATAATGTCTTATTATTGAAAAGAAATTATCCATTTTCAGATGGTGGAATCTAAAAGATTTTATACTTCTTATGGATGGAGGGGATTACCTCTAATATATATCAATTTTGACCGCCTTACTTCTTTAGAAGGCCTCAAACCCCACTAAAACAAAGAAGGGTTTTGTTAGGTTACACCACGTAGTGTATACTCTTAAAGTCTTCAATATTTTTGGACACTAAAATACTCTTATGCTATAGTTTAGTAACACTTTGTCTTAGGGTATTTTAAGTAATTAGTCACGGATAAGTAGAAATTTATAATAGAAACAAAAGCATTTATTAAAAATAGTGGCAAAGACATCACCGACATGGTGTGTGACAACACCCACAAGATGCATTAATTGTTTAATAACTACTAATAGAATGTCACTTTTTTCTTCTATAAATATCTATTCTATCCTTCTAAATGACCAAAAATGCCCCTAATTGAAATTTTTTGCATTATAATTCAAGGGTATTTAAGTATCCAAAAATATTGAGAACTTTAAAGGTACACACCACATGTGGTGTAGCCTAACAAAACCCATAATATATAACTTTACAATAGTTGTGTAGCTATAATAAGTAGTAATACAGGTGAAATCCCAACCGTTTTATCTTCATCGAGTGGTTCAAAATACATATCATTATTTTTATTTTAATTTGTTTTCTATAAATCTGATTATTATGAAATTTTGGGTATATATACATAATACTATTGAGCACCATATAAAAATATAAAAGAATATATTTATTTTCAATAATTTAAAATAACCAAATTACCCCTGTCATTTTTCATTGTGGTCATTTTATATTTTGGGAAATATTTTTATATATTTTTAAATTGCGCGCCCTAATTTTTAGTACACACGTGTAAAATTTCATTATGATCCTATTTTTAAAAAATATATTAAAATTCATATAGTGATATGCATTCTAAACTACATGATGAAGATCTGACAGTTGGGATTCCACCTATATTACTATTCATTATAACTGCTCAGCTATTAAAGTGGCATATATACAAAAGTTAAAGTTATAAGGGGCTATGATGAGTGTATATATAAAAAGATGATTATATTTTAATAGTCAATTAACTATTAAGCAATGGCAAATTTGAAATTTTTTCAAAAATACAATAGCATTTTGGAAATTAGTGTTCTGAAATTTTATTTATAGAGTGTCATTGTCTTTTAGTAAAAATTTCAATTTTACTTTTTATGGAGATGACAAAAGTACTCATTGTCACGTAGTAATATTTACAAAATTTCCTTTGAAGAATCACAAAAAGTACCTTTTAAAAAAAAAAAAAAAAAAGATTACAAATTAATAAATCCACCCTTCACAACTCTCTCTATCTTTAACCTTTATAATTTGAAGGGTTGTGAAGTTTAGATTATCCTATATATATATATATATATATATATATATATATATATATATATATATATATATATATATATATATATATATATATATATATATATATATAAAGAATTACATATGAACTTCAAAAATCCATCAAAAAATGTTGTTTTAATGTTGAAAAAACCTCTAATTGACATCTCAACATTGAGATGTATTAATATAGAAGAAAAAAAAAAAAAATTGAGTCCCAAAAATAATACATATTGCAATACATTATCTAGACTATCCATTTTCATATGTTTATAGATCTACTTGATTTTAACTATTTTTGGAGTTTAAAATTTTATAATTAGATATAAAAATAGATTTTGAGATAATAAAAAGAATTTTTTTGCCAACATTACATGTTATGAGAAAATTTGAATGTGTGCCTTAATTGGATTGTTTAAGGTTGCAACCGTATAGAAACGACACCCATATATATATATATATATATATATATATATATATATATATATATATATATATCTGTTGGAAAAAGTTTATATAAGGTTGCAACCTTAAAATGTAGAATTACATATGTACTTCAAAAATCTATCGGAAAGGTTGTTTTAATGTTTAAAAACTCTCTATCTCAACATTGAGATGTGAGAATATGGAAAAATAAAATAAAAAAGTTTTTGAGTCTCAAAAATAGTACATCTTGCAACACATTATCTAGACCGTCCATTTTCCAGATTTTCATATATTTATAAATCTACTTGATTTTAACCATTTTTGGAGTTTAAAATTTTCTAATTAGATGTAAAAATAGATTGTAAGATAATCCTAAGAATTGTTTACAATAAAATTACTGATAAAAATTGGAAGTGCGCCTTAATTGGATTGGTATAAGGTTGCAACCTTGTAGAAACCACACCCATATATATATATATATATATATATATATATATATATATATATATATATATATATATATATATATATATATATATATATATATATATATATATATATATATATATAGAAAAGATGATGTGCGCTCAGGTGCGTATTGCTACAGTAAACACCAACGGCCCAGATTGAAACTGGACCAATCTGACGATCACCGATGTTCGATAGTGTTTGAATTTCAATTTTTTTTCTACAAATTCAAATCACTTGAAACATTAGACGTATGTTCTTTAAAAATAGACGAATCTACGAAAAATATCAAAAAACAATTTCACATGAAATAAATTGATAAAAATACCCCTAAAAGGTTTAGAAAGGTATTTCGGTCAATTTGTTTTTCACAAAAAAATTTCTATTTTTATTAATTGCACCTTAATGAGAAGGAAACACACCTAAAATTTCAAGTGATTTGGATTTGTAGAAAAAAAAATTAAAATTCAAACACTATAAGGCATCCATGAGCGTCAGATCGGCCACATAATGACCCAGATTCAATCTGAGCCATTCGTGAATGGACATACGGCAGCGACTCACACACACATATATATATATATATAGTTGGACTAACAATTGTATAAAAGAATTGTTCAAATGCCTTATCTGATGCCACGAGAAATAAGTAACGCTCTCTTCCACAATATGATATGCGTAGTAGTAGTACAAGTGCAGGCTACGACAATTGCAAGAAGGCCCATTTTGCCAGCTACACGTGCAAAGAATGGCATGCTTCTTCACACAAGACACAAAAATAAGAACTTTAGAAAAAATAAAATTACGATAAGAATAGAAGGGGGCCTTCATTGACTGGAACCAAGCTAAATTTCGACACTAAACTAACATGAAAAATTAGATAGAAAATTGTTCTTCTATATTATACACATCAACTCCTTGTGCTTATTCACCTGCCCTCTTTTTTCATTTTCTTTTTCCACCTAATTATTTTAGAGGTTGGGGCCTGCTGCCAAGATCTCCTCAGTGAGGCTGTTATCTTCTCCAATCTTGTAGTTAGTGAAGACCTCAAAGTTCTTTTTGAACAAACCAGCCAGCTTCAACAATGTGTCATTGTAACCATTTTTGTCAGACCACTGTAATAGCACACCAAAATTTTTTATAATAGTTAGAAGATGAAAAAGAAAATTTTAAGCAGTTTGTTGGGGAGATATTTACTTGGGATGTTTGGATTTGTTTTTAAAGATACAACAATTTCTCAAGATGACATTGAGAAAATATTGGCAATATTGTGATAATTTCACAAGAAATAGAGATATTCATTACAATGCCCAAGTTTCAAGTATACTGGATATATTCCAATAGTAACCTCGCAAAGACATTAATTGGTGGGCCCAAGTTAAGAATGTGAGGCACACTAGATGTGGCTGCAAATTAAACAAAAATATGCATAAATGTTGGAAAGATTTGGGTTATAGAGACCAATGCTCAAGAGTAGTATGAATCAGAGCTGAAACCAAATCTCAGCCTAAATTCACCAAAATTTGAAACCATGATTCAATTAAATCAAAAGAAGTCGAACATTTTAAAAGGCGAGAAGGAAATCAAAAGAAGTTGAACATTTGAAATGGGGAGAAGGAAATGTGGGTTGTACTTACAGTGTTCATAGGTTGAAGAATCTCGGAGGGAACACCTTCAATATCAGTGGGGATCTCAAGGCCAAAGACATCAATTTTGATATAGTTTGCATTGAGAAGAATGCCTGAATGTATGGCATCGATAATTTTCCTGGTATAGCTCAGCTTGATTCTATTTCCGGAGCCGTTGCTGCAAAAAAGCAACACAATAATATAAATAACTACAATGTCCCAAAGACACTAAATTTTCTTTCAAGAATTATGAGGAAATAGCCTAATAGGAAGAAAATTCATATTCTAGAAACTCTTATTAGGCACATTCCTTCTAAATATAACAAGGAAAGCACACAATAAGACCTTTACCTCTAGTACAAGCAGTGGGCAGAGTGTAGAGTGCTTGGTCTCAATTCTCAGGCTAAAAGTGAATTCTTAGTTTGGACCATTAAATAGAAGTGCTCTGGAAGCCTATATGAAAATTGACATACTGAACAGAAACACTGAATCTAATTGTTTTGCATCAGTTTGCTCAGAGAGGTTCCATGTTCCATTTTTGGATGACAGGATCATGTTGAGGTCTAAGACTCTAAACCCAAAACCCAAATATTGGGTAAAAACGCTTTCTCCATAGATAGGCAAACATGGTTAAATGCTTAGTTGATATGCCCCTTGAGATGCACACAACTCTTATAGCGGAAAAAAGAGATAACTGAGAGGGTATAATAAGATAAGATTAATTCCCTACACTAAACTTTATCAGCATTGATTCTAATTGGACCTTAGATCCCAATTTGAAACTCAGTTAACTTCATATTGAGAATTACAAAGGAGTATAAACCATTAGACTTCTCAAGTCATTCAACAAAAATGGAAGCTGCTCAAATATGAATACCTTCCTCCTGACCAGCCAGTGTTGACAAGCCAGCCAGTGGCTCCATGCTTCTGCATCTTCTCAACAAGCATGGCGGCATACTTAATGGGGTGAATCATAATGAAGGCAGCCCCAAAGCAAGCAGAGAATGTAGCTGTTGGCTCCTTTATTCCATCCTCTATTCCAGCTACCTATTTCGCTCGATCATATTGTACCAATATACAAAACCAGTTAACTTTCTTTTCTATTTGAGTTGGACAGGTAGCAAATTAGTATGAAAATTCTACCAGGTCATCAACTCATGGGAAAATAAAAGAGAGTGGGCAGAAAATAATGATCATAAACCAAAAATAGCACAAACTAATGCAGTGGAAGCATCAACTTCTCTGCAGAAGTATCAATTTCCCAACTAATATAAAGATGGAATAAAGTGTTCAACTTAAACCAGAGCCGTGTAGCCACTGATGAAATGGTACATGGTTTGTGCAAGGCTGAGTTTGCTAATAGGTGGTAAAATCCAAAGGCATCCCATGCCAAAAGGATAACATTCTTTGGGTGGGGTCCCACACAAGGTATCTATGCATTGGAGATGTACTCTATCGGGTAAGAAGCTCGGGTATTTTCTACGAAAACCAAACCATAAGTCTTACTCTTTTCTCTTTTAAAAGTGAACATAATGAGTCATACAAAGGTGAAGTTTTAGAAATTCCCTTTGGTAAAAAATCAATAAATATAGAAATTGTAAGATGCTTTTGAATTTACATGTAACTGATTTGTCAGAATAATCAACCTCTCGAGTGTGCTCATCGAACACAATGTTCTCCAGCACTGCAAAAAAAGCCAAAGATATTTGCTTCCTCAAAAAACAAAAACTTTTTAAAAAATAGAATTTTTTTAATGGACATAAGGATTATCCTCGAGCAGGTCAACTTCGTTACTGAAGAAGAATGAACATGAATAAAATTCAAACCATCATTTGTGGGTGGAAGCATGTGTGTGTGTGTGTGAGTGTGAGAGAGAGAGAGATGGTGCAAGCATGTGTATCTGTGAAACTACGTGATGCGTAGAGAGAGGTATACCGGTTCCAAATTTGATGGCGTTCCAAATATCGGGCTCCTTTTCCCTTGAAAGATCAATACAATTCTCATAACCACCACCTTTTATGTGCGATACACCATTGTCACTCCAACAGTGTTCATCATCTCCAATCAAAAAGCGGTTATGGTCGGTAGACAGAGTGGTCTTAGCAGTCCCTATACATAATAAAGAATATAATCGTGTAAAAAAGGAGATCAAACTTTTGAGTGCCTACATTTTTTTGGAACATAGCAGGTTGGATCCAAGAATAGTAACATAAACACTAACCTGACAAACCAAAAAAGAGAGCAACATCCCCTCCTTTCCCCATATTGCAGCCAGAATGAAGAGAGAGAATTCCTCTCTTAGGCATGAGGTAGTGCATAACACTGAACAAACCCTTCTTCGTCTCGCTAGCATATTGAGTACCTAGGATCACCATTTCTTTCCTTGCTAAGTTGAGGTCAATGCTAGTTGAAGAAGTCATGTAATGGGTGTATCGGTTGCATGGGAACTGCCCCGCATTGTATATAGTAAAGTCTGGTGTCCCAAAGTTCTCTAACTCTTCAGCGGTAGGTCGAATGCACCTGCTACCCACATATAGTGTTAGACTACATTTCCTATGCTTATTTCTTGTTTAGAACATTTGAAATGATAAGTCAAAGGTCAACTTATAGACTTCTCTTCAGGACATGAAGTGGTTTTGATCCAATTTTGTGCATTAGTGATGGTACAATTGAACCCACTCTAATTCCAAATTTGGATGTCGTAAAACTATTATCCAGTGTAATGTAGAAAATGGTCATGGCTTTCCGATGCAATGATGGAAGGCAATGGAAAGAGAGTGATACCCATCAGAACATGATATGACCACAAAGGCAGGTATCATTCTCTCTCCATATAACCATCCACTTCTACAATGGATGCTGTTGGCCCTCATGGACTACAGATTTCCATAGCCTTCTGGATCACAGTAAACTTTCCTGTTTTCACAAAATCATAACCATTTTGGATAGGAAAAGGGCTAGAAAATATCAAAGAAAACTCAATGTCTATCTCCATACATGTTGTGCATGAATAAAGCATGGTATGCTCTAGCTGAGACAATCCTGACTTTGATCTGATGCTCGGGGTCCCAGTTGAGGAATTGGTCATTCACAAACACTTGACAACCATGATAACAAATCAAAGATGCTAGTAGGAGACAGAAGCGCAATATGATAATAGGCAAAAAAAGAATGGACCAAAGTAAAAATCTGTTGTTGCCATTGAGTTGTATAGTGTTTATTCATAAGACTGGATACCTAGCACTACTTGCGGATGCAAAGATTCCAATGTTACCTTGTCGCTTATAGTAGACAGGGATAACCAATTTTTAAGGTTTCAAAAACAGCCAGGCGGCCCCGAGCCGGCCTGCCTAGCGCCAGCGCCTAGGCGAGCGCTTAGGCTGGCACCCAGAAACTCGGGCGCCCTGTAGTTTTTTCGCTTTGGGGGTATTTTTATATATTGAGGGTTTTTTCTTTTTTATTGGGAGTTAAAAATAAACCCCATAACGTTTTTATATAAACTTGGGTCAAAATGACTCATTTTGCCCTTTTGGGAAGTTTAAAAACACGAAAAAGGCCTTACAACCCTGGGCACGCCTGGGTGCCCGACCAGGTACATTCGCCCATGTGGGGCCGCCTGGGTCTAGGTGTGCGGAGTTTTGGTCTAGGCCGCCTAGGCAGGCACGAGGCGGACCGTTTTTTAAAACATTGCCAATTTTCAGATGTTTCCATCATGTATCCTTCAACTGTCGGACTCAATGGAAATTAAAGGCCCTTTATAACAAGGTAGAGCTTAACTGTTTAAAATTTAGGATATATGGATTGGATTTCAGTTTGGGGAGAGGTGCAACAAATGTTTTAAAACTCAGCAAGTCAGACCCCGTCACCTGAGCTATTTGCACCTCACAGGGTGCATGAGCCCATTAAAAAACCTTAAGAACAAGCCGAATTCCACCAGCTTCTGACGTCTCTGTTATTTTCTAATACACTAGGCCCAGTCTTGATGAGGAAGAGGAGAGAGAGAGATTCAAGGAGAGAGAATATAAATCTACAATCTTGAGAGAGAGAGTTCATATCCTGCGCCTGAGAGAATTCTTGAAACTCAGGACCTAGAGAGAGAAAGCGCCATGACTATGGCTCAGCAGTGTCCCAGCCATCGCTACCCCATGAATCCTTCTTTATCTCCCTTCACCGGAAGAAGATCCAAATCCTTCTTTCCCTCTCTATTCAGAAAACTCCATCTTCCACGCTTCCTTTCCTTTGGTTCACGCAAGAAACACCGTTGCTTCTCTTTTGGTTCAGGCAACAAAAACCACCGCAGCTTCCTTTCTGGTTCAGGCAACAACTTCCCCTGCGATCTTTCCGGCGAAACTAACTTTTCTGTGGAGGACTGCACTAAAGATTTCGGCTTCAGCAATCTTTCCGGCCAAATTCCGTTTTCTATTGAGGAATCTGGCCAAGATTCTCGCTCCAGCCATCATTCGGGCAAAACCCACTATTCCAGTGAAGAATCTGCCAAAGATTTTTGCTCCAGCGATCATTCTAGTCAAACTCATCTAGTTCAAGAATCAAGCCAAGATTCCTGCTCCAGCAATCTTTCTGGCCAAACACATTTTTCTATGGATCAATCTGTCCAAGATTACTGCTCCGGCAATATTTTCGGCAACATCCACTTTTCTGTTGATGATTCTGACCATGATTCTTGCAATGACTACTATTGGGTTTCATCGCCTAATACGGTATTTGGTGTCTTGCTGGTTCAAAGAAACGAACATCATTTGGAAGGTGAGCAAGAAGCCACGTCAAAGCTGATGAATCTAAGGGCGATGCATCCCGAGGTTAATGGCGCTGATCATTTCGAGAGCGAACAACCACATTCCACACAGAAGATGATGGATCTAACAACAATAAGACCACTTGAGCCACTGCACGTCGATTCTGTCGAGTCATACAACAATATTTTTCTTAGCTGAATGGAATCATCACCTAGTCCGAGCTTTCAGACACTACCTCGTAGTTTGTTGTTGTTTTTTTTTATCTTTTTTCTCCTTGTCTTGGACGATTTCTTGTTCTTTTTTCTTTTTTAGGGATATTTTTAGGTCATTTTTTCTTACAAATTATTGGAGTGTTTGTTTTCCTTTTTGTTTATTTATTTTCTTTTTTTAGCCGTGAAGTTGGGTTTGAACCCTCCGATCTCAAGGTTGCCTTATTTGAGAAAAATGAAGAAGCAATAATTTCTAAAGAAATATATAAAGAAAAATAAACCATAGAGAGAGAGAGAGTGGGAAAATAGGAAGAGAAAGGGTTTAAGAAAAGTCAGGCAGAGAGAGATTTAGGAGAAAATCACGTGAAGAGAGAGAAAGCATGATGTTTAGAAAGAATATGTCTTCATTTTATTTGTTTGAAAAAAAAAATAGGTTAAAAGGGAATTAAGTTAGCTTAGGGGTTGGAAGATATAAGACTTAGAATTTCTATGACCCAAGATTTGTTTTGAAACCTTGTCTTTAGTGAGATATAAAACTTAAAAATAAAGGATATGGAGATATTTTCCCTTGATTTTTGACCATCATGGACACTTCCAATGCCCGGATGCTTTTCGAAGGAGTGTTTGAGGTGAGGCATTTATTTTCCTATTTACTAGGATTTACGGTAACTATTATTTTTCTTAATTAAAAATCCATCTTGATTAAATTTAGAGGTGCACCTTAATTGGATTGTTTTGAGGTGCACCTTAATTGGATTGTTATATCAAAATTATAGTTATGATTAAATTTAGAGGTGCACCTTAATTGGATTGTTTGAGGTTGCAACCGTATGCAAACCACACCCTTCTTAAAATTTTAAGTATAATAAAATAAACATTAACTAATTTGTTAGCATTAAAGTTTTAGATTTGTTTTTCAATATAACTATTAAATTTTTGGGATAAGATGCATGTACGGGATGAGTGAGAATCTTTGGGACAAAAATTAACTACAGTAGAATCCTGGTCCAACTCAAAGTGATTTACTGATATAATTTATAGATTTCTTTTTAGGGTGTCATTTGCACAAGTTGTCAAGCTTAAACAATCCAAGTTAAGTAAATTATACCTAAAGGCCGTGGTTCGTATAAGGTGTTCAACCTTAAACAATCATAGTAAGGTGCACTAAAAAATCTCGTTATAAGATGTATTTTAGGTGTCGAAACTTCAATGATCGCCCCAAAATGTATTTTTCACCCTTATTATGAAATTGAATGAACCAAACATATTGTAGAACTAGCAAATCTATCAACACTTAAATATCTTGATAATGGACTGTCTAAATAATGTATTGCAAGATATACTATTATTAAACTTTAAATTGAAATTTCTTTCAGATTCATACATATCGATCTGGAGATGATTAATTGTAGGGTTTTCTAATGAAAAATCAATATTTTCCGGTGAGTTTGGAGTGCACTATACTTGTACGGTATAATGTTGACACCTTATAGAAACTTTTTGCCATATTTGAAACATGTGGTTTTTTATGCCGGAGGACTTTGTGATGATCCAAAACAATGTTTTTGTCTCAAATCATGAAATCTACTCCATTGAAAGTGATGCAGATCACATAGATCTATAAACGCTTACAAATATTTGAAAATTGACGGGCTAGATATTGTGCCATAAGATGCACAATTTTCAAGACTTGAAATCATTTTTTTAAATATATATTCGTACATCTCGAAGTCCAGAGGATTAATTGGATGGTTTAACTCTATCTGATCAATCTGTTTTGGTAGGTTTTTGAGGTGCTCCTTACTTCTACAATTCAAGGTTGATACTTTGTGTGTGGCTTGTAGAGAACTCAACAGCATCTTGGATTATTTTTTATACACTTTATTTATTTATTTTAATATGGTTGAGGTTTACTTCTTAGGAAACAGTTGGGCTAGGAGTTGGTAGAGATTTTGGAGGTACTTAGTTGATTTAGAATCATAGATATTTCAAGTGCATTTTCTCTATTTAATTGCAGTGACATCTAAGGTTTTAGGGTTCTCTTTTGTTTATAATATGATTTATTAAAAAGAAAAAGGGAAAGAAGAATAATTGATTTTTGGATCTTGTAAAAGGATCAGGCTCCTCAAAGGCCATGAAGGCAAGGGAAAAGAGGAAAAATAGGATGAATGGGCTCTTAGCCCCTCTGAGAAATCCCCTAACTTAGAAGGTCCAAACTCTTACAAAAATAATCTCATATGTTCTTCTTAAAAAACCCTTATTTTTTATTTTCTAGTTTGTTTTATTTTCTCTCCCCCCTCTTTCCTTTCATTAATTCAAGGATTGAAAGTTAGGGGAATGAAGGTATTCAAGGTCGGAGGTCTTCTAGTTTATCCTGAAATATTCTCATTAGTGACCAAGTAAGGAATCTTTTGTGTTAATGCCCAAGCTTTTGTGCCATTTTCTTGAAGGTCCATTTTGCTTGTGTTAATATTTTACTATGATCTTCCATTTGATTCTGTCAAATTTGAGGGATAAACCACTATCTATGTGCTTTCTTTTTATTGCAGGTGGGGTGTCGAAAATGTTTGAAAGGAGACGCCCCTTGTTTTCTACGAAAGTGGAATTCCAATAGATCATCCACTTGGAATTCTAGATGGACTCAAGAATCATTTAAACATGCATTACTTGGCTCAAGCATCCATTTGCTTGATTTGACGCATTTAAGTGAATTCAAAGGCTATCTGGCTGGGAAAAAGGGATGTAGTTTCAGTATGGGGCCAGGACTGCATGCATTGGTGCCTGCCTGGTGTGCCCGATACTTGGGTTAACATATTGTCAACTCTAATTCAGGAGAAATTGGTCAAGAAAACAGGACCAGCGATATAGAGGATGATGAACAATGATTCGAATCCATCAAAATGTAAAAATATAAATCTTCCTAGAAACCAAGAGGAAACCTTGTGGACAGTCTAGAGAAGATTTTGCTAGGCTGTATTTCTATTTAGATTATGTAACTGCAGCTTATCAAAGAGGAGTGAAGCTATTTTGTCACACTTGATAGTTAGCAAACACAGATACACTGGGTTGTTGAGGTCTTTACACAAATTTGAACTCACTATTTTGCAATCCTTCACACGCTTCGGTGACCTGATTTTTGCCTTTCAAAAGAGAAATCCACCAATTCTTGGGACTAGAGTTGAATTGTTGTGATGACTTTTATAGGATTGGAGCTGATTCAGTTGTAGTGAGTCAGTTTTGGAGCCAGTTTGGTTTGGAGTTGATTTTTGTGGGTGTGAAAACTGTCAATTAGTTTATCAGCTTTACCAGTTAAACCATGCATTACTCAAATGTAGTTTTTGGCTGAAATGAAAATGTAAGACGGATCGCGATCATTCAATTGAATATTTATTTGCTCAAATGATTAAGAATTTGAGTGATTATTTGCTGGGCACTTTGGTTGAGTGCATACACAATTGAGCACTTGCACCTTGGGGACAATGAGAAACCGATATGCTTCTTTGCCTGGACATTGTGGACTCATTAGATCAGGAGAAGGTTCCTAACCTGTTAGATATGCCATGTGATCTGAATGAGAATTATTGAAATTATTAGATTGAGCTGTGGTATTACATCTACTTTATAGAAGTGAATATTAGCAAATTATACAAAAATAGTAAATTTTGGCACCTGAAATTTTCGAAGGCATTAGTTACCCGAGTACTATTAATGGGAAAAAGAATGGCAGGTTTGGGGTCGAAATCTATCCCTTTTTTTTGTTTTTTGACGTCCCTTTCTATAAAGGTAGAAATATGCTTTCTTTTTCATTGTTGTCTCTCAGGGCGGATTTGGTTTTCATAAATATATTTCTTAAGAATTATTTTGACATGAAAAAATTCTTTATGTGGTTTGGTTTGGGAGTATTTTCACACCAATTGGTCCAATGCATCTTTTCACACAAATTTGCAGCTAAAAGTTCTGTGGTTTGGTCTGGGAGAATCTTCACACCAATTGCTCCTAGTACATCTTTTCACACCAATTGGCAGCTGAAAGATTTAGAGGGAGCAGAAGTCTGCGAACATTTTTTCATCTCTCTCAAAGAAAGAGGCAAAACGACTCCCTTTTTCTACCATGAGCATGGCCATTGCCATTGCCATCCTCAGCACCACTCCGCGATTTCCTCTTGGGCTTAGGCACTTCTAACAGGAAACAATATTTCTCATTGAAGGTCGTCATTTGGACACCAATCATAAACAAAAGAGCCACTCTCAAAACAAGCATTATCTCCTACGGCATAGGTTCACGTTATACCCCTAAATTCTTGCCCAAGACCCCTGAAACCCCACTTCACTATTCATGTTGCTACTTACCCAACCTAAAAAGAGAGACATGACTATGAGATAGAGAGCAGAAGCATGGTTAGATATGGACCCATGCTTTCTCTCCTTTTTGCCTCCTGCCCAGTGTTCTCATTCTTTCTGGTCACCACGTTTTGGTTTTCATTCCCATTGACACCTTCCCACTAACATTTTCAAAAAACTGATTCCTAAACTATTTGAAAAAATAGGTAGGAGCATGTCTTCTCAACTAAATTACCCCCAAAAAAAGGGCGGGGATGGGGAGTTTTGAAAATATCAAATTATACCCAGAGTAAAATGCTAAGAGTTTTACTTTTAGAATATCTTGATAAATTTTTCTTATTATTCATTTATACTTTTAAATTATTGAAAGTGGAAAATAGAAAATATAGCAGTATATTCAAGACATTGGTACGTGGCTTGTAAGTTTTTGTTTTTGTGAAATGCTACTCTAGTAAAGCACATTAAACTTCATATAGAAGAAAATCCTCTTTAACAAAGGCAGTTACCTTGTATTTTATTGAATTTGTTATGTACTTTTTCTTTTTGTACAACTTTGGAAAATTTTAGTGCCTCTTCCCTATTTTTAAAAGGAGAAAGTTTGTTAAAGTTGCAACTTTACTTGTAGAAGTAAGGTTGCAATAATTGTAAGAAATACAATTTCTCCCAGTCCAGAGATGTGCACGGTGATGAAGGGTGAATCAGAGGACTAGCACCGTTTGGAGCATCGTCGTGGGTACGTAAGAACTTAGCGCCGTCTATGACCCAGCACCGTCTGTGAATTAATGAGATAGAGAGAGAAAGAAGACCCAAAGTCGTCTATAAAGTGAAAAAGAAGGGAGTGAGAGAGAGATGGTCGACGCCTCACGTGAAAAGTTAGCATCGCACGTGAAGATAGAGGTATGCATCACCGGCTGCGAAGAGAAAGACGGAAGAGTAACGGTGAGAGTGAAAATTGAAGCATCGCTGTGAGTGTAGACCCGTTTAGAGCATCGCCGCGGGCGTGGATGGCTATCACCGCGTGTGAAGGCAGCAAAGAAGCAACCCCGTGCATGAGCTGAGTAGCGTCGTAAGAGGAGAGGGAAGATGTGATCACTGTCAATGCCTCGTCTGTCAGAGCCGTACGTGTCAATGCCGCACTTGTTAGTGTCGTGCATGCCAGCCACATGGATCCCACCTACCCTGGGTACCTAAGGGCCTCTCCCTTTCCATCTCACTGTCAGTTTTGCCCTCATACTTTCTCTCTCTAGAGCCCAAGGTTAGAGTTCTTGCTGCTGCTGTTGGAACGCCATTGCTTGGAGCTTGAAGTGGCCTACGAGTGGGAGATTTTGAGATGTTGTGAGCATAAGGTAAATAGGTTTAGCATCTATGCACCAACAAATGTTGTAGGAATCAATATTAAGTATTGGAAGTGGGTAAATTGGTAGGATGAAAGATATGGGTGAGAATGGGTGAAATGAGCTTGAAATCTCAGAGCTGTACTTCTGCATGCCATGATTGTTTGAGTAATGTAAATGATCTATTTAGTGGTGGAATTTGTGAAATAAATTACTTGTAATACTAGTTTAATATGAACATGACTTTGTATCAAGATTTGTATGAGTTGGTGAAACATTAAGTATTCTTTAAAGCATGTTAAGCTTGAGAATGAGATTTTCCATAACTGTGATTGATCTTGCATCGAATATTTCAGTAGCCAAACGACGTCCAAATGGGCCCAAACTGGTTTTGAATGAAGGGTATGGTTGTCTACTTCCACTTTTCTGTTTAAATCATCTTGAAACCTTGCATGGATTAGAAATTATGTTTCAAAATGTTTGGGTATGTCACTGTTAAGAGGTTGCAGAAAATGTATGGATTGTCACTCTCTTTATACAAAACCTTTGACCTATTGAACGACATCTGAATGCTCTCAAATCATAGCCATTTGATTCATGCATTTATCTACTATGATGTTCATGTTCAAAACTTGTCCCAATTCTTCATAAAAGATGAGCTATGTTGTGTCTATATGTCACTGTTAGGAGATTTCACTGAATTTCACAACTATTATTTCTGTTGACACAGGTTTTGACCAACCAAACGGAGTCCGAAGGCTCCCAAACTACTGTCATTCGAAAGATCTGTGTGTGTACCAAAAGTTATGTGTTAAATTCTTTTTGAAATTCCATGTAGGCTGAGAGTTTTGTCCTGAAATGTGAGGGAATATACAGTTCACAGTTGAAGGAAATTCCAGCAACGGTTACTCACATTGTGCCAAGCTTTTGACCTATCAAATATTGTCCAAATATCTTCAAACCACCACCATTTTAAAGATTCATGTTTGTACTTTAAGTTGCATGTTTATATCATTTTGAAATTCTCCCTAAATTAAGAGTTATGCCCCCGAGAAAAGGGGTACGTCATTGCCACTCGTAATTAAAATTTTTAGCTTTGTGCTTACCTTGATAAATAAATTGTTTTATGCTAAAACCCTGCCCAATTATGTTCAAATCACTTTTATACGAATGATGAGTAAGTCTATTTTGAAATTGTACTTTCCACGGTTTGATAATGATGCCTTTTTGCCATGAAAATACCATGGTGATGAATGTAGTGAAATTGTACACTCTTTTAAATGAATTGTTCACTGATCGACCTGAGCGACAAGTGTTACAAGTGATAATCATAAATGTTATATGATAATTTCATATGAGGAATGCTACATGTTAAGGGTCACAATGTTATGTGAACAATATTATGTGACCATGTAATAAGTGATGACCAATGAGTACAAATGCCATGTGATAGCTCGACGATAAGTGTTACGTGATAAATGTTGTAGTGCTAATGTGACAAGTGTCATAAATGTTAATTGAAAAGTGTAAGTGCCAGTTGATAGTCCTATTATGATGGATGTTTCATTCTAATTGTCATCATGCTTCATGACAATTGTATGTTTATGAGCAAAACTCAAATCTTGATGTTTAACTGCTCTATTGAAATACTGTGGTAATGACCACTACACCATGGGCCACCCATAGGTAGTGGGTATTGTTCTGTTATGATATTGTAATACTGAGCGCTACGCAATGGGTCACCCATTGGTAGTACGACTGAAATGATGATGTTATGAGCAATCTTTGGCGTGCTTTGGGCATATCGCATGACCAAACATTGATGTTATGGGTGCCTGCTTTTAGAGTATCGTAGAGTCTGCCTGTGTGATTGATGCAAGTGAGATGTATGCTTTGTGCGTATTGCATGACCATGCTTGATGTGAGTAGGTGCCTGCTTTGAGAGTATTGCAGGGCTTGCCTGTGTGATTGATGCCAGTGAGGGGTACGATTTGGGCGTATTGCATGACTTGACCATCTGTTTACTGTGAAATGAAAATGTGCTCTATGATAAATAAAGAGTATACTCATTTACGACAAGAACGTATAATATGAACCGTGTTTGGTTATAGATGAATGAATGATAATGGGAAGTGCATGATTGTTATATATCACGATGGTATTCATTAAGGAAAGGTTTTCTGGACAGTTACTCCATATGATATATGTTATTTGCGTTGTGAATGTGAAGGATAATTATTGTATCGATCGAATGAGAATTTTGATACTTGAAATGATGCCTGTAATTGATACACTGATGAGATTCTTGATTTATCTGATATTTATATTGTGATAGACTTATTAATGATGCTTTGTACTTAGATCTATTTTCTGGGCATTATAGCTCATTCCACTATTTTTTCCCTCCTTGTAGATTGATAGCGGCAGGTTCAAGGGCCTGAAGTTCGTGTTTTACGGTTGGGAGTTGAAGCCATATTCTTAGAGAAGGTGCATAGGTCTTTTTTGTTTTTGGGCAGTTTAGCCTTGAGTTTTTGTTCGTCGTGGATATGTGTAATTTTGGGCCCAGATGTCCCAACTGAAGTGTAATATTTTGGAATAAATTTTATATAGTAGATTTTTGGTGTATGGGATTCTCCATGTTCTTCTTCTTGTTGAATGGCTGTTTTAGTTCTTTTATCTCGTTTGCTCCATTTACCACAATATTAAAGCATTGAGTTCACTCTGACCTGAGTGACGTATTCTACATCGAGATCACGGAACCGCACCCAGTCATCCTCCGTAAAATACGAAATGGGGATCAAAGGCGGGGTCGCGACAGTTATGGTATCAGAGCAGCCAGGATAGGCTCATTGACTTAGAGAGTTTTAGAAGTGTCCTAAGAATAGTTTTAGGACAGATTAATTACTGGGTGCTCCTGTGATAAGATGGAGATGTCAAGGGCTCGTGCCGACCATGCAAGCTCTAGCAATGAGAACACCGAGGCCCTTGGTGAATTTTGGAAAACTCTGGGAGCGATGACCCAAATGATGAAAGTGTCAATGCTAGCCCTATCCACCCCTACCCTTGAACAGAATGATAGTAACCTGATAGAGAGGTTTAAGAGACTCGCACCCCCAACTTTTTTAGGGCAGGAAAGTGTAGAGAAAGCAGAAAGATGTCTAATGTAAGTTGAAAAGATCTTTAGAGTCCTATAGTGCTCTGATGAGCAGAAGTTGAGACTAGGTGCCTTCATGTTAGAAGGGGACGCCAAAATTGGTGGTGTTCGGTCCAACAGGCCTGGGAAGAGGATGAGATAGTACCTACTTGGGAAGGATTTTTAGCGGCCTTCAATGAAAAAAATTTCCTGAATCAATAAATGAAAGGAAGGAGGTCGAATTCATAGAGTTACACTAAGGGAATCTATTCGTTGATCAGTACGTAGCCAAATTTTCTAAGTTATCCCGATACGCGCCGCATAACATCAACACGGAGGCTAGCAAGGCAAGCAAGTTTGAGAGAGGTTTGCAGCCCGTTATCATCAGAAGAATTTTGTTAGCCAATCAGAAGGCCTTTTCTCAATTGGTGGACTGGGCTAGGAAGGTGGAAAAAGACTGTGATGAATATCGACTGAAGAAAGAGAAGTAAAGGACAAGACCTCTGCCCCCTGGGGGTCCATGAGAAAAGGAAAGTCGGAGCAATGACAAGACCCAAAAGACCTCTCAGGGTGATGTCAAGCAGAGCCAGCTCATGCTTTATACCTCTGTGGGAAGCAGGGCCATGTGGCTTCCGAGTGCTGGCTAAAGACAAAAGCATGTTACAACTATGGAAAGTGGGGTCACTTGGTTAGAGACTGCCCGGCATTGAAGAAAGAACCCAAACCCAAGACTCAGGGTAGGGCCTTTGTACTTGACGAGGAAGGAGTTAAGGCCTCAACTTTGGAGAACTAGAATGTGTTTTGATTGTGAAATTTAAAATGTTGTTGGACCTTGTTTCCTCTCACTGTTATAGTAACACTATATTTTGGCGCATATAATAGAATTTGAACTTTTATTGTCTAACTGTGCTTAAATTGTGTGCGACTGACTAAGGATCCTATAGAGATCCTTTAGTATGATAAATGTGTTGAACTTTACTTGAGGCGTATGCCCTATCCCTTTTAGTAGAGGGCTAATATGTGCCATGTAATTGAAGTGATAATGTAATAATCCTAAAATTCCAAAAAAAAAAAAAAAAAAAAAACAGAAAAGAAGAGAGAAAAGAAAGTTTTAATAAGTGATGGTCCATATGAGCATGATGGTCCTTAGGGACCATCACTATCTTCAAAAGCTTTTGGTTTAAGCTTTTTACTTTCTTTTACCAAGTTCTTAGTTGACGTGGGCCTTAATCATTTCTCGCATCATATTATGGTAACACCTTAGGTATGAGGTGGAGCCTAATAAAATAATATAATAATATGTTACAAGAATTTAAATTCGAAAAGGTAAGGACTCCTAGCCTAGAAAGAAAAAAACTTTTGAGATTTTTCTCATTCTAGTCAAAATGCAGTGAGCTCCTCTCTCTAGCCGAATTTTTATCGGAAGCTCCCTCTCAAATATTTTAGGTAAGTGGCCTCATTGTCTCGAAAAATAATCCATTCTTTTTTTAAAATAAAATGAAATAATTACTTCTGCTTATTATCATGAATTTTAGGCGCGATAAATTTTATGCGCAAGCGACCTCGTTATTTTGAAGAATAATCTTTTTTGTAAAAATGGTGACATTTTATCTATTGTAAAATATTTTAAATGCTGTAAATTCTTAGAAATAAATTTATTTATTTTTCTTGTCAATTGTTAGAAAATTTTAGATAGTGTAAAATTATTAAAAATAAATGTGATATTTCTTGTTTTAGTAAAATTGTGAGATTTCTTTCTACTGTTTTTGAATATTTAGACATTGTAAATTTCATGTGCAAATGAGTGCCTTATTATTTGAAAACTGATATTTTGCATTTGATTATAGCATTGTCTGTGAAATGGTCATTTGCGAATTGACATCTCATAAATTTTGATAATTCTGTAATCGTGAATTTCTATAAGAGTTTTTCTATCCATATTAGATTGGTGATCATGCTAGAATTTCTTTACGAACTACTACCTTTCTTCATTTGAGCCCAAATATTTGACTGGTTATTTTATAAATGTTATTGAAAGTGATTGTTATTAATGGTTTCAGTGAAATTCATATTAATAATTTCAGTGATATCTTGAGCACATGATATTGCTGCTTTTGATTGTTTAAAGAGATTTAGAAATACTTTAAGTATGCAATTGAACTCATTCGGTTCGCCGATGAGGTATAAATGGACCTATCTGGGACGCCGGTAGGGATTAAGTGGACTCATTCGGTACGCCGGTGAGGTATATGTGGACCTGCAGGGATTAAGTGGACCTATCTGGGACGCCGATAGGGATTAAGTGGACCCATCTGGATGCTGAAGGGGTATATAGGTGACCTACTTGGGACACCAGTAGGGTAATTTGTGAAATCATTTGAATTATGCATTCGTTAAAATGTTATACGCATTTCAATTATTCGAATTATACTTAATTATGCATTTTTTTTTAAAGTGAAACTGTTAATGCATTTATGTTAATAGATTTCCTTTTTGAAAATATTGATATCTTTCAATCATGATTATTTTTAGGATTATGATGATCACTTACTGAGTAGCCAAACTCATCAAATTATAGTAAACATTTCTTCAGGATAACTGCGGTTTCATTTTGAGTGCTCATCAGGATCAACTTTGGAAGATACTGTAGTTGTGCTTAAACTTTATTTTGTTACTTTGTAAGAATTCGCCACTGTAAATTTGTCTTATCAATGAGATGTATATATGTTTTAACTGTCACATCTCAGGAATATCAGTATTGTAAATTCTTGGGGCGTGACAGATAAGTACTGTATGATATGACTTGTATGGTCAATAGTGTGATGAATGGAATGTGATGTATGTAATAAAGTCTGAGGGTAGAGAGTGCTACGTGGTTTTTGTGGTGCATGCTTTAAGCGTATTGCATGACCATGACTGATGCTTGTAGGGTGCTTGCTTTGAGCGTATTGCATGACCAAAGCGTATTGCATAACCTTATATTGTATTAGGTGCCTACTTTGAGCGTATTGTAGGACCTGGCTTTGAGATTTTGTAGTGTATATTTTGAGTTTATTGAATGACCGTACTGTGATATGTGATTGATTGGCATGTTTTTAGCGTATTACATGACCATACTGTGATATGTTATTGATGGACATGCTTTAAGCGTATTGCATGACCATACTGTGATTTGTGATTGATTGGTGTGCTTTAAGCATATTGCATGACCATACTGTGATATGTGATTGATTGGCATGCTTTAAACGTATTGCATGACCATATTATGATATGTGATTGATTGGCATACTTTGAGTGTATTGCAAGACCATACTATGATGATGGATGTTTCATTCTAAGTGTCGTCGTGCTTCCTGACAATTGTATGTTTATGAACAAGACTCAAATCTTGCATAATGAGGCTGGAATTTCCTATCATAAGGTACTGACTAGGTACGAGAAAAAAATGATGTTTAACTGCTCTGTTGAAATACTATGATAATGACCACTACACCATGGGCCACCCATTGGTAGTGGGTATAGTTCTGTTATGATATTGTAATACTGAGCGTTACGCAATGGGTCATCCATTGGTAGTAGGACTGAAATGATGATGTTATGAGTATTCTTTGGCGTGCTTTGGGCATATCGCATGACCAAACATTGATGTTAGGGGTGCCTGCTTTGAGAGTATAGTAGGGCCTGCCCGTGTGATTGATGCAAGTGAGGTGTATGCTTTGTGCGTATTGTATGACCAAGATTGATGTGAGTGCGTGCCTGCTTTGAGAGTATTGCAAGGCCTGCCTGTGTGATTGATGCTAGTGAGGGGTACGCTTTGGGCGTATTGCATGATCTGACCATCTGTTTACTGTGAAGTGAAAATGTGCTCTATGATAAATAAAGAGTATACTCTGTTATGACAAGAACGTAAAATATGAACCGTGTTCGGTTATAAATGAATGAATGATAATGGGAAGTGCATGATTGTTATATATCATGATGGTGTTCATTAAGGAAACGTTTTCTGGAAAATTACTTCATATGATATATATTATTTGCATTGTGAATGTGAAGGATAATTATTGTATCGATCGAATGAGAATTTTGATACCTGAAATGATGCCTGTAATTGACACACTGATGAGATTTTTGATTTATTTGATATTTATATTGTGATAGACTTATTAATGATGCTTTGTACCTAGATCTATTTACTTGGCTTTATAGCTCATTCCAGTATTTTTTCCCTCCTTGTAGATTGATAGCGATAGCTTCAAGGGCCTAGAGTTTGTGTTTTACGGCTGGGAGTTGAATCCATATTCTTGGAGAAGGTGCTTAGATCTTTTTTGTTTTTGGGCAGTTTAGCCTTGAGTTTTTGTTCATCGTGGATGTGTGTAATTTTGGGCCCAGATGTCCTTACTGAAGTGTAATATTTCGGAAAAAAATTTTATATAGTGGATTTTTGGGGTATGGGATTCTCCATGTTCTTCTTCCTGTTGAATGACTGTTTTAGTTCTTTTATATCGTTTGCTCCATCTACCACATTATTAAGGCATTGAGTTCACTATGACTTGAGTGACGTATTCTACATCGAGATCACAGTACCGCACCCGGTCATCCTTCGTAAATTACGGAATGGGGGTCGGGGGCGGGGTTGCGACAATTATGGTATCAGAGCAGCCAGGATAAGATCATTGACTTAGAGAGTTTTAGAAGTGTCCTTAGAATAGTTTTTGGACAGATTAGTAACTGGGTGCTGCTGTGATAAGATGGAGATGTGATAGCAATGAGAACACCGAGGCGCTTGGTGAATTTTGTAGAACTCTAGGAGCGATGACCCGAATGATGAATGAGTCAATGCTGGCCTTATCCACCCCTACCCCTGAACAGAATGATAGTGACCTGATAGAGAGGTTCAAGAGACTAGCACCCCCAACGTTTTTAGGGCAGGAAAGTGTAGAGAAAGCAGAAAGATGTCTAATGCAAGTTGAAAAGATCTTTAGAGTCCTATAGTGCTCTGATGAGCAGAAGTTGAGACTAGGTGCCTTCATGTTAGAAGGGGACGTCGAAAATGGTGGTGTTCAGTCCAACAGGCCTGGGAAGAGGATGAGATAGTACCTACTTGGGAAGGATTTTTAGCGGCCTTCAATGAAAAAAATTTCCTGAATCAATAAATGAAAGGAAGGAGGTCGAATTCATAGAGTTACAACAAGGGAATCTAATCGTTGATCAGTACGTAGCCAAATTTTCTAAGTTATCCCGATACGCGTCGCTTATCATCGACACGGAGGCTAGCAAGGCAAGCAAGTTTGAGAGAGGTTTGCAGCCCGTTATCATCGGATGAATGTTGTTAGCCAATCATAAGGCCTTTTCTCTGTTGGTAGACTGGGCTAGGAAGGTGGAAAAAGACCGTGATGAATATCGACTGAAGAAAGAGAAGTAAAGGATAAGACCTCTGCCCCCTGGGGGTCCATGAGAAAAGGAAAGTCGGAGCAATGACAAGACCCAAAAGACCTCCCAGGGCGATGTCAAGCAGAGCCAGCTCATGCTTTATACCTCTTGTGGGAAGTAGGGCCATGTGACTTTATACCTCATGCTTTATACCTCTTGTAGGTACTTCTAATATATGTGTGTGTTTGCAAAAAAGAAGAAACATGTCAAAGGAGGTGGTTCCACACTGGCCATAGGCCAGAGGGGCTTTTCAACGTGATTTAAGAAGACGACACGCGAGCCAACCCAAACGTGTCATGGACCCACGTGAGGTAAGTCCCGCTTCACGACCTTAAATTCCTCTCTCACCGTTTGGTAATATCTGCTCTCGTTCTCGAACGAGGTTCTAGAGAGAGCGATCTCAAACGTCCTGGGTTTCCCCTGAAACTTGAGACACGTGCTGCTCGATCATCCAGATACGGAGGGCGAGATCGAGACATCTAACCAGCTTAGCGACTCCACTGAGGACACACTACCCCATCGTTGGATCGTTTTTATTTGACCTTCCTTTCTTATTATTCTTGCTCGCTATACACACACCTGTTTTTAGGGTTGCTTAATCCCTTCATCCGAGTCAGGGGTTTCGTGGTCCCCACACTCGTGAGTGTTCACCTGGTTAGAGACTGCCCGACATTGAAGAAAGAATCCAAACCCAAGACTCAGGGTTGGGCCTTTGTACTCGACGGGGAAAGAATTAAGGCCTCAACTTTGGAGAACTAGAATATGTTTTGATTGTGAAATTTAAAATGTTGTTGGACCTTGTTTCCTCTCACAATTACAGTAACACTATATTTTGGCACATATAATAGAATTTGAACTTTTATTGTCTAACTGTGCTTAAATTGTGTGCGACTGACTAGGGATCCTATAGAGATCCTTTAGTATGAAAAATGTGTTGAACTTTACTTAAGGCGTATGCCCACCCTAGAAAAAAAAAAAACTTTCGAGATCTTTCTCTCTCTAGTCAAAAGGCAGTGAGATCCTCTTTCCAGCCGAATTTTTATCGAAAGCATCCTCTCAAATATTTTAGGTAAGTGGCCTCATTGTCTCGAAAAATAATCCATTCTTTTTTTAAAATAAAATTAAATAATTACTTCTGCTTATTATCATGAATTTTAGGCACGATAAATTTTATGTACAAGCGACCTGATTATTTTGAAGAATAATCTTTTTTGTAAAAATTGTGACATTTTATCTATTATAAAATATTTTAAATGCTGTAAATTCTTAAAAATAAATTTATTTATTTTTCTTGTCCATTGTTAGAAAATTTTAGATACTGTAAAATTATTAAAAATAAATGTGATATTTCTGCTTTTAGTAAAATTGTGAGATTTCTTTATACTGTTTTTGAATATTTAGACATTGTAAATTTCATGTGCAAATGACTGCCTTATTATTTGGAAACTGATATTTTGCATTTGATTAGAGCATTGTCTGTGAAATGGTCATTTGCAAATTGACATCTCATAAATTGTGATAATTCTGTATTTGTGAATCTCTATAAGAGTTTTTCTATCCATAATAGATTGGCAATTATGTTAGAATGTCTTTACGATTTGCTGCCTTTCATTATTTTAGCCCAAAATATTTGACTGGTTATTTTAGAAATGTTAGTGAAAGCGATTGTTATTAATGGTTTCAGTGACATTCATATTAATAATTTCAGTGATATGTTGAGTACATGATATTGCTGCTTTCGAATGTTTAAAGAGATTTAGAAATACTTTAAGTATGCAAGTGGACTCATCCGGTTCGCCGGGGTGAGGTATAAGTGGACCTATCTGAGATGTCAGTAGGGCTTAAGTGGATTTATCTGGTACACCGGTGAGGTATAAGTGGACCTATCTGGGACGCCGATAGGGATTAAGTGGACCCATCAGGACACTGATGGGGTATATAAGTGACCTACTTGGGACACCAATAGGGTAATTTATGAAATCCTTTGAATTATGAATTGCTGTTAAAATGTTATACACATTTCAATTATTCGAATTATACTTAATTATGTATTTTTTTTAAAAGTGAAACTGTTAATGCATTTATGTTAATAGATCTCATTTTTGAAAATATTGATATATTTCAATCATGATTATTTTTACGATTATGATGAATCACTTACTGAGTAGCCAAACTCATCAAATTTTGGTAAATATTTTTTCAGGATAACTGCGGTTTCATTTTGAGTGCTCGTCAAGATCAACTTTCGAAGATAATAAAAAGAATTTTTTTGCCAACATTACATGTTATGAGAAAATTTGAATGTGCACCTTAATTGGATTGTTTAAGGTTTCAACTGTATAGAAACGACACCCATATACATATATATATATATATTGGAAAAAGTTTATATAAAGGTTGCAACCTTAAAATGTAGAATTGCATATGTTCCTCGAAAATCTATCGGAAAGGCTGTTTTAATGTTTAAAAACTCTCTATCTCAACATTGAGATGTAAGAATATGGAAAATAAAAATAAAAAAGTTGTTGAGTCCCAAAAATAATACATCTTGCAACATATTATCTAGACCGTCCATTTTCTTGATTTTCATATATCTATAAATCTACTTGATTTTAACCATTTTTTGAGTTTAAAATTTTCTAATTAGAAGTAAAAATAGATTGTAAGATAATGCTAAGAATTGTTTACAATAAAATTACTGATAAAATTTGGAAGTGCGCCTTAATTGGATTTGTATATAGTTGCAACCTTGTAGAAACCACACCCATATATATATATATATATATATATAGAAAAGATGATGTGCGCTCAGGTGCGTATTGCCACAGTAAACACCAACGGCCCAGATTGAAACTGGACCGATCTGACGATCAGCGATGTTCGATAGTGTTTGAATTTTAATTTTTTTTCTACAAATTCAAATCACTTGAAAATTTAGAAGTATGTTCTTCAAAAATAAAGGAATCTACGAAAAATATCAAAAAACAATTTTATATGAAATAAATTGATAAAAATACCCCTAGAAAGTTTCGTAAGGTATTTTGGTCAATTTGTTTTTCACAAAAAAAATTATATTTTTATTAATTGCACCTTAATGAGAAGGACACACACCTAAAATTTCAAGTGATTTGGATTTGTAGAAAAAAAAATTAAAATTCAAACACTATAAGGCATCCATGAACGTCAGATCGGCCACATAATAACTCAGATTCAATCTGAGCCATTCGTGAATGGACTTACGGCAGCGACTCACATATATATATATATATATAGTTGGACTAACAATTGTATAAAAGAATTGTTCAAATGCCTTATCTGATGCCACGAGAAATAAGTAACGCTCTCTTCCACAATATGATATGCATAGTAGTAATACAAGTGCAGGTTACGACAATTGCAAGAAGGCCCATTTTGCCAGTTACACGTGCAAAGAATGCCATGCTTCTTCGCACAAGACACAAAAGTAAGGACTTTAGAAAAAATAAAATTACGATAGGAATAGAAGGAGGCCTTCATTGACTGAAACCAAGCTAAATTTTGACACTAAACTAACATGAAAAATTAGATAGAAAATTGTTCTTCTATATTATACACATCAACTCCTTGTGCTTATTCACCTGCCCTCTTTTTTCATTTTCTTTTTTCCACCTAATTATTTTAGAAGTTGGGGCCTGCTGCCAAGATCTCCTTAGTGAGGCTGTTATCCTCTCCAATCTTGTAGTTAGTGAAGACCTCAAAGTTCTTTATGAACAAACCAGCCAGCTTGAACAGTGTCTCATTGTAACCATTTTTGTCAGACCACTGTAATAGCACTTGAAAATTTTGATAATAGTTAGAAGATGAAACAGAAAAATTTTAAGCAGTTTGTTAGGGAGATATTTACTTGGGATTTTTGGAATTGTTTTTAAAGATACAACAATTTCTCAAGATGACATTGAGAAAAAATTGGCAATATTGTGATAATTTCACAAGAAATAGAGATATTCATTACAATGCCCAAGTTTCAAGTATACTGGATATATTCCTATAGTAACCTTTCAAAGACATTCATTGGTGGGACCAAGTTAAGAATGTGAGGCACACTAGATGTGGCTGCAAAGTAAACAAAAATATGCATAAATGTTGGAAAGACTTGGGTTATAGAGACCAATGCTCAAGAGTAGTATGAATCAGAGCTGAAACCAAATCTCAGCCTAAATTCACCCAAATTTGAAACCATGATTCAATTAAATCAAAAGAAGTTGAACATTTTAAAAGGGGAGAAGGAAATCAAAAGAAGTTGAACATTCGAAAAGGGGATAAGGAAATGTGGGTTGTACTTACAGTGTTCATAGGTTGAAGAATCTCGAAGGGAACACCTTCAATTTCAGTGGGGATCTCAAGGCCAAAGACATCAATTTTGATATAGTTTGCATTGAGAAGACTGCCTGAATGTATGGCATCGATAATTTTCTTGGTATAGCTCAGCTTGATTCTGTTTCCAGAGCCGTTGCTGCAAAAAAGCAACACAATAATATAAATAACTACAATGTCCCAAAGACACTAAATTTTCTTTCAAGAATTATGAGGTAATAGCCTAATACGAAGAAAATTCATATTCTAGAAACGCTTATTAGGCACATTCTTTCTAAATATAACAAGGAAAGCACACAATAAGACCTTTACCTCTAGTACAAGGAGGTCGAGACCACCCTTAGTTGTTAAGTATGAAATCAAACAGCTTAGGTTGTGCCATTGACAGAGCTCAAAATCTAAATAAATTTTTTTAACTTTGTGACGCACTTGAAGCTATTGGATTTCACATCTAACGGCTAGGGATTATTTTGACCCTTTCCTACCAAATATAAACCGTGTTATCGCATATAATGTCAATATAAGACTAGTGTATATGGAAAATTTAAAAGTTGGAATCTTTTGAGAAAAAAGCATCGCAAACATAATCACAAAGTTGGCTGTTTGGGTCAGATAATCAGTGCCCAAATTGCAGTGGGCAGAGTGTAGAGTGCTTGGTCTCAATTCTCAGGCTAAAAGTGAATTCCTAGTTTGGTCCATTAAATAGAAGTGCTCTGGAAGCCTATATGAAAATTGACATACTGAACAGAAACACGGAATCTAATTGTTTTGCATCAGTTTGCTCAGAGAGGTTCCATGTTCCATTTTTGGATGACAGGGTCATGTTGAGGTCTAAGACTCTAAACCCAAAACCCAAATATTGGGTAAAAAAGCTTTCTCCATAGATAGGCAAACAGGGTTAAATGCTTATTTTATATGCCCTTTGAGATGCACGCAACTCTTATAGCGGAAAAAAGAGATAACTGAGAGGGCATAATAAGATAAAATTAATTCCCTACACTAAACTTTATCAGCATTGATTCTAACTGGACCTTAGATCCCAATTTGAAACTCAGTTAATGTCATATTGTGAATTACAAAGGAGTATAAACCATTAGACTTCTCAAGTCATTTCAACAAAAATGGAAGCTGCTCAAATATGAATACCTTCCTCCTGACCAGCCAGTGTTGACAAGCCAGCCAGTGGCTCCATGCTTCTGCATTTTCTCAGCAAGCATGGTGGCATACTTAGTGGGGTGAATCATAATGAAAACAGCTCTAAAGCAAGCAGAGAATGTAGCCATTGGCTCCTTTATTCCATCCTCTGTTCCAGCTACCTATTTTTCTCGATCATATTGTACCAATATACAAAACCAGTTAACTTTCTTTTCTATTTGAGTTGGACAGGTAGCAAATTAGTATGAAATTCTACCAGGTCGTCAACTCATGAGAAAATAAAAGAGAGTGGGCAGAAAATAATGATCATAAACCAGAAATAGCACAAACTAATGCAGTGGAAGCATCAACTTCCCTGCAAAAGTACCAATTTCCCAACTAATATAAAGATGGAATAAAGTGTTCAAATTATACCAGAGCCGTGTAGCCAATGATGAAATGGTACATGGTTTGTGCAAGGCTGAGTTTGCTAAAAGGTGGTAAAAATCCAAAGGCTTCGCAAGCCAAAAGGTTAACATTCTTTGGGTGGGGTCCCACACAAGGTATCTATGCATTGGGGATGTACTCTATCGGGTAAGAAGCTCGGGTATTCTCTGCGAAAACCAAACCATAAGTCCTACTCTTTTCTCTCTCAAAAGTGAACAGTGGTGAAGTTTTAGAATTCCCTTTGGTAAAAAATCAATAAAATTAGAAATTGTAAGATGCTTTTGAATTTACCTGTGACTGATTTGTCAGAATAATCAACCTCTTGAGTGTGCTCATCGAACACAATGTTCTTCAGCACTACAAAAAAAACCAAAGATATTTGCTTCCTCAAAAAAAAAAAAACTTTTTATAAAATAAATTTTGTTTAATGGACATAAGGATTATCCTCGAACAGGCCAACTTCGCTACTAAAGAAGAATGAACATGAATAAAATTCAAACCAGCATTTGTGGGTGTAAGCATGTGTGTGCGTGTGTGAGTGAGAGAGAGAGAGAGAGAGAGAGAGTGATGGTGCAAGCATGTGTATCTGTGAAACTATCTGATGCGTAGAGAGAGGTATACCGGTTCTAAATTTGATGGCGTTCCAAATATCGGGCTCCTTTTCCCTTAAAAGATCAATACATTTCGCATAGCAACCACCTTCTATGTTCGAGACACCATTGTCACTCCAACAGTGTTCGTCATCTCCAATCAAAAAGCGGTTATGGTCGGTAGACAGAGTGGTCTTACCAGGCCCTATACATAATAAAGAATATAATCGTGTAAAAAAGGAGATCAAACTTTTGAGTGCCTACATTGTTTTGGAACATAGCAGGTCGGATCCAAGAATAGTAACTTAAACACTAACCTGACAAACCAAAAAAGAGAGCAACATCCCCTCCTTTCCCCATATTGCAGCCAGAATGAAGAGAGAGAATTCCTTTCTTAGGCATGAGGTAGTGCATAACACTGAACAAACCCTTCTTTGTTCGCCAGCTTATTGAGTACCTAGGATCCCCATTTCTTTCCTTGCTAAGTTGAGGTCAATGCTAGTTGAAGAAGTCATGTAATGGGTGTATCGGTTGCATGGGAACTGCCCTGCATTGTATATAGTAAAGTTTGGTGTCCCAAAGTTCTCTAACTCTTCAGCATTAGGTCGAATGCACCTGCCACCCACATATAGTGTTAGACTACATTTCCTATCCTTTTTTCTTGTTTAGAACATTTGAAATGATAAGTCAAAGGTCAACTTATAGACTTCTCTCCAGGTCATGAAGTCATTTTGATTCAATTTTGTGCATTAGTGATGGTACAATTGAACCCACTCTAATTCCAAATCTGGATGTCATAGAACTATTATCTAGTGTAATGTACAAAATGGTCATGGCTTTCCAGTGCAATGGAAAGAGAGTGATACCCATCAAAACAGGATATGACCACAAAGGCTGGTATCATTCTCTCTCCATATAACCATCCACTTCTACAATGGATGTTGTTGGCCCCCATGGACTATAGATTTCCATAGCCTTCTGGATCACAGTAAACTCTCCTGTTTTCACAAAATCATAACCATTTTGGATAAAAAAGGACTAGAAAAGATAAAGGAAAACTCAATGTCTATCTCCATACATGTTGTGCATGAATAAAGCATGGTATGCTCTAGCTGAGACAATCCTGACTTTGATCTGATGCTCGGGGTCCCAGTTGAGGAATTGGTTATTCACAAACACCTGACAACCATGATAACAAATCAGAGATGCTAATAGGAGACAGAAGCACAATATGATAATAGACAAAAAAAGAATGGACCAAAGTAAAAATCTGTTGTTGCCATTGAGTTGTATAGTGTTTATTCATAAGACTGGATACCTAGCACTACTTGCGAATGCAAAGATTCCAATGTTACCTTGTCGCTTATAGTAGACGGGGATAACCAATTTTCAAGGTTTCAAAAACAGCTAGGCGGCCCCGAGGCGGCCTGCCTGGCGCCAACGCCTAGGCGGGCGCTTAGGCTAGCACCCAGAAACTCGCGCCTTGTAGTTTTTCGCTTTGGGGGTTTTTTTATATTGAGGGTTTTTTCTTTTTTATTGGGGGTTAAAAATAAACCCCATAACGTTTTTATATAAACTTGGGTCAAAATGACTCATTTTGCCCTTTTGGGAAGTTTAAAAACACAAAAAAGGCCTTACAACCCTGGGCACGCCTGGGCGCCCACCCTGGTACATTCGCCCGTGTGGGGCCGCCTGGGTCTAGGTGTCTAGGCCGCCTAGGCAGGCACGAGGCGGACTGTTTTTTATAACATTGCCAATTTTCAGATGTTTCTATCATGTATCCTTCAATTGTCGGACTCAATGGAAATTAAAGGCCCTTTCTAAAAAGATAGAGCTTAACTGTTTAAAATTTAGGATATATGGATTGGATTTCAGTTTGGGGAGAGGTGCAACAAATGTTTTAAAACTTAGCAAGTCATACCCAGTCACCTGAGCTATTTGCACCTCACAGGGTGCATGAGCCCATTAAAAAACCTCAGGAACAAGCCGAATTCCACCAGCTTCTGACGTCTCTGTTATTTTCTAATAGACTAGGCCCAGTCTTGTTGATACTTGTCTGAGTCAAACCTTCTAACTTGGGCTCAGGCCCTGTCTAGTTCCATGCCCAAGTCAGGGGTTACAAACACTAGTCAAACCATCTATTTAATTTAAGACAAACGTTCACACCCAAAATGTTCCAAGAAAAGGTAAAACAGTCTTTAAGATTTTCTTGATAGAAATAGCCTATAAAAAGAAACCGCCTAATGCAGTAAAGTAGCTGAAGACCAGAATCTGTAATGCAACTATCTTATATACCGCATGTAACCGTATATCATATTTAACTAATTCAAAGTTCAGGAAGATTGTCTTGGTAAGTGAATTTGGCATTAAATTGCTGACACATGCATGCTGTTGCTAATCAAATTTTTCATCCAAACTGCAACACCATATTGTGACAATTTTTTGCTACAATATAGACAAGGAATACCTACATGTGATGTGACTGGTTTCCATGTAACTGATAGTGGATCTCAAGACCTCTACTCAGTTATTTAAGCATCATCCTATAGTTTTGTATTGGTTTTCGTTTGATGGATCGCTTGTAGTCCTCTACTTGAGAGCACAAAGGTCTGCTACTAAAGTTCTTGACATGGCTTGATGGCCTAGATCTTGCTTTCCTTGTGGTTTGGGGCTCTTTTGGACATTTTCCAGCAATCTTTCGGATGATCAATCACTGTAAAAACGCTTGTCGTGTCAAGGGGATCGTTTGGATATTGAGTTTGAGTCAAGGTTTTGTCATTGTCTTCAAAATACAGCAAAACTATTATCTTGTAAATTTGAATTTTCAATCTAGTTCGTTTCTTCTTATTTTCGAAAATGGGATTCCGACCATCGAAAAATGTACTTCCTTTGACCCTTATTAGAGCAACTTTCTGGTCAACATTTCAAGCGAATGAAGTATTCATAACAATGCTCTCTGAGCTGCGGTCACAATGGACCCGGCCTTGAGGTCGTCGGAGTCTGAAATCACAGCATTGGAGTTAGGAGATATTCTACTGAAATTTTCTACATTTTCATAGCTTTTAGCTACCTTCCCTCTAAGATTTCTCCCTATCCATGAGCTCCCATGGTGCATGCTACCTACCAAATTGTAGAACCCTAATCCCAGGGGATTTGAACCCTAAGAATTCTTAGAACCCTAAATTTTGGGGTATGTAATACTTTCATCCCATAGCCTAATTAAAAGACGATTTTCAAATTGCACTCTTTGTGTTTCAAAAATAATAATTTTTCAAGATTGAATATATAGTGTCAATTTTTTGTAGTGTTGATGAACTCATAATCCATTTTTTTAAAATAATCAACTAGAATTCTTAGATGCATCCTAACATTTCAAAATGACAAAATCATTCCAAATAGGTCTTTTATCTGTTGGAGTAAGGGTATATTGTGATCCCGTGGGAGCATCTCATATGTGTTGGACTCGAACATGGTAGCATTTATCTCTTTGCCAAGGAGATACAGGAGAGAGAGAGAGAGGGGAGAAAGAGAGAGAGAGAGAGAGAGAGAGAGAGAGAGAGAGAGAGATTTATCATTTAGGAAGCGAGAAAAAGGAGAGGGAGAGGTAATAAACTAACGTTCATCTTCTGCAAGCGAGAAAGAGGAGAGAGAGAGATTCAAGGAGAGAGATTACAAATCTACAATCATGAGAGAGAGAGAGAGAGTTCATATCCTGCGCCTGAGAGAATTCTTGAAACTCAGGACTTAGAGTGAGAGAGCGCCATGACTATGGCTCAGCAGTGTCCCAGCCATCGCTACCCCATGAATCCTTCTTTCTCTCCTTTCACCGGAAGAAGATCCAAATCCTTCTTTCCCTCTCTATTCAGAAAACTCCGTCTTCCACACTTCCTTTCCTTTCGTTCACGCAAGAAATACCGTTGCTTCTCTTCTGGTTCAGGCAACAAAAACCAATGCAGCTTCCTTTCTGGTTCAGGCAACAACTTGCCCGGCGATCTTTCCGGCGAAACTAACTTTTATGTGGAGGACTGCACTAAAGATTCCGGCTCCAGCAATCTTTCCGGCTAAATTCCGTTTTCTATTGAGGAATCTGCCCAAGATTCTTGCTGCAGCCATCATTCGGGCAAAACCCACTATTCTAGTAAAGAATCTGCTAAAGATTTCTGCTCCAGCGATCATTCTGGTCAAACTTATCTGGTTCAAGAATCAAGCCAAGATTCTTGCTCCGGCAATCTTTCTGGCCAAACACATTTTTCTATGGATCAATCTGTCCAAGATTACTGCTCCGGCAATATTTCCGGCAACATCCACTTTTCTGTTGATGATTCTGACCATGATTCTTGCAATGACTACTATTGGGTTTCATCGCCTAATACGGTATTTGGTGTCTTGCAGGTTCAAAGAAACGAACATCATTTGGAGGGTGTGCAAGAAGCCACGTCGAAGCTGATGAATCTAAGGGCGATGCATCCCGAGGTTAATGACGCTGATCATTTCGAGAGCGAAAAACCACAATCCACACGGAAGATGATGGATCTAACAACAATAAGACCACTTGAGCCACCGCAGGTCGATTCCGTCGAGTCATGCAACAATATTTTTCTTAGCTACATGGAATCATCACCGAGTCCGAGCTCTCAGACACTACCTCATAGTTTGTTGTTGTTTTTTTTTATCTTTTTTCTCGTTCTCGTCTTGGACGATTTCTTGTTCTTTTTTCTTTTTTAGGTATATATTTAGGTCATTTTTTCTTACAAATTATTGGAGTGTTTGTTTTCCTTTTTGTTTATTTATTTTCTTTCTTTAGCCGTGAAGTTGGGTTTGAACCCTCCGATCTCAAGGTCGCCTTATTTGAGAAAAATGAAGAAGCAATAATTTTTAATAAGGTTGCCTAATTTTGTGTAATCTCTTTTTTTTTGCGTCGATTTGTGAACTGTTAACTTACATGAAATATTGGCCTAATCTAAAAATTTAAAAATAAATGTAAAATCTTATTGAAATGTGTTGTTTTTTTTTTTTAATGCTGCTGCCCTGATTTTCAAGAGGTTTAAGAGGTCTAAAATAGTTCAAGATTTAAGACCCAAAAACAAAACACGTCCGATATCATCGAAAATCCATTCCCACTTCAATCCATACATTCGGAACTCAAATTAGATGATGCCTATTGGTGATTGAGAAAAAAAAGAAAAGAAAAACTACAATTACAATTCATCCAAAATGACTAAAGTAAATAAAGCCACACCTCATAGCTCATCCAAAATTACAATTCAAGCTTTACAAAAACCTTTGCATTGATCATCTCGAATTGAATATTATGGTTATGTAAAATAATTAGGATTCAATCTCTAAAAAATAGCATATATTTTAACAAATTATCTCGACCATGCATTTCACCCTTAAAATAATTGTTTACAAATCCACAAGATTTGTACTACTTTTGTAGTTTCAAAATTTATTCTTGGTGTTGAGAATTAAATATAGAGCCATCATGGACATTTCCATTGTCAAAAGTAGTTTCTGGACATGGATTTGAGATGAAGTTTTATTTTTTTTCCATAAAACCTAGGTCTTATAGAAACCTCATCCCTAAAAAAAAGCTTTGAAGTGAGGTATTGTTTTGTTTTCTTCTAGAAAGTTCATCCAAATAAATAATAATAAGTACATCCAAAAAAAAAAAGCACAACGAGGATTCGAAATGAGGTTTTGGTTTGTTTTCATTTTAAAACCTCATCAAAAAAAAAAAAAATACACGACGTACACAATTTTTCTAGCTGCAACACTAGGAAATAAGTAAAGCTTCACGTCAAAACTCACCAAAAAATTGTAATTTTTGCAGCATAAAACCATCAAATCGATCATCTCTAACTTACCATTATGGTGCTAAAAACAAAAGGAAAACTATCCCGTCCATGAAATACGGACCACTGGTTGAGATCTCATATGGCCATATCCAACGGTCGAAAATTAGTGTCGTATGGCCATATCCAATGGTCAAAAATTAGTCGTGTTTTATTTTTTATTTTTATTGAAATAAGATTCTTTTCTGCATTTGGAGTGTAGCTACATTTTTATCAATATTACTAAATAAAAGTGACTAAACAAAATTTCAATAAAAAATGACAAAAATATCTCTAAATTTATTTTGTTGAATATTTTTTATTCAATTTCTATTTTATTAATTTTAATGATTTTTTCTTATAAAAGTGAACCAAAACAAAAATTTCAGATTGATATCATTTTTAAATAAAAAAGCTAAAAATATAAAACGACATTCACTCTCACATGAACATGGTTCAACCAAACAATTAAAAGGCGCATTTGCACCTATAAGCATCCACATGCTACGGACCAAAACCAACCCCCAAAAAAAAAAAAAGATTTCAACCCCTAAAAATACTACATATTGTAAAATATTTTCCAAACTGCCCATGTCACCCTAAAAATAAGTGCTCGGATATATACCACTTTTTTTTAGCTTTAAATTTTATAGCCGTTGGACATTAATTTTAGGAGAAATATCCCCATACATCCTATTTTTTGTTTTCATATCTCAATAAACCAAAGGATTTAAATTATATATCCTAACTCCTTGACTAACTTTACCCACTTTTAATTATTTTTTTAGCCCTAAAAAATCTAAAAAGAGATGCTTATTCTAAATCTTTCTTCTCTTTACGTGATATTTCCCAAAATTTCTCTCTTTCTCTCTCTTCCTTGAGATTCCTCAAACCATTTTTCTCTCTTTGCATTCCTCACTCTTGGTCTCGAGCTCTCTCTTTTGTCCCATGTTACTCGAAACCCCTCTCTCTTATTTTTGTTCCAAAAAGGCACAATCTACATACAGTTAATCATCCATGCGAATAATATCCAACCAATCAATAGAAAAAATCCACATAAATCATGCAAATATATAAAGAAAAATAAACCATAGAGAGAGAGAGAGAGAGAGTGGGAAAATAGGAAGGGAGAGGGTTTGGGAAAAGTCAGGCAAAGAGAGATTTAGGAGAAAATCACGTGAAGAGAGAGAAAGAATGATGTTTAGAAAGAATATGTCTTTATTATATTTGTTTGAGAAAAAAAAATAGGTTAAAAAGGAATTAAGTTAGCTTAGGGGTTGGAAGATACAAGACTTAGAATTTCTATGACCCAAGATTTGTTTTGAAACCTTATGTCTAGTGAGATATAAAACTTAAAAATAAAGGATATGGAGATATTTTCCCTTGATTTTTGAGCATCATGGAAACTTCCAATGCTCAGATGCTTTTCGAAGGAGTGTTTGAGGTGAGGCATTTATTTTCCTATTTACTAGGATTTATGGTAACTATAATTTTTTTTAATTAAAAATCCATCTTGATTAAATTTAGAGGTGCACCTTAATTGGATTGTTTTGAGGTGCACCTTAATTGGATTGTTATATGAAAATTATATTTATGATTAAATTTAGAGGTGCACCTTAATTAGATTGTTTGATGTTGAAACCGTATGCAAACCACACCCTTCTTAAAATTTTAATTATAATAAAATAAACATTAACTAAATTGTTAGCATTAAAGTTTTAGATTTTTTTTTCAATATAATTATTGAATTTTTGGGATAAGATAAATGTACGGGATGAGTGAGAATCTTTGTGACAAAAATTAACTACAGTAGAATCCTGGTCCAACTCAAAGTGATTTACTGATATAATTTACAGATTTCTTTTTAGGGTGTCATTTGCACCAGTTGTCAAGCTTAAACGATCCAAGTTAAGTAAATTATACTTACAGGGCGTGGTTCGTATAAGGTGTTCAACCTTAAACAATCACAGTAAGGTGCACTAAAAAATCTCGTTATAAGATGTATTTTAGGTGTCGAAACTTCAATGATCGCTCTAAAATGTATTTTTCACCCTTATTATGAAATTGAAAGAACCAAACATATTGTAGAGCTGGCAAATCTACCAACACTTAAATATCTTGATAATGGATGGTCTAAATAATGTATTGCAAGATATACTATTATTAAAACTTTAAATTGAAATTTTCTTTAACATTCATACATATCAAATTGGAGATGATTAATTGGAGGGTTTTCTAATGAAAAATCAATATTTTTCGATGAGTTTGGAGTGCACTATACTTGTACCGTATAATGTTGACACCTTATAGAAGCTTTTTGCCATATTTGAAACATGTGGTTTTTTATGCCGGAGAACGTCGTGATGATCCAAAAAAATGTTTTTGTCTCAAATCATGAAATCTACTCCATTGAAAGTGATGCAGATCGCATAGATCTATAAACGCTTAAAAGTATTTGAAAATTGACAGGGTAAATATTGTGCCATAAGGTGCACAATTTTCAAGACTTGGAATCATTTTTTTAAATATATATCCGTACATCTCAAAGTCCAGAGGATTAATTGGATGGTTAACTGTATCTGATCAATCTGTTTTGGTAGGTTTTTGTGGTGCTCCTTACTTCTACAGTTCAAGGTTGATACTTTGTGTTGGCTTGTAGAGAACTCAACAGCATCTTGGATTATTTTTTATACACTTTATTTATTTATTTTAATATGGTTGAGGTTTACTTCTTAGGAAACAGTTGGGCTAGGAGTTGGTAGAGATTTTGGAGGTACTTAGTTGATTTAGAATCATAGATATTTCAAGTTCATTTTCTCTATTTAATTGCAGTGACATCTAAGGTTTTAGGGTTCTCTTTTGTTTATAAATATGATTTATTATAAAGAAAAAGGGAAAGAAGAATAATTGATTTTTGGATCTTGTAAAAGGATCAAGCTCCTCAAAGGCCATGAAGGCAAGGAAAAAGAGGAAAAATAGGATGAATGGGCTCTTAGCCCCTCTGAGAAATCCCCTAACTTAGAAGGTCCAAAATCTTACAAAAATAATCTTGCATGTTCTTCTTCTTAAAAAGCCCTTATTTTTGCTTTTCTAGTTTGTTTTATTTTCTCTACCCCCTCTTTCCTTTCATCTATTTCAAGGATTGAAAGTTAGGGGAATGAAGATACGCACGGATGGATTGGTCGGAGGTCTTTCAGTTTATCCTAAAATATTCTCATTAGTGACAAGGTATGGAATCTTCTGTGTTAATGCCCAAGCTTTTGTGCCATTTTCTTTAAGGTCCATTTTGCTTGTGTTAATCTTTTATTATGATCTTCCATTTGATTCTGTCAAATTTGAGGGATAAACCACTATCTCTGTGCATTCTTTTTATTGCAGGTGGGGTGTCGACAAATTTTGAAAGGAGATGCCCCTTGTTTTCCACGAAAATGGAATTCCAATAGATCCTCCACTTGGAATTCTAGATGGACTCAAGAATCATTTAAACATGCATTACTTGGCTCAAGCATCCATTTGCTTGAATTGACCCATTTAAGTGAATTCAGAGGCTATCTGGCTGGGAAAAAGGGATGAAGTTTCAGTATGGGGCCAGGAGTGCATGCATTGGTGCCTGCCTGGTGTGCCCGATACTTGGGTTAACATATTGTCAACTCTAATTCAGGAGAGATTGGTCAAGAAAACAGGACCAGCGATATAGAGGATGATGAACAATGATTCGAATCCATCGAAATGTAGAAATATAAATCTTCCTAGAAACCAAGAGGAAACCTTGTGGAAGACAGTCTAGAGAAGATTTTGCTAGGCTGTATTTCTATTTAGATTCTGTAACTGTAGCTTATCAAAGGGGAGTGAAGCTATTTTGTCACACTTGATAGTTAGCAAACAAAGATACACTTGGTTGTTGAGGTCATTACACAAATTTGAACTCACTATTTTGCAATCCTTCACACCCTTCGGTGACCTGATTTTTGCCTTTCAAAAGAGAAATCCACCTATTCTTGGGACTAGAGTTGAATTGTTGTGATGACTTTTATAGGATTGGAGCTGATTCAGTTGTAGTGAGTCAGTTTTGGAGCCAGTTTGGTTTGGAGTTGATTTTTGTGGGTGTGAAAACTGTCAATTAGCTTATCAGCTTTACCAGTTAAACCATGCATTACTCAGATGTAGTTTTTGGCTAAAATGAAAATGTAAGGTGGATCGCGATCATTCAATTGAATATTATTTGCTCAAATGATTAAGAATTTGAGTGATTATTTGCTCGGCACTTTGGTTGAGTGCATACACAATTGAGCACTTGCACCTTGGGGACAATGAGAAACCGATATGCTTCTTTGTCTGGACATTGTGGACTCATTAGATCAGGAGAAGGTTCCTAATCTGTTAGATATGCCTTGTGATCTAAATGAGAATTATCGAAATTATTAGATTGAGCAGTGGTATTACATCTACTTTATAAAAGTGAATATTAGCAAATTATACAAAAATAGTAAATTTTGGCACCTAAAATTTTCGAAGGCATTAGTCACCCGAGTACTATTAATAGGCAAAAGAATGGCAGGTTTGAGGTCGAAATCTATTCTTTTTTTTGTTTTTTGACAACCCTCTCTATAAAGTTAGAAATATGCTTTCGTTTTCATTGCTGTCTCTCAGGGCGCGTTTGGTTTGCATAAAAATATTTCTTAAGAATTATTTTCACATGAAAAAATTCTTTATGTGGTTTAGTTTGGGAGTATTTTCACACCAATTGGTCCAATGCATCTTTTCACACAAATTCGCAGCTAAAAGTTCCGTGGTTTGGTCTGGGAGTATCTTCACACCAATTGCTCCTTGTACATCTTTTCACACCAATTGGCAGCTAAAAGATTTAGAGGGAGCAGAAGTATGCGCACATTTTTTCATCTCTCTCAAAGAACAGGCAAAACGACTCCCATTTTCCACCATGAGAGTGGCCATTGCCATTGCCATCCTCAGCACCACTCCGCGATTCCTCTTGGGCTTAGGCACTTCTAACAGGAAACAACATTTCTCATTGAAGGTCGTCATTTGGACACCAATCATGAACAAAAGAGCCACTCTCAAAACACGCATTATCTCCTACGACACAAGTTCACGTTATGCCCCTAAATTCTTGCCCAATACCCCTGAAACCCCACTTCACTATTCATGTTGCTACTTACCCAACCTAGAAAGAGAGACATGACTATGAGATAGAGAGCAGAAGCATGGTTAGCTATGGACACATGCTCTCTCTCCTTTTTGCCTCCTGCCCAGTATTCTCGTTCTTTCTGGTCACCACGTTTTGGTTTTCATTCCCATTGACACCTTCCCACTAACACTTTCAAAAAACTGACTCCTAAACTATTTGAAAAACCAGGTAGGAGCATGTCCTCTCAACTTAATTACCCCCAATAAAAGGGCGGGGTGGGGAGTTTTGAAAATATCAAATTATACCCAGAGTAAAATGCTAAGAGTTTTACTTTTAGGATATCTTAATAAATTTCTCTTATTATTCATTTATACTTTGAATTATTGAAAGTGGAAAATAGAAAATAAAGCAGTACATTGAAGATATTGGTAGGTGGCTTGTAAGTTTTTTTTTTTGTGAAATGCTACTCTATTAAAGCACATTAAACTTCATATAGAAGAAAATCCTTTTTAACAAAGGCAGTTACCTTGTGATTTATTGAATTTGTTATGTACTTTTTCTTTTTTTACAACTTTGGAAAATTTTTGTGCCTCTTCCCTATTTTTAAAAGGAGAAAGTTTGTTAAAGTTGCAACTTTACTTGTAGAAGAAAGGTTGCAATAATTGTCAGAAATACAATTTCTCCAAGTCCAGAGATGTGCACGGTGGTGAAGGGTGAATCAGAGGACTAGCACCGTTTGGAGCATCGTCGTGGGTACGTAAGAACTTAGCGCCGTCTATGACCCAGCGCCATCTGTGAATTAATGAGAGAGAGAGAGAAAGAAGACCCAAAGTCGTCTATGAAGTGAAAAAGAAGAGAGAGAGAGAGAGATGGTCGATGCCACACGTGAAAAGTCAGCATTGCACGTGAAGATAGAGGTATGCACCACCGGCTGCGAAGAGAAAGACGAAAGAGTAACGGTGCGAGTGAAAGTTGGAGCATCGCCGCGAGTGTAGACCCGTTTAGAGCATCGCTGCGGGTGTGGATGGCTATCACCGCTTGTGAAGGTAGCAAAGAAGCAACCCCGTGCATGAGTTGAGTAGCGTCCTAAGAGGAGAGGGAAGATGTGACCACTATCACAGAGCCGTACGTGTCAATGCTGCACTTGTTAGTGTCGTGCATGCCAGCCACGTGGATCCCACCTACCCTGGGTACTTAAGGGCCTCTCCCATTCCATCTCACTGCCAGTTTTGCCCTCATACTTTCTCTCTCTAGAGCCCAAGGTTAGAGTTCTTGCTGCTGCTGTTGGAACGCCATTGCTTAGAGCTTGAAGTGGCCTACGAGTGGGAGATTTTGAGATGTTGTGAGCATAAGGTAAATAGGTTTAGCATCTATGCACCAACAAATGTTGTAGGAATCTATATTATGTATTGGAAGTAGGTAAAATGGTAGGATGAAAGATATGGGTGAGAATGGGTGAAATGAGCTTGAAATCTCAGATCTGTTCTTCTGCATGCCATGATTGTTTGAGTAATGTAAATGATCTATTTAGTGGTGGAATTTGTGAAATAAATTACTTGTAATACTAGTTTAATATGAACAAGACTTTGTATCAAGATTTGTATGAGTTGGTCAAACATTAAGTATTCTTTAAAGCATGTTAAGCTTGAGAATGAGATTTTCCATAACTGTGATTGCTCTTGCATCGAATATTTCAGTAGCCAAACGAAGTCCAAATGGGCCCAAACTGGTTTTGAATGAAGGGTATGGTTGTCTACTTCCACTTTTCTGTTTAAATCATCTTGAAACCTCTTATGGATTAGAAATTATGCTTCAAAATGTTTGGGTATGTCACTGTTAAGAGGTTGCAGAAAATGTATGGACTGTCACTCTCTTTGTACAAAACCTTTGACCTATTGAACGACATCTGAATGCACTCAAATCATAGCCATTTGATTTATGCATTCATCTATATGATGTTCATGTTCCAAACTTGTCCAAATTCTTCATAAAATATGAGCTATGCTTCAAATTGTGTCTATATGTCACTGTTAGGAGATTTCATTGAATTTCACAACTATGATCTCTGTTGACACAGGTTTTGACCAACCAAACGGAGTCCGAAGGCTCTCAAACTACTGTCATTTGAAAGATCTGTGTGTGTACTAAAATTTATGTGTTAAATTCTTTTTGAAATTCCATGTAGGGTGAGAGTTATGTCCTGAAATGTGAGGGATTATACAGTTCCCAGTTGCAGGAAATTCCTGCAACTGTTACTCACTTTGTGCCAAGCTTTTGACCTATCAAATGTTGTCCAAATATCTTCAAACCACCACCATTTTAAAGATTCATGTTTGTACTTTAAGTTGCATGGTTATATCATTTTGAAATTCTCCCTAAATTAAGAGTTATGCCCCTAAGAAAAGGGGTACGTCATTGCCACTCGTAATTAAAGTTTTAAGCTTTGTGCCTACCTTGATAAATAAATTGTTTTATTCTAAAACCCTGCCCAATTATGTTCAAATCACTTTTATACGAATAATGAGTAAGTCTATTTGGAAATTGTACCCTCCACGGTTTGATAATGATGCCTTTTTGCCATGAAAATACCATGGTGGTGAATGTAGTGAAATTGTACACTCTTTTAAATGAATTGTTCACTGATCAACCTGAGCGACAAGTGTTAAAAGTGATAATCATAAATGTTATGTGATAATTTCAAATGAGGAATGCTACATGTTAAGGCTCATGATGTTATGTGAACAATATTAAGTGACCATGTAATAAATGATGACCAATGAGTATAAATCCCATGTGACAGCTCGACGATAAGTGTTACGAGATAAATGTTGTAGTGCTAATGTGACAAGTGTCATAAATGCTAATTGAAAAGTGTAAGTGCCACTTGATAGTCCTATTATGATGGATGTTTCATTCTAAGTGTCATCATGCTTCATGACACTTGTATGTTTATGAACAAGACTCAAATCTTGCATAATGAGTCTGGAATTGCCTATCATAAGGTACTGACTAGGTACGAGACAAAATTGATGTTTAACTGCCCTATTGAAATACTGTGATAATGACCACTACACCATGGGCCACCCATAGGAAGTGGGTATTGTTCAGTTATGATATTGTAATACTGAGCGCTACGCAATGGGTCACCCATTGGTAGTACGACTGAAATGATGATGTTATGAGCATTCTTTGGCGTGCTTTGAGCATATCGCATGACCAAACATTGATGTTAGGGGTGCCTGCTTTGAGAGTATAGGAGGGCCTGCCTGTGTGATTGATGCAAGTGAGGTGTATGCTTAGTGCGTATTATATGACCAAGATTGATGTGAGTGGGTGCCTTCTGTAAGAGTTTTGCAGGGCCTGCCTGTGTGATTAATGCTAGTGAGGGGTACGCTTTGGGCGTATTGCATGACCTGACCATCTGTTTACTGTGAAATGAAAATGTGCTCTATGATAAATAAAGACTATACTCATTTACGACAAGAACGTATAATATGAACCGTGTTCGGTTATAGATGAATGAATGATAATGGGAAGTGCATGATTGTTATATATCACGATGGTATTCATTAAGGAAAGGTTTTCTGGAAAAAAACTCCATATGATACATGTTATTTGCGTTGTGAATGTGAACGATAATTATTGTATCGATCGAATGAAAATTTTGATACCTGAAACGATGCCTGTAATTGATACACTGATGAGATTCTTGATTTATCTGATATTTATATTGTGATAGACTTATTAATAATGCTTTATACCTAGATCTATTTACTGGGCTTTATATCTCGGTCCACTATTTTTTCTCTCCTTGTAGATTGATAGCGGCAGGTTCAAGGGCCAGGAGTTCGTGTTTTACGGCTAGGAGTTGAAGCCATATTCTTGGAAAAGGTGCATAGATCTTTTTAGTTTTTGGGCAGTTTAGCCTTGAGTTTTTGTTCGCCGTGGATATGTGTAATTTTGGGCCCAGATGTCCCAACTGAAGTGTAGGATTTTTGAATAAATTTTGTATAGTAGATTTTTGGTGTATGGGATTCTCCATGTTCTTCTTCCTGTTCAATGACTGTTTTAGTTCTTTTATATCGTTTGCTCCATTTACCACATTATTAAAGCATTGAGTTCACTCTGATCTGAGTGACGTATTCTACATCAAGATCACGGAATCGTACCCAGTCATCCTCCGTAAAATACGAAATGGGGGTCAGGGGCGGGTCGCGACAGTTATGGTATCAGAGCAGCCAGGATAGGATCATTGACTTAGAGAGTTTTTGAAGTGTCCTTAGAATAGTTTTAGAACAGATTAGTGACTGGGTGCTCCTGTGATAAGATGGAGATGTCGAGGGCTCGTGCCGACCATGCAAGCTCTAGCAATGAGAACACCGAGGCCCTTGGTGAATTTTGTAGAACTTTGGGAGTGATGACCCAAATGATGAAAGAGTCAATGCTGGCCCAATCCACCCCTACCCCTAAACAGAATGATAGTAACCTGATAGAGAGGTTCAAGAGACTAGCACCCCCAAATTTTTTAAAGCAGGAAAGTGTAGAGAAAGCAGTAAGATGTCTAATGCAAGTTGAAAAGATCTTTAGAATCCTATAGTGCTTCGATGAGCAGAAGTTGAGGCTAGGTGCCTTCATGTTAGAAGGGGACGCCAAAATTGGTGGTGTTCGGTCCAATAGGCCTGGGAAGAGGATGAGATAGTACCTAATTGGGAAGGATTTTTAGCGGCCTTCAATAAAAAAATTTTCCTGAATCAATAAATGAAAGGAAGGAGGTCGAATTCATAGAGTTACAATAAGGAAATCTAATCGTTGATCAGTACGTAGCCAAATTTTATAAGTTATCCCGATACGCGCCGCATATCATTGACACGGAGGCTAGCAAGGCAAGCAAGTTTTAGAGAGGTTTGCAGCCCGTTATCATCGGAAGAATTTTGTTAGCCAATCTTAAGGCCTTTTCTCAATTGGTGGACTGGGCTAGGAAGGTGGAAAAAGACTGTGATGAATATCGACTGAAGAAAGAGAAGTCAAGGACATGACCTCTACCCCCCGGGGGTCCATGAGAAAAGGAAAGTCGGAGCAATGACAAGACCCAAAAGACCTCCCAGGGCGATGTCAAGCAGAGCCAGCTCATGCTTTATACCTCTTGTGGGAAGCAAGGCCATGTGGCTTTGGGGTGCTGGCTAAAGACAAAAGCATGTTACAACTGTGGCAAGTTGGGTCACCTGGTTAGAGACTGTCCGACATTGAAGAAAGAACCCAAAACCCAAGACTCAGGGTTGGGCCTTTGTACTCGACGGGGAAGGAGTTAAGGCCTCAACTTCGGAGAACTAGAATGTGTTTTGATTGTGAAATTTAAAATGTTGTTGGACCTTGTATCCTCCCACTGTTATAGTAACACTTTATTTTGGCACATATAATAGAATTTGAACTTTTATTGTCTAACTGTGCTTAAATTGTGTGCGACTGACTAGGGATCCTATAGAGATCCTTTAGTATGATAAATGTGTTGAACTTTACTTGAGGCATATGCCCTATCCCTTTTAGTTGAGGGCTAATATGTGCCATGTAATTGAAGTGATAATCTAATAATCCTAAAAAATTTTTTAAAAAAAAAAAAAAAACAGAAAAGAAAAGAGAAAAGAAAGTTTTAATAAGTGATGGTCCATATGAGCATGATGGTCCTTAGGGACCATCACTATCTTCAAAAGCTTTTGGTTTAAGCTTTTTCCTTTCTTTTACCAAGTTCTTAGTTGACGTGGGCCTTAATCATTTCTCGCATCATATTACGGTAACACCTCAGGTATGAGGTGGAGCCTAATAAAATAATATAATAATATGTTATAAGAATTTAAATTCGAAAAGGTGAGGACTCCTACCCTAGAAAAAAAAAAACTTTTGAGATCTTTCTCTCTCTACTTGAAATTCAATGAGCTCCTCTCTCTAGCCGAATTTTTATCGGAAGTTCCCTCTCAAATATTTTAGGTAAGTGGCCTCATTGTCTCGAAAAATAATCCATTCTTTTTTTAAAATAAAATGAAATAATTACTTCTGCTTATTATCATGAATTTTAGGTGCGATAAATTTTATGCGCAAGCGACCTCATTATTTTGAAGAATAATCTTTTTTGTAAAAATGGTGACATTTTATCTATTGTAAAATATTTTAAATGCTGTAAATTCTTAGAAATAAATTTATTTATTTTTCTTGTCCATTGTTAGAAAATTTTAGATACTGTAAAATTATTAAAAATAAATGTGATATTTCTGCTTTTAGTAAAATTGTGAGATTTCTTTCTACTGTTTTTTAATATTTAGACATTGTAAATTTCATGTGCAAATGACTGCCTTATTATTTGAAAACTGATATTTTGGATTTGATTATAGCATTGCTTGTGAAATGGTCATTTGCGAATTGACATCTCATCAATATTGATAATTCTGTAATCGTGAATTTCTATAAGAGTTTTTCTCTCCATAATAGATTGGCAATTATGCTAGAATGTCTTTACGAACTGCTACGTTTCTTCATTTGAGCCCAAAATATTTGATTGGTTATTTTAGAAATGTTATTGAAAGCGATTGTTATTAATGGTTTCAGTGACATTCGTATTAATAATTTCAGTGATATGTCGAGCACATGATATTGCTGCTTTCGATTGTTTAAAGAGATTTAGAAATACTTTAACTATACAAGTGGACTCATTCGTTTCGTCGGTGAGGTGTAAATGGACCTACCTGGGACGTCGGTAGGGATTAAGTGGACTCATCCGGTACGTCGGTGAGGTATAAGTGGATTTGCAGGGATTAAGTGGACCTATATGGGACGCCAATAGGGATTAAGTGGACCCATCTGGATGCTGATGGGGTATATAGGTGATCTAGTTGGGACACCAGTAGGGTAATTTGTAAAATCCTTTGAATTATGCATTCGTTAAAATGTTATATGCATTTCAATTATTCGAATTATACTTAATTATGCATTTTTTTTTTAAGTGAAACTGTTAATGAATTTATGTTAATAGATCTCCTTTTTGAAAATATTGATTTCTTTCAATCATGATTATTTTTAGGATTATGATGATCACTTACTGAGTAGCCAAACTCATCAAATTATAGTAAACATTTTTTCAAGATAACTGCGGTTTCATTTTGAGTGCTCATCAGGATCAACTTAGCAAGATACTGTAGTAGTGCTTATACTTTCTTTTGTTACTTTGTAAGAATTTGCCACTGTAAATTTGTCCTATCAATGAGATGTATATATGTTTTAACTGTCACATCTCAGGAATATCAGTATTGTAAATTGTTGGGGCGTGACAGATAAGTACTGTATGATATGACTTGTATGGTCAATAGTGTGATGAATGGAATGTGATGTATGAAATAAAGTGTGAGGGTAGAAAGTGCTACGTGGTTTTTGTGGTGCATGTTTTGAGCGTATTGCATGACCATGACTGATGCTTGAAGGGTGCCTGCTTTGAGCGTATTGCATGACCAAAGCGTATTGCGTGACCATATATTGTATTAGGTGCCTCCTTTGAGCGTATTGTAGGACCTGGCTTTGAGATTCTGTAGTGTATATTTTGAGCTTATTGAATGACCGTACTGTGATATGTGATTGATTGGCATGTTTTTAGCGTATTACATGACCATACTTATTAATGGACATGCTTTGCGCGTATTGCATGACCATACTGTGATATGTGATTGATTGGTGTGCTTTAAGCATATTGCATAACCATACTGTGATATGTGATTGATTGGCATGCTTTGAACGTATTGCATGACCATATTATGATATGTGATTGATTGGCATACTTTGAGCGTATTGCAAGACCATACTATGATGATGGATGTTTCATTCTAAGTGTCGTCGTGCTTCCTGACAATTGTATGTTTATGAACAAGACTCAAATCTTGCATAATGAGGCTGGAATTTCCTATTATAAGGTACTGACTAGGTACAAGAAAAAAACGATGTTTAACTGCTCTGTTGAAATACTACGATAATGACCACTACACCAAGGGCCACCCATTGGTAGTGGGTATTGTTCTGTTATGATATTGTAATACTGAGCGCTATGCAAAGGGTCATCCATTGGTAGTAAGACAGAAATGATGATGTTATGAGTATTCTTTGACGTGCTTTAGGCATATCGCATGACCAAACATTGATGTTACGGGTGCCTGCTTTGAGAGTATAGTAGGGCCTGCTTGTGTGATTGATGCAAGTGAGGTGTATGCTTTGTGCGTATTGTATGACCAAGATTGATGTGAGTGCGTGCCTGCTTTGAGAGTATTGCAGGGCCGGCCTGTGTGATTGATGCTAGTGAGGGGTACGCTTTGGGCGTATTGCATGACCTGACCATCTGTTTACTGTGAAATGAAAATGTGCTCTATGATAAATAAAGAGTATACTCATTTACGACAAGAACGTATAATATGAACCGTGTTCGGTTATAGATGAATGAATGATAATGGGAAGTGCATGATTGCTATATATCATGATGATATTCATTAAGGAAAGGTTTTCTGGAATACTCCATATGATATATGTTATTTGTGTTGTGAATGTGAAGGATAATTATTGTATCGATCGAATGAGAATTTTGATACCTGAAATGATGCTTGTAATTGATACACTGATGAGATTCTTGATTTATCTGATATTTATATTATGATAGACTTATTGATGATGCTTTATACCTAGATCTATTTACTTGGATTTATAGCTCATTACAGTATTTTTCCTCTCCTTGTAGATTGATAGCGATAGGTTCAAGGGCCTGGAGTTTGTGTTTTATGGCTGGGAGTTGAACCTATATTCTTGGAGAAGGTGCTTAGATCTTTTTTCTTTTTGGGCAGTTTAGCCTTGAGTTTTTGTTCGCCGTGGATATGTGTAATTTTGGGCCCAGATGTCCCAACTGAAGTGTAATCTTTTGGAATAAATTTTATATAGTGGATTTTTGGTGTATGGGATTCTCCATGTTCTTCTTCCTGTTGAATGACTGTTTGAGTTCTTTTATATCGTTTGATCCATTTACCACATTATTAAAGCATTGAGTTCACTCTGACCTGAGTGACGTATTCTACATCAAGATCATGGAACCGCACCCGGTCATCCTCCGTAAATTACGGAATGGGGGTCGGGGGCGAGGTTGCGACAGTTATGGTATCAGAGCAGCCAGGATAGGATCATTGACTTAGAGAGTTTTAGAAGTGTCCTTAGAATAGTTTTAGGACAGATTAGTGACTGGGTGCTTCTGTGATAAGATGGAGATGTCGAGGGCTCGTGCCGACCATGCAAGCTCTAGTAATGAGAACACCGAGGCCCTTGGTGAATTTTGTAGAACTCTGAGAGCGATGACCCAAATGATGAAAGAGTCAATGCTGGCCCTATCCACCCCTACCCCTGAACCGAATGATAATAACTTGATAGAGAGGTTCAAGTAACTAGCGCCCCCAACGTTTTTAGGGCAGGAAAGATTAGAGAAAGCCGAAAGATGTCTAATGTAAGTTGAAAAGATCTTTAGAGTCCTATAGTGCTCTGATGAGCAGAAGTTGAGACTAGGTGCCTTCATGTTAGAAGGGGACGCCAAAATTGGTGGTGTTCGGTCCAACAGGCTTGGGAAGAGGATGAGATAGTACTTACTTGGGAAGGATTTTTAGCGGCCTTTAATGAAAAAAATTTCCTAAATCGATAAATGAAAGGAAGGAGGTTGAATTCATAGAGTTACAACATGGGAATCTAATCGTTGATCAGTACGTAGCCAAATTTTCTAAGTTATCTCGATACGCGCCGCATATCATCGACACGGAGGCTAGCAAGGCAAGCAAGTTTGAGAGAGGTTTGCAGCCCGTTATCATCGGAAGAATTTTGTTAGCCAATCTTAAGGCCTTTTCTCAATTGGTGGACTGGGCTAGGAAGTTGGAAAAAGACTGTGATGAATATTGACTGAAGAACGAGAAGTAAAGGACAAGACCTCTGCCTCCTGGGGGTCCATGAGAAAAGGAAAGTCGGAGCAATGACAAGACCCCAAAGTCCTCCCAAGGCAATGTCAAGCAGAGCCAACTCATGCTTTATACCTCTTGTGGGAAGCAGGGCCAAGTGGCTTTCGGGTGCTGACTAAAGACAAAAGCATGTTACAACTGTGGCAAGTCGGGTCACCTAGTTAGAGACTGCCCGACATTGACGAAAGAACCCAAACCCAAGACTCAGTGTTGGGCCTTTGTACTCGACGGGGAAGGAGTTAAGGCCTCAACTTCGGAGAACGAGAACGTGTTTTGATTGTGAAATTTAAATTGTTGTTGGACCTTGTTTCCTCTCAGAATTATAGTAACACTATATTTTGGCACACATAATAGAATTTGAAATTTTATTGTCTAACTGTGCTTAAACTGTGTACGACTGACTAGGAATCCTATAGAGATCCTTTAGTCTGATAAATGTGTTGAACTTTACTTAAGGCGATGCCCACCCTAGAAAAAAAAAAAACTTTCGAGATCTTTCTCTCTTTAGTTGAAAGGCAGTGAGCTCCTCTTTCCAGCCGAATTTTTATCGGAAGCTTCCTCTCAAATATTTTAGGTAAGTGGCCTCATTGTCTCGAAAAATAATCCATTCTTTTTTAAAATAAAATGAAATAATTACTTTTGCTTATTATCATGAATTTTAGGCGCGATAAATTTTATGCGCAAGCGACCTCATTATTTTGAAGAATAATCTTTTTTGTAAAAATTGTGACATTTTATCTATTGTAAAATATTTTAAATGCTGTAAATTCTTAGAAATAAATTTATTTATTTTTCTTGTCCATTGTTAGAAAATTTTAGATACTGTAAAATTATTAAAAATAAATGTGATATTTCTGCTTTTAGTAAAATTGTGAGATTTCTTTATAGTGTTTTTGAATATTTAGACATTGTAAATTTCATGTGCAAATGACTACCTTATTATTTGGAAACTGATATTTTACAATTGATTATAGCATTGTCAGTGAAATGGTCATTTGCGAATTGACATCTCATAAATTCTGATAATTCTGTATTCGTGAATTTCTATAAGAGTTTTTCTATCCATAGTAGATTGACAATTATGCTAGAATGTCTTTACGAACTGCTACCTTTCTTCATTTTAGCCCAAAATATTTGACTGGTTATTTTAGAAATGTTATTGAAAGCGATTGTTATTAATGGTTTCTGTGACATTCATATTAATAATTTCAGTGATATGTTGAGTACATGATATTGCTGCTTTCAAATGTTTAAAGAGATTTAGAAATACTTTAAGTATGCAAGTGGACTCATCCGGTTTGCCGGTGAGGTACAAGTGGACCTATCTGAGACGTCGGTAGGGCTTAAGTGGATTCATCTGGTACGCCGGTGAGGTATAAGTGGACCTGCAGGAATTAAGTGGACCTATCTGGGACACCGATAGGGATTAAGTGGACCCATCAGGACGCTGATGGGGTATATAGGTGACCTACTTGGGACACCAGTAGGGTAATTTGTGAAATCCTTTGAATCATGCATTGCTGTTAACATGTTATACGCATTTCAATTATTCGAATTATACTTAATTATGCATTTTTTTTTAAAGTAAAACTGGTAATGCATTTATGTTAATAGATCTCTTTTTTGAAAATATTGATATCTTTCAATCATGATTATTTTTAGGATTATGATGATTACTTACTGTGTAGCTAAACTCATCAATTTATGGTAAACATTTTTTCAGGATAACTGCGGTTTCATTTTGAGTGCTCGTCAAGATCAACTTTTGAAGATAATAAAAAGAATTTTTTTGCCAACATTACATGTTATGAGAAAGTTTGAATGTGTGCCTTAATTGGATTGTTTATGGTTGCAACCGTATAGAAACGACACCCATATATATATATATATATATATATATATATATATTCGAAAAAGTTTATATAAGGTTGCAACCTTAAAATGTAGAATTACATATGTACCTCGAAAATCAATCGGAAAGGCTGTTTTAATGTTTAAATTTTAAAAACTCTCAATCTCAACATTGAGATGTAAGAATATAGAAAATAAAAATAAAAAAGTTTTTGGGTCCCATAAATAGTACATCTTGCAACATATTATCTAGACCGTCCATTTTTCAGATTTTCATATATTTATAAATCTACTTGGTTTTAACCATTTTTTGAGTTTAAAATTTTCTAATTAGAAGTAAAAATAGATTGTAAGATAATCTTAAAAATTGTTTACAATAAAATTACTGATAAAATTTGGAAGTGCACCTTAATTGGATTTGTATATGGTTGCAACCTTGTAGAAACCACACCCTTATATATATATATATATATATATATATATATATATATATATATATATATATATATATATATATATAGAAAAGATGATGTGCGCGCAGGTGCGTATTGCTATAGTAAACACCAACGGCCTAGATTGAAACTGGACCGATCTGACGATCAACGATGTTCGATAGTGTTTGAATTTTAATTTTTTTTCAAAAAATTCAAATCACTTGAAACTTTAGAAGTATGTTCTTCAAAAATAGATGAATCTACGAAAAATATCAAAAAACAATTTTACATGAAATAAATTGACCAAAATACACCTAAAAAGTTTCGAAAGGTATTTTGGTCAATTGGTTTTTCACAAAAAAAATATATTTTTATTAATTTCACCTTAATGAGAAGGACACACACCAAAAATTTCAAGTGATTTGGATTTGTAGAAAAAAAAATTAAAATTCAATCACTATAAGGCATCCATGAGCGTCAGATCGGCCACATAATGACCCAGATTCAATCTGAGCCATTCGTGAATGGACATACGGCAGCGACTCACACACACATATATATATATATATATATATATATATATATATATATATATATATATATATATATATATATATATATATATATATATATATATATATATGTACAGTTGGACTAACAATTGTATAAAAGAATTGTTCAAATGCCTTATCTGATGCCACGAGAAATAAGTAACGCTCTCTTCCACAATATGATATGCGTAGTAGTAATACAAGTGCAGGCTACGACAATTGCAAGAAGGCCCATTTCGCCAGTTACATGTGCAAAGAATGCCATGCTTCTTCGCACAAGACACAAAAGTAAGAACTTTAGAAAAAATAAAATTACGATAAGAAAAGAAGGGGGCCTTCATTGACTGGAACCAAGCTAAATTTCGACACTAAACTAACATGAAAAATTAGATAGAAAATTGTTCTTCTATATTATACACATCAACTCCTTGTGCTTATTCACCTGCGCTTTTTTTTCATTTTCTTTTTTCCACCTAATTATTTTAGAAGTTGGGACCTGCTGCCAAGATCTCCTTAGCGAGGCTGTTATCCTCTCCAATCTTGTAGTTAGTGAAGACCTCAAAGTTCTTTATGAACAAACCCGCCAGCTTTTAAAGATACAACAATTTCTCAAGATGACATTGAGAAAATATTGGCAATATTGTGATAATTTCACAAGAAATAGAGATATTCATTACAATGCCCAAGTTTCAAGTATACTAGATATATTCCTATAGTAACCTTGCAAAGACATTCATTGGTGGGCCCAAGTTAAGAATGTGAGGCACACTAGATGTCGCTGCAAATTAAAAAAAAATATGCATAAATGTTGGAAAGACTTGGGTTATAGAGACCAATGCTCAAGAGTCGTATGAATCTGAGCTGAAACCAAATCTCAGCCTAAATATACCCAAATTTGAAACCATGATTCAATTAAATAAAAAGAAGTTGAACATTTTAAAGGGGAGAAGGAAATCAAAAGAAGTTGAACCTTTGAAAAGGGGAGAAGGAAATGTGGGTTGTACTTACAGTGTTCATAGGTTGAAGAATCTCGGAGGGAACACCTTCAATTTCAGGGGGGATCTCAAGGCCAAAGACATCAGTTTTGATATAGTTTGCATTGAGAAGACTGCCTGAATGTATGGCATCGATAATTTTCCTGGTATAGCTCAGCTTGATTCTGTTTCCGGAGCCATAGCTGCAAAAAAGCAACACAATAATATAAATAACTACAATGTCCCAAAGACACTAAATTTTCTTTCAAGAATTATGAGGAAATAGCCTAATAGGAAGAAAATTCATATTCTAGAAACTCTAATTACGCACATTCCTTCTAAATATAACAAGAAAAGCACACAATAAGACCTTTACCTCTAGTACAAGGAGGTCGAGATCACCCTTAGTTGTTAAGTATGAAATCAAACAGGTTGTGCCATTGACAGGGCTCAAAATCCAAAAATTTTTTTTTAACTTTGTGACGCACTTGAAGCTGTTGGATTTCACATCTAATGGCTAGGGATTATTTTGACCCTTTCCTACCAAATATAAACCGTGTTATCGCATATAATGTATATATAAGACTAGTGTATATGGAAAATTTAAAAGTTGGAATCTTTTGAGAAAAAAGCATCGCAAACATAATCACAAAGTTGGCTGTTTGGGTCAGATAATCAGTGCCCAAATTGCAGTGGGCAGAGTGTAGAGTGCTTGGTCTCAATTCTCAGGCTAAAAGTGAATTCCTAGTTTGGTCCATTAAATAGAAGTGCTCTGAAAGCCTATATGAAAATCGACATACTGAACAGAAACACTGAATCTAACTGTTTTGCATCAGTTTGCTCAGAGAGGTTCCATGTTCCATTTTTGGATGACAGGGTCATGTTGAGGTCTAAGACTCTAAACCCAAAACCCAAATATTGGGTAAAAAAGCTTTCTCCATAGATAGGCAAATAGGGTTAAATGCTTATTTGATATGCCCCTTGATATGCACGCAACTCTTATAGCGGGAAAAAGAGATAACTGAGAGGGCATAATAAGATAAAATTAATTCCCTACACTAAACTTTATCAGCATTGATTCTAATTGAACCTTAGATCCCAATTTGAAACTCAGTTAACTTCATATTGAGAATTACAAACGAGTATAAACCATTAGACTTCTCAAGTCATTCAACAAATGGAAGCTGGTCAAAGATGAATACCTTCCTCCTGACCAGCCAGTGTTGACAAGCCAGCAAGTGGCTCCATGTTTCTGCATCTTCTCAGCAAGCATGGCGGCATACTCAGTGGGGTGAATCATAATGAAGGCAGCCCCAAAGCAAGCAGAGAATGTAGCCGTTGGCTCCTTTATTCCATCCTCTGTTCCAGCTACCTATTTTGCCAGATCATATTGTACCATTATACAAAATCAGTTAACTTTCTTTTCTGTTTGAGTTGGACAGGTAGCAAATTAGTATGAAAATTCTACCAGGTCACCAACTCATGGGAAAATAAAAGAGAGTAGGCAGAAAATAATGATCATAAACCAGAAATAGCACAAACTAATGCAGTGGAAGCAGCAACTTCCCTGCAGAAGTATCAATTTCCCAACTAATATAACGATGGAATAAAGTGTTCAAATTATACCAGAGCCGTGTAGCCAATGATGAAATGGTACATGGTTTGTGCAAGGCTGAGTTTGCTAACAGGTGGTAAAAATCAAAAGGCATCGCAAGCCAAACGGATAACATTCTTTGGGTGGGGTCCCAGACAAAGTATCTTTGCGTTGGGGACGTGCTCTATCGGGTAAGAAGCTCGGGTATTCTCTGCGAAAACCAAACCATAAGTCTTACTCTTTTCTCTTTCAAAAGTGAACATAATGAGTCATACAAAGGTGAAGTTTTAGAAATTCCCTTTGGTAAAAAATCAATAAAATTAGAAATTGTAAGATGCTTTTGAATTTACCTGTAACTGATTTGTCAGAATAATCAACCTCTCGAGTGTGCTCATCGAACACAATGTTCTCCAGCACTTCAAAAAAAACCAAAGATATTTGCTTCCTCAAACTGGCCATACTTCGTTACTGAAGAAGAATGAACATGAATAAAATTCAAACCATCATTTGTGGGTGTAAGCATGTGTGTGTGTGTGTGAGTGAGAGAGAGAGAGATGGTCCAAGCATGTGTATCTGTGAAACTATGTGATGTGTAGAAAGAGGTATACCGGTTCCAAATTTGATGGCGTTCCAAATATCGGGCTCCTTTTCCCTTAAAAGATCAATACATTTCGCATAACAACCACCTTCTATGTTCAAGACACCATTGTCACTCCAACAGTGTTCATCATCTCCAATCAAAAAGAGGTTATGGTCGGTAGACAGAGTGGTCTTACCAGTCCCTATACATAATAAAGAATATAATCGTGTAAAAAAGGAGATCAAACTTTTGAGTGCCTACATTTTTTTGGAACATAGCAGGTCGGATCCAAAAATAGTAACTTAAACACTAACCTGACAAACCAAAAAAGAGAGCAACATCCCCTCCTTTCCCCATATTGCAGCCAGAATGAAGAGAGAGAATTCCTCTCTTAGGCATGAGGTAGTGCATAACACTGAACAAACCCTTCTTCGTCTCGCTAGCATATTGAGTACCTAGGATCACCATTTCTTTCCTTGCTAAGTTGGGGTCAATGCTAGTTGAAGAAGTCATGTAATGGGTGTATCGGTTGCATGTGAACTGCCCCGCATTGTATATAGTAAAGTCTGGTGTCCCAAAGTTCTCTAACATTTCAGCATTAGGTCGAATGCACCTGCCACCCACATATAGTGTTAGACTACATTTCCTATCCTTGTTTCCTGTTTAGAACATTTGAAATGATAAGTCAAAAGTCAACTTATAGACTTCTCTCCAGGACATGAAGTGCTTTTGATCCAATTTTGTGCATTAGTGATGGTACAATTGAACCCCCTCTAATTCCAAATCTGGATGTCATAAAACTATTATCTAGTGTAATGTAGAAAATGGTCATGGCTTTCCAATGCAATGATGGAAGGCAATGAAAAGAGAGTGATACCCATCAGAACATGATATGACCACAAAGGCAGGTATCATTCTCTCTCCATATAACCATCCACTTCTACAATGGATGTTGTTGGCCCCCATGGACTACAGATTTCCATAGCCTTTTGGATCATAGTAAACTTTCCTGTTTCACAAAATCATAACCATTTTGGATAGGAAAAGGACTAGAAAAGATCAAAGAAAACTCAATGTCTATCTTCATACATGTTGTGCATGAATAAAGCATGGTATGCTCTAGCTGAGACAATCCTGACTTTGATCTGATGCTCGGGGTCCCATTTGAGGAATTGGTCATTCACAAACACCTGACATTCATGATAACAAATCAGAGATGCTAATAGGAGACAAAAGCACAATATGATAATAGACAAAAAAAGAGCGGACCAAACTAAAAATCTGTTTTTGCCATTGAGTTGTATAGTGTTTATTCATAAGACTGGATACCTAGCACTACTTACAGTAGACGGGGATAACCAATTTTCAAGGTTTCGAAAACAGCTAGGCGGCCCCGAGGCGGCCTACCTAGCGCCAGCGTCTAGGCGGGCGCTTAGGCTGGCACCCAGAAACTCGGGAGCCCTGTAGTCTTTTCGCTTTGGGGGTTTTTATATATTGAGGGTTTTTCCTTTTTTATTGGGGGCTAAAAAAAAATCCCATAACGTTTTTATATATACTTGGGTCAAAATGACACATTTTGCGCTTTTAGGAAGTTTAAAAACACGAAAAAGGCCTTACAACCCTGGGCACGCCTGGGCGCTCGCCCAGGTACATTCGCCCGTGTGGGGTCGCCTGGGTCTAGGTGTTCGGAGTTTTGGTCTAGGCCGCCAAGCCAGGCACGAGGCGGACCGTTTTTTAAAACATTGCAAATTTTCAGATGTTTCTATCATGTATCCTTCAATTGTCGGAGTCAATGGAAATTAAAAGCCCTTTATAACAAGGTCGAGCTTAACTGTTTAAAATTTAGGATATATGGATTGGATTTCAGTTTGGGGAGAGGTACAACAAGTGTTTTAAAACTCAGCAAGTCAGACCCAGTCACCTGAGCTATTTGCACCTCACAGGGTGAATGAGCTCATTAAAAAACCTCAGGAACAAACCGAATTCCACCAGCTTCTAACGTCTCTGTTATTTTCTAATAGACTAGGCCCAGTCTTGTTGATACTTGTCTGAGTCAAAGGTTACAAACACTAGTCAAACCATCTATTTGATTTAAGACAAACGTTCACACCCAAAATGTTTCAAGAAAAGATAAAACAGTCTTTAAGATTTTCTTGATAGAAATAGCCTATAAAAAGAAACCGCCTAATGCAGTAAAGTAGCTGAAGAGCAGAATCTGTAATGCAACTATCTTATATACCGCATGTAACCGTATATCATATTTAACTAATTCAAAGTTCAGGATAATTGTCTTGGTAAGTGAATTTGGCATTAAATTGCTGACACATGCATGCTGTTGCTAATCAAATTTTTCATCCAAACTGCAACACCATATTGTGACAATTTTTTGCTACAATATAGACAAGGAATACCTACATGTGATGTGACTGGTTTCCATGTAACTGAGAGTGGATCTCAAGACCTCTACTCAGTTATTTAAGCATCATCCTATAGTTTTGTATTGGTTTTCATTTGATGGATCGCTAGAGGAGCACAAAGGTCTGCTACTAAAGTTATTGACATGGCTTGATGGCCTAGATCTTGCTTTCCTTGTGATTTGGGGCTCTTTTGGACATTTTCAAACAATCTTTCGGGTGATCAATCATTGTAAAAACGCTTGTCGTGTCAAGGGGATCGTTTTGATATTGAGTTTCAGTTGAGGGTTTGTCATTGTTTTCAAAATCCAGCAAAACCATTAACTTGTAAATTTGAATTTTCAATCTAGTTTGTTTCTTCTTATTTTCGATAATTTTCTTTATCACGAATCAAAGGAGAAGTTGTTGCAATCATTTTGTAGCAAAAAAACCATCGATTTAGATGGCAAATGATCACTTTCGAAATTGGGGAGGTGGTTGGAAAATGGGATTCCGACCATCGAAAAATGTACTTCCTTTGGGCCTTATTAGAGCAACTTTCTGGTCAACATTTCGAGCGATTGAAGTATTCATAACGATGCTCTCTGAGCCGCGGTCACAATGGACCCGGCCTTGAGGTGGTGGGAGTCTGAAATCACAGCATTGGAGTGAGGAGATATTCTACTGAAATTTTCTGCATTCTCATAGTTTTAAGCTACCTTCCCTCTAAGATTTCTCCCTATCCGTGAGCTTCCATGGTGCATGCTACCTACCAAATTGTAGAACCCTAATCCCAGGGGATTTGAACCCTAAGAATTCTTAGAACCCTAAATTTTGGGGTATGTAATACTTTCATCCCATAGCCTAATTAAAAGACGATTTTCAAGATGCACTCTTAGTGTTTCAAAAATAATAATTTTTCAAGATTGAATATATAGTGTCCATTTTTTGTAGTGTTGATGGACTCATAATCCATTTTTTTAAAATAATCAACTAGGATTCTTAGATGCATCCTAAAATTTCAAAATGACAAAATCATTCCAAATAGGTCTTTTATCTGTTGGAGTAAGGGTATATTGTGATCCCGTGGGAGCATCTCATACGTGTTTGACTCGAACATGGTAGCATTTATCTCTTTGCCAGTGAGAAACAGGAGAGAGAGAGAGAGAGAGAGAGATTTATCATTTAGGAAGCGAGAAAAAGGAGAGGGAGAGGTAATAAAGTAACGTTTATCTTCTGCAAGCGAGAAAGAGGAGAGAGAGAGATTCAAAGAGAGATTATAAATCTACATTCTTGAGAGAGAGAGAGAGAGTTCATATCCTGCGCCTGAGAGAATTCTTGAAACTCAGGACCAAAAGAGAGAGAGCGCCATGACTATGGCTGAGCAGTGTCCCAGCCATCGCTACCCCATGAATCCTTCTTTCTCTCCCTTCACCGGAAGAAGATTCAAATCCTTCTTTCCCTCTCTATTTAGAAAACTCCATCTTCCACGCTTCCTTTCCTTTGGTTCACGCAAGAAACACCGTTGCTTCGCTTCTGGTTCAGGCAAAAAAAACAACCGTAGCTTCCTTTCTGATTCAGGCAACAACTTCCCCAGCGATCTTTCCGGCGAAACTAACTTTTCTGTGGAGGACTGCATTAAAGATTCCGGCTCCAGCAATCTTTTCGGCCAAATTCCGTTTTCTATTGAGGAATCTGCCCAAGATTCTTGCTCCAGCCATCATTCGGGCAAAACCCACTATTCCAGTGAAGAATCTGCCAAAGATTTCTGCTCCAGCGATCATTCTGGTCAAACTCATCTGGTTCAAGAATCAAGCCAAGATTCTTGCTCCGCCAATCTTTCTAGCCAAACACATTTTTCTATGGATCAATCTGTCCAAGATTACTGCTCTGGCAATATTTTCGGCAACATCCACTTTTCTGTTGATGATTTTGACCATGATTCTTGCAATGACTACTATTGGGTTTCATCACCTAATACGGTATTTGGTGTCTTGCAGGTTCAAAGAAACGAACATCATTTGGAGGGTGAGCAAGAAGCCACGTCGAAGCTGATGAATCTAAGGGCGATGCATCCCGAGGTTAATGGCGCTGATCATTTCGAGAGCGAACAACCACATTCCACACGGAAGATGATGGATCTAACAACAATAAGACCACTTGAGCCACCGCAGGTCAATTCCGTCGAGTCATACACCAATATTTTTCTTAGCTGCATGGAATCATCACCGAGTCCGAGCTCTCAGACACTACCTCGTAGTTTGTTGTTGTTTATTTTTATCTTTTTTCTCATTTTCGTCTTGGACGACTTCTTGTTCTTTTTTATTTTTTAGGTATATTTTTAGGTCATTTTTTCTTACAAATTATTGGAGTATTTTTTTTCCTGTTTGTTTATTTGTTTTCTTTTTTTAGCCGTGAAGTTGGGTTTCAACCCTCCGATCTCAAGGTTGCATTATTTGAGAAAAATGAAGAAGCAATAATTTCTAATATGGTTGCCTAATTTTGTATAATCTCTTTTTTTTAGGTGGATTTGTGAACTATTAACTTACTTGAAATAATGGCCTATTTTAAAAACTTTAAAATAAATTTAAAATCTTATTGAAATGTGTTGTTTTGTTTTTTTAATGCTGCTGCCCTGATTTTCAAGAGATTTAAGAGGTCTAAAATAGTTCAAGATTTAAGACCCAAAAACAAAACACGTCTGATATCATCGGAAATCCATTCCCACTTCAATCCATACATTCGGAACTCAAATAAGATGATGCCTATTGGTGATTGAGCAAAAAAAGAAAAGAAAAACTACAATTACAATTCATCCAAAATGACTAAAGTAAATAAAGCCTCACCTCATAGCTCATCCAAAATTACAATTCAAGCTTTACAAAAACCTTTGCATTGATCATCTCGCATTGAATATTATGGTTATGTAAAATAATTAGGATTCAATCTTTAAAAAATAGCATATATTGTTACAAATTATCTCGACCATCCATTTCACCCTTAAAATATTTGTTTACAAATCCACAAGATTTGTACCATTTTTTTAGTTTCAAATTTTATTCTTGGTGTTGAGAATTAAATATAGAGCCATCATGGACATTGCCATTGTCAAAAGTAGTTTCTGGACATGGATTTGAGATGAGGTTTTATTTATTTTCCATAAAACCTAGGTCTTATAGAAACCTCATCCCTAAAAATTAGCTTTGAAGTGAGGTATTGTTTGTTTTCTTCTAGAAACCTCATCCAAATAAATAAAAATAATAAGTACATCCAAAAAAAAAAAAGCACAACGAGGATTCGAAATGAGCTTTTGTTTTTTTTTCTTATTAAAACCTCATCCAAAAAAAAAAAAATACACGACGTACACAATTTTTCTAGCTGCAACACTATAAAATAAGTAAAGCTTCACGCCAAAACTCACCAAAAAATTGTAATTTTTGCAGCATAAAACCTTCAAATAGATCATCTCTGACTTACCATTATGGTGCTAAAAACAAAAGGCAAATTATCCCATCCATGAAATACGGACCACTGGTTGAGATCTCATATGGCCATATCCAACGGTCGAAAATTAGTTTCGTATGGCCATATCCAATGGTCAAAAATTAGTCTTGTGTTTTATTTTTTGTTTTATTGAAATAAGATACTTATCTGCATTTGGAGTGTAGCTACATTTTTATCAATATTACTAAATAAAAGTGGCTAAACAAAATTTCAATAAAAAATGACAAAAATATCTCTAAATTTATTTTGTTGAATATTTTTTATTCAATTTCTATTTTATTAATTTTAATGATTTTTTCTTATGAAAGTGAACCTAAACAAAAATTTCAGATTGATATCATTTTTAAATAAGAAAGCTAAAAATATAAACCGAGATTCATCATTGACTCTCACATGGACATGGTTCAATCAAACAATTAAAAGGCGCATTTGCACCTTTAAGCATCCACATGCTACGGACCAAAACCAACCCCCAAAAAAAAAAACAGATTTCAACCCCTAAAAATACTACATATTGTAAAATATTTTCCAAACTGCCCATGTCACCCTAAAAATAAGTGCTCGGATATATGCCACTTTTTTTTAGCTTTAAATTTTATAGCCGTTGGACATTAATTTTAGGAGAAATATCCCCATACATCCTATTTTTTTTTTTCATATCTCAATAGACCAAAAGATTTAAATTATAAATTCTAACTCCCTGACTAACTTTACCCACTTTTAATTATTTTTTTAGCCCTAAAAAATCTAAAAAGAGATGCTTATTCTAAATCTTTCTTCTCTTTACATGATATTTCCCAAAATTTCCCTCTTTCTCTCTCTTCCTTGAGATTCCTCAAACCTTTTTTCTCTCTTTGCATTCCTCACTCTTGGTCTAGAGCTATCTATTTTGTCCCAAGTTACTCGAAACCCCTCTCTCTTAATTTTGTTCCAAAAAGGCACAATCTACATACAGTTAATCATCCATGCGAATAATATCCAACCAATCAATAGAAAAAATCCACATAAATCATGCAAATATATAAAGAAAAATAAACCATAGACAGAGAGAGAGTGGGAAAATAGGGAGAGAGAGGGTTTGAAAAAAGTCAGGCAAAGAGAGATTTAGGAAAAAATCACGTGAAGAGAGAGAAAGATGATGTTTAGAAAGAATATGTCTTTAATATATTTGTTTGATAAAAAAAATAGGTTAAAAGGGAATTAAGTTAGCTTAGGGGTTGGAAGATACAAGACTTAGAAGTTCTATGACCCAAGATTTGTTTTGAAACCTTATGTCCAGTGAGATATAAAACTTAAAAATAAAGGATATGGAGATATTTTCCCTTGATTTTTGAGCATCATGGAAACTTCCAATGCCCGGTTGCTTTTCGAAGGAGTGTTTGAGGTGAGGCATTTATTTTCCTATTTACTAGGATTTATGGTAACTATAATTTTTTTTATATAAAAATCCATTTTGATTAAATTTAGAGGTGCACCTTAATTGGATTGTTTTGAGGTGCACCTAATTGGATTGTTATATCAAAATTATATTTATGATTAAATTTAGAGGTGCACCTTAATTAGATTGTTTGAGGTTGAAACCGTATGCAAACCACACCCTTCTTAAAATTTTAATTATAATAAAATAAACATTAAGTAAATTGTTAGCACTTAAAATTTCAAGTGATGTGGATTTGTAGAAAAAAAAAATTAAAATTCAAAGACTATAAGGCATCCATGAGCGTCAGATCGGCCACATAATGACCCATGTTCAATCTGAGCCATTCGTGAATGGACATACGGCAACGACTCACACATATATATATATATATATGTACAGTTGGACTAACAATTGTATAAAAGAATTGTTCAAATGCCTTATCTGATGCCACGAGAAATAAGTAACGCTCTCTTCCACAATATGATATGCGTAGTTGTAATACAAGTGCAGGCTACGACAATTGCAAGAAGGCCCATTTTGCCAGTTACACGGGCAAAGAATGCCATGCTTCTTCGCACAAGACACAAAAATAAGAACTTTAGAAAAAATAAAATTACGATAAGAATAGAAGGGGGCCTTCATTGACTGGAACCAAGCTAAATTTCTACACTAAACTAACATGAAAAATTAGATAGAAAATTGTTCTTCTATATTATACACATCAACTCCTTGTGCTTATTCACCTGCCCTCTTTTTTCATTTTCTTTTTTCCACCTAATTATTTTAGAAGTTGGGGCCTGCTGCCAAGATCTCCTTAGCGAGGCTGTTATCCTCTCCAATCTTGTAGTTAGTGAAGACCTCAAAGTTCTTTATGAACAAACCCGCCAGCTTCAATAGTGTCTCATTGTAACCATTTTTGTCAGACCACTGTAATAGCACATGAAAATTTTGATAATAGTTAGAAGATGAAACAGAAAAATTTTAAGCAATTTGTTGGGGAGTTATTTACTTGGGATTTTTGGAATTGTTTTTAAAGATGCAACAATTTCTCAAGATGACATTGAGAAAATATTGGCAATATTGTGATAATTTCACAAGAAATAGAGATATTCATTACAATACCCAGTTTCAAGTATACTAGATATATTCCTATAGTAACCTTGCAAAGACATTCATTGGTGGGCCCAAGTTAAGAATGTGAGGCACACTGGATGTGGCTGCAAATTAAAAAAAAATATGCATAAATGTTGGAAAGACTTGGGTTATAGAGACCAATGCTCATGAGTAGTATGAATCAGAGCTGAAACCAAATCTCAGCCTAAATTCACCCAAATTTGAAACCATGATTCAATTAAATCAAAAGAAGTCGAACGATTCAAAAGGGGAGAAGGAAATCAAAAGAAGTTGAACATTTGAAAAGGGGAGAAGGAAATGTGGGTTGTACTTACAGTGTTCGTAGGTTGAAGAATCTCGGAGGGAACCCCTTCAATTTCAGTGGGGATCTCAAGGCCAAAGACATCAGTTTTGATATAGTTTGCATTGGGAAGAATGCCTGAATGTATGGCATCGATATTTTCCTGTGTATAGCTCAGCTTGATTCTGTTTCCGGAGCCATAGCTGCAAAACAGCAACACAATAATATAAATAACTACAATGTCCCAAAGACACTAAATTTTCTTTCAAGAATTATGAGGAAATAGCCTAATAGGAAGAAAATTCGTATTCTAGAAATCTTATTAGGCACATTCCTTCTAAATATAACAAGGAAAGCACACAATAAGACCTTTACCTCTAGTACAAGGAGGTCGAGATCATCCTTAGTTGTTAGGTATGAAATCAAACAGCTTAGGTTGTGCCATTGGCAAGGCACAAAATCCAAGTAAATGTTTTTAACTTTGTGACGCACTTGAAGCTGTTGGATTTCACATCTAATGGCTAGGGATTATTTTGACCCTTTCCTACCAAATATAAACCGTGTTATCGCATATAATGTCTATATAAGACTAGTGTATATGGAAAATTTAAAAGTTGGAATATTTTTGAGAAAAAGCATCGTAAACATAATCACAAAGTTGGCTGTTTGGGTCAGATAATCAGTGCCCAAATTGCAGTGGGCAGAGTGTAGAGTGCTTGGTCTCAATTCTCAGGCTAAAAGTGAATTCCTAGTTTGGTCCATTAAATAGAAGTGCTCTGGAAGCCTATATGAAAATTGACATACTGAACAGAAACACGGAATCTAATTGTTTTGCATCAGTTTGCTCAGAGAGGTTCCATGTTCCATTTTTGGATGACAGGGTCATGTTGAGGTCTAAGACTCTAAACCCAAAACCCAAATATTGAGTAAAAAAGCTTTCTCCATAGATAGGCAAACAGGGTTAAATGCTTATTTTATATGCCCCTTGAGATGCACGCAACTCTTATAGCGGAAAAAAGAGATAACCGAGAGGGCATAATAAGATAAAATTAATTCCCTACACTAAACTTTATCAGCATTGATTCTAATTGGACCTTAGATCCCAATTTGAAACTCAGTTAACTTCATATTGTGAATTACAAAGGAGTATAAACCATTAGACTTCTCAAGTCATTTCAACAAAAATGGAAGCTGCTCAAATATGAATACCTTCCTCCTGACCAGCCATGGTTGACAAGCCAGCCAGTGGCTCCATGCTTCTGCATTTTCTCAGCACGCATGGTGGCATACTTAGTGGGGTGAATCATAATGAAAACAGCTCTAAAGCAAGCAAAAAATGTAGCCATTGGCTCCTTTATTCCATCCTCTGTTCCAGCTACCTATTTTGCTCGATCATATTGTACCAATATACAAAACCAGTTAACTTTCTTATCTATTTTAGTTGGACCGGTAGCAAATTAGCATGAAAATTCTACCAGGTCATCAACTCATGGGAAAATAAAAGAGCGTGGGCAGAAAATAATGATCATAAACAAGAAATAGCACAAACTAATGCAGTGGAAGCATCAACTTCCCTGCAGAAGTATCAATTTCCCAACAAATATAAAGATGGAATAAAGTGTTCAAATTGTACCAGAGCCGTGTAGCCAATGATGAAATGGTACATGGTTTGTGCAAGGCTGAGTTTGCTAACAGGTGGTAAAAATCCAAAGGCATCGCAAGCCAAAAGGATAACATTCTTTGGGTGGGGTCCACACAAGGTATCTTTGCATTGGGGATGTACTCTATCGGGTAAGAAGCTCGGGTATTCTCTACGAAAACCAAACAATAAGTCTTACTCTTTTCTCTTTCAAAAGTGAACATTATGAGTCATACAAAGGTGAAGTTTTAGAAATTCCCTTTGGTAAAAAATCAATAAAATTAGAAATTGTAAGATGCTTTTGAATTTACCTATAACTGATTTGTAAGAATAATCAACCTCTCGAGTGTGCTCATCGAATACAATGTTCTCCAGCACTACAAAAAAAACCAAAGATATTTGCTTCCTCAAAAAAAAAAAACTGTTTAAAAAATAGAATTTTTTTAATGGACATAAGGATTATCCTCGAACAGGCCAACTTTGTTACTGAAGAAGAATGAACATGAATAAAATTCAAACCATCATTTGTGGGTGTAAGCATGTGTGTGTGTGTGAGTGAGAGAGAGAGAGAGAGAGATGGTGCAAGCATGTGTATCTGTGAAACTATGTGATGCATAGAGAGAGGTATACTTGTTCCAAATTTGATGGCGTTCCAAATATCGGGCTCCTTTTCCCTTAAAAGATCAATAAATTTCGAATAACAAGCATGTTATAAGTTCGAGACACCATTGTCACTCCAACAGTGTTCATCATCTCCAATCAAAAAGCGGTTATGGTCGATAGACAGAGTAGTCTTACCAGTTCCGATACATAATAAAGAATATAATCGTGTAAAAATGGAGATCAAACTTTTGAGTGCCTATATTTTTTTGGAACATAGCAGGTCGGATCCAAGAATAGTAACATAAACACTAACCTGACAAACCAAAAAAGAGAGCAACATCGCCTCCTCTCCCCATATTGCAGCCAGAATGAAGAGAGAGAATTCCTCTCTTAGGCATGAGGTAGTGCATAACACTGAACAAACCCTTCTTCATCTCGCTAGCATATTGAGTACCTAGGATCACCATTTCTTTCCTTGCTAAGTTGAGGTCAATGCTAGTTGAAAAAGTCATGTAATGGGTGTATCGGTTGCATGGGAACTGCCCCGCATTGTATATAGTAAAGTCTGATGTCCCAAAGTTTTCTAACTCTTCAGCATTAGGTCGAATGCACCTGCCACCCACATATAGTGTTAGACTACATTTCCTATCCTTGTTTCCTGTTTAGAACATTTGAAATGATAAGTCAAAGGTCAACTTATAGACTTCTCTCCAGGACATGAAGTGCTTTTGATCCAATTTTGTGTATTAGTGATGGTACAATTGAACCCACTATAATTCCAAATCTGGATGTCATAAAACTATTATCTAGTGTAATATAGAAAATGGTCATGGCTTTCCAATGCAATGATGGAAGGCAATGGAAAGAGAGTGATACCCATCAGAACAGGATATGACCACAAAGGCAGGTATCATTCTCTCTCCATATACCCATCCACTTCTACAATGGATGTTGTTGGCCCCCATGGACTACAGATTTCCATAGCCTTCTGGATCACAGTGAACTTTCCTGTGTTCACAAAATCATAACCATGTTGTGCATGAATAAAGCATGGTATGCTCTAACTGAGACAATCCTGACTTTGATCTGATGCTCAGGGTCCCAGTTGAGGAATTGGTCATTCACAAACACCTGACAACCATGATAACAAATCAGAGATGCTAATAGGAGACAGAAGCACAATATGATAATAGACAAAAAAGAATGGACCACAGTAAAAATCTGTTGTTGCCATTGAGTTGTATAGTGTTTATTCATAAGACTGGATACCTAGCACTACTTGCGCATGCAAAGATTCCAATGTTACCTTGTCGCTTATAGTAGACGGGAATAACCAATTTTCAAGGTTTCAAAAATAGCTAGGCGGCCCCGAGGCGGCCTGCCTGGCGGGCGCTTAGGCTGGCACCCAGAAACTCGGGCGCCCTGTAGTTTTTTCGCTTTGGGGGTTTTTATTGATTGAGGGTTTTTTCTTTTTTATTGGGGGTAAAAAATAAATCCCATAACGTTTTTATATAAACTTGGGTCAAAATGACTCATTCTTCCCTTTTGGGAAGTTTCAAAACACGAAAAAGGCCTTACAACCCTGGGCACACCTGGGCGCCCGCCCAGGTACATTCGCCCGTGTGGGGCTGCCTAGGTCTAGGTGTGCAGAGTTTTGGTCTAGGCCGCCTAGGCAGGCACGAAGCGGACCGTTTTTTAAAACATTGTCAATTTTTAGATGTTTCTATCATGTATCCTTCAATTGTCGGACTCAATGGAAACTAAAGGCCCTTTATAACAAGGTAGAGCTTAACTGTTTAAAATTTAGGATATATGGATTGGATTTTAGTTTGGGGAGAGGTGCAACAAATGTTTTAAAACTCGGCAAGTCAAACCCAGTCACCTGAGCTATTTGCACCTCACAGGGTGCATGAGCCCATTAAAAAACCTCAGGAACAAGCCGAATTCCACCAGCTTCTGACGTCTCTGTTACTTTCTAATAGACTAGGCCCAGCCTTGTTGATACTTGTCTGAGTCAAACCTTCTAACTTGGGCTCAGGCCCTGTCCAGTTCCATGCCCAAGTCAGGGGTAACAAATACTACAAACCATCTATTTGATTTAAGACAAACGTTCACATCCAAAATGTTCCAAGAAAAGATAAAACAGTCTTTAAGATTTTCTTGATAGAAATAGCCTATAAAAAGAAACTGCCTAATGCAGTAAAGTAGCTAAAGACAAGAATATGAAATGCAACTATCTTATACATCACATGTAACCGTATATCATATTTAACAATTTCAAAGTTCAGGAAGATTGTCTTGTTAAGTGAATTTGGCATTAAATTGCTGACACATGCATGCTGTTGCTAATCAAATTTTTCATCCAAACTGCAACACTATATTGTGACAATTTTTTGCTACAATATAGACAAGGAATACCTACATGTGATGTGACTGATTTCCATGTAACTGATAGTGGCTCTCAAGACCTCTACTCAGTTATTTAAGCATCATCTTATAGTTTTGTATTGGTTTTCATTTGATGGATCGCTAGAGGAGCAATAAGGTCTGCTACTAAAGTTCTTGACATGGCTTGATGGCCTAGATCTTGCTTTCCTCGTGATTTGGGGCTCTTTTGGACATTTGCCAGCAATCTTTCGAATGATCAATCATTGTAAAAACGCTTGTCGTGTCAAGGGAATCGTTTTGATATTGAGTTTCAGTCGAGGTTTTGTCATTGTTTTCAAAATCCAGCAAAACCATTAACTTGTAAATTTGAATTTTCAATCTAGTTCGTTTCTTCTTATTTTCGATAATTTTCTTTATCACGAATCAAAGGAGAAGTAGTAGCAATCATTTTGTAGCAAAAAATCCATCGATTTAGATGGCAAATGATCACTTTCGAAATTGGGGAGGTGGTTGGAAAATGGGATTCCGACCATCAAAAAATGTACTTCCTTTGAGCCTTATTAGAGCAACTTTCTGGTCAACATTTCGAGCGAATGAAGTATTCATAGCGATGCTCTCTGAGCCGCGGTCACAATGGACCCGGCCTTGAGGTGGTGGGAGTCTGAAATCACAGCATTGGAGTGAGGAGATATTCTACTGAAATTTTATGTATTTTCATAGTTTTTAGCTACCTTCCCTCTAAGATTTCTCCCTATCCATGAGCTCCCATGGTGCATGCTACCTACCAAATTGTAGAAGCCAAATCCCAGGGGATTTGAACCCTCAGAATTCTTAGAACCCTAAATTTTGGGGTATGTAATACTTTCATCCCATAGCCTAAATAAAAGACCGATTTTCAAAAAGACCGATTTTCAATTTGCACTCTTTGTGTTTCAAAAATAATAATTTTTCAAGATTGAATATATAGTGTCAATTTTTTGTAGTGTTGATGAACTCATAATCCATTTTTTTAAAATAATCAATTAGGATTCTTAGATGCATCCTAAAATTTCAAAATGACAAAATCATTCCAAATAGATCTTTTATCTGTTGGAGTAAGGGTATAATGTGATCCCGTGGGAGCATCTCTTATGTGGTTGACTCGAACATGGTAGCATTTGTCTCTTTGTCAATGAGAAACAGGAGAGAGAGAGAGAGAGAGAGAGAGAGAGATTTATCATTTAGGAAGCAGAGAGAGAGAAAGAGACAGATTTATCATTTAGGAAGCGAGAAAAACGAGAGGGAGAGGTAATAAAGTAATGTTTATCTTCTGCAAGCGAGAAAGAGGAGAGAGATTATAAATCTACAATCTTGAGAGAGAGAGAGAAGTTCATATCCTGCGCCTGAGAAAATTCTTGAAACTCAGGACCTAGAGAGAGAGAGCACCATGAACTATGGCTCAGCAGTGTCCCAGCCATCGCTACCCCATGAATCCTTCTTTCTCTCCCTTCACCGGAAGAAGATCCAAATCCTTCTTTCCCTCTCTATTCCGAAACTCCATCTTCCACGCTTCCTTTCCTTTGGTTCACGCAAGAAACACCGTTGCTTCGCTTCTGGTTCAGGCAACAAAAACCACCGCAGCTTCCTTTCTGGTTCAGGCAACAACTTCCCCGACGATCTTTCCGGCGAAACTAACTTTTTTGTGGAGGACTGCACTAAAGATTCCGGCTCCAGCAATCTTTCCGGCCAAATTCCGTTTTCTATTGAGGAATGTGGCCAAGATTCTCGCTCCAGCCATCATTCGGGCAAAACCCACTATTCCAGTGAAGAATCTGCCAAAGATTTATGCTCCAGCGATCATTCTAGTCAAACTCATCTGGTTCAAGAATCAAGCCAAGATTCCTGCTCCGGCAATCTTTCTTGCCAAACACATTTTTCTATGGATCAATCTGTCCAAGATTACTGCTCCGGAAACATCCACTTTTCTGTTGATGATTCTGACCATGATTCTTGCAATGACTACTATTGGGTTTCATCGCCTAATACGGTATTTGGTGTCTTGCAGGTTCAAAGAAACGAACATCATTTGGAAGGTGAGCAAGAAGCCACGTCAAAGCTGATGAATCTAAGGAAGATGCATCCCGAGGTTAATGGCGCTGATCATTTCGAGAGCGAACAACCACATTCCACACAGAAGATGATGGATCTAACAACAATAAGACCACTTGAGCCACCGCAGGTCGATTCCGTCGAGTCATACAACAATATTTTTCTTAGCTGCATGGAATCATCACCGAGTCCGAGCTCTCAGACACTACCTCGTAGTTTGTTGTTGTTTTTTCTTATCTTTTTTCTCCTTCTCGTCTTGGACGATTTCTTGTTCTTTTTTCTTTTTTAGGTATATTTTTACGTCATTTTTTCTTACAAATTATTGGAGTGTTTGTTTTCTCTTTTGTTTATTTATTCTCTTTTTTTAGCCGTGAAGTTGGGTTTGAACCCTCCGATATCAAGGTTGCCTTATTTGAGAAAAATGAAGAAGCAATAATTTCTAATATGGTTGCCAAATTTTGTGTAATCTCTTTTTTTTGGGTGGATTTGTGAACTGTTAACTTACATGAAATATTGGCCTATTCTAAAAATTTTAAAATAACTTTAAAATCTTATTGAAATGTGTTGTTTTTTTTTTTTAATGCTGCTGCCCTGATTTTCAAGAGGTTTAAGAGGTCTAAAATAGTTCAAGATTTAAGACCCAAAAACAAAACACGCCGATATCATCGGAAATCCATTCCCACCTCAATCTATACATTCGGAACTCAAATTAGATGATGCCTATTGGTGATTTAGAAAAAAAAGAAAAGAAAAACTACAATTACAATTCATCAAAAATGACTAAAGTAAATAAAGCCTCACCTCATAGCTCATCCAAAATTACAATTCAAGCTTTACAAAAACCTTTGCATTGATCATCTCGCATTGAATATTATGGTTATGTAAAATAATTAGGATTCAATCACTAAAAAATAGCCTATATTGTAACAAATTATCTCGACCATCCATTTCACCCTTAAAATAATTGTTTACAAATCCACAAGATTTGTACCATTTTTTTAGTTTCAAATTTTATTCTTGGTGTTGAGAATTAAATATAGAGCCATCATGAACATTTCCATTGTCAAAAGTAGTTTCTGGACAAGGATTTTAGATGAGGTTTTATTTTTTTTTCATAAACCCTAGGTCTTATAGAAACCTCATTCCTAAAAAAATGCTTTGAAGTGATGTATTGTTTTGTTTTCTTCTAGAAACCTCATCCAAATAAATCAAAATAATAAGTACATCCAAAAAAAAAAAAGCACAACCAGGATTCGAAATGAGGTTTTGTTTTGTTTTTTTATTAAAACCTCATCCAAAAAAAAAAAAATACACGACGTACACAATTTTTCTAGCTGCAACACTCTGAAATAAATAAAGCTTCACGTCAAAACTCACCAAAAAATTGTAATTTTTGCAGCATAAAACCTTCAAATCGATTATCTCTGACTTACCATTATGGTGCTAAAAACAAAAGGAAAGCTATCCCGTCCATGAAATACGGACCACTGGTTGAGATCTCATATGGCCATATCCAACGGTCGAAAATTAGTTTCGTATGGCCATATCCAATGATCAAAAATTAGTCTTGTGTTTTTTTTTTTTTTTTTTATTGAAATCAGATACTTATCTGCATTTGGAGTGTAGCTACATTTTTATCAATATTACTAAATAAAAGTGACTAAACAAAATTTCAATAAAAAATGACAAAAATATCTCTAAATTTATTTTGTTGAATACTTTTTATTCAATTTCTTTTTTATTATTTTTAATGATTTTTTCTTATGAAAGTGAACCTAAACAAAAATTTCAGATTGATATCATTTTTAAATAAAAAAGCTAAAAATATAAAACGAGATTCATCATTGACTCTCAAATGAACATGGTTCAATCAAACAATTAAAATGCCCATTTGCACCTTTAATCATCCACATGCTACAGACCAAAACCAACCCCCAAAAAAAAAAAAAAGATTCAACCCCTAAAAATACTACATATTGTAAAATATTTTCCAAACTGCCCATGTCACCCTAAAAATAATGCTCGGATATATGCCACTTTTTTTTAGCCGTTGGACAATAATTTTAGGAGAAATATCCCCATACATCCTATTTTTTGTTTTCATATCTCAATAGACCAAAGGATTTAAATTATATATCCTAACTCCCTGACTAACTTTACCCACTTTTAATTATTGTTTTAGCCCTAAAAAATCTAAAAAGAGATGCTTATTCTAAATCTTTCTTCTCTTTACATGATATTTCCCAAAATTTCTCTCTTTCTCTCTTTGTATTTCTCACTCTTGGTCTCGAGCTCTCTCTTTTGTCCCATGTTACTCGAAACCCCTCTCTCTTATTTTTGTTCCAAAAAGGCACAATCTACATACAGTTAATCATCCATGCGAATAATATCCAACCAATCAATAGAAAAAATCCACATAAATCTTGCAAATATATAAAGAAAAATAAACCATAGACAGAGAGAGAGAGTGGGAAAATAGGGAGAGAGAGGGTTTGGGAAAAGTCAGGCAAAGAGAGATTTAGGAGAAATTCACGTGAAGAGAGAGAAAGAATGATGTCTAGAAAGAATATGTCTTTATTATATTTGTTTGAGAAAAAAAAATAGGTTAAAAGGGAATTAAGTTAGCTTAGGGGTTGGAAGATACAAGACTTAGAATTTCTATGACCCAAGATTTGTTTTGAAACCTTATGTCTAGTGAGATATAAAACTTAAAAATAAATGATATGGAGATATTTTCCCTTGATTTTTGAGCATCATGGAAACTTCCAATGCCCGGATGCTTTTCGAAGGAGTGTTTGAGGTGAGGCATTTATTTTCCTATTTACTAGGATTTATGGTAACTATAATTTTTTTTATATAAAAATCCATCTTGATTAAATTTAGAGGTGCACCTTAATTGGATTGTTTTGAGGTGCACCTTAATTGGATTGTTATATCAAAATTATATTTATGATTAAATTTAGAGGTGCACCTTAATTAGATTGTTTGAGGTTGAAATCGTATGCAAACAACACCCTTCTTAAAATTTTAATTATAATAAAATAAACATTAACTAAATTGTTAGCATTAAAGTTTTAGAATTTTTTTTCAATATAATTATTAAATTTTTGGGATAAGGTGCATGTACGGGATGAGTGAGAATCTTTGGGACAAAAATTAACTACAGTAGAATCCTGGTCCAACCCAATGTGATTTACTGATATAATTTACAGATTTCTTTTTAGGGTGTCATTTGCATAAGTTGTCAAGCTTAAACGATCCAAGTTAAGTAAATTATACCTAAAGGGCATGGTTCGTATAAGGTGTTCAACCTTAAACAATCACAGTAAGGTGCACTAAAATATCTCGTTATAAGATGTATTTTAGGTGTCGAAACTTCAATGATCGCCCTAAAATGTATTTTTCACCCTTATTATGAAATTGAAAGAGCCAAACATATTGTAGAACTGGCAAATCTATCAACACTTAAATATCTTGTTAATGGACGGTCTAAATAATGTATTGCAAGATATACTATTATTAAAACTTTAAATTGAAATTTTCTTTCACATTCATACATATCGAATTGGAGATGATTAATTGGAGGGTTTTCTAATGAAAAATCGATATTTTCCGGTGAGTTTGGAGTGCACTATACTTGTACGGTATAATGTTGAAACCTTATAGAAGCTTTTTGCCATATTTGAAACATGTGGTTTTTTATGCCGGAGAACGTTGTGATGATCCAAAAAAATGTTTTTGTCTCAAATCATGAAATCTACTCCATTGAAAGTGATGCAGATCGCACAGATCTATAAACGCTTAAAAGTATTTGAAAGTTGACGGGGTAAATATTGTGCCATAAGATGCACAATTTTCAAGACTTGAAATGATTTTTTAAAATATATATTCGTACAACTCGAAGTCCGGAGGATTAATTGGATGGTTTAACTGTATCTGATCAATCTGTTTTGGTAGGTTTTTGAGGTGCTCCTTACTTCTACAGTTCAAGGTTGATACTTTGTGTGTGGCTTGTAGAGAACACAACAGCATCTTGGATTATTTTTTATACACTTTATTTATTTATTTTAATATGGTTGAGGTTTACTTCTTAGGAAACAGTTGGGCTAAGAGTTGGTAGAGATTTTGGAGGTACTTAGTTGATTTAGAATCATAGATATTTCAAGTGCATTTTCTCTATTTAAGTGCAGTGACATCTAAGGTTTTAGGGTTCTCTTTTGTTTATAAATATGATTTATTATAAAGAAAAAGGGAAAGAAGAATAATTGATTTTTGGATCTTGTAAAAGGATCAAGCTCTTTTAAGGCCATGAAGGCAAGGGAAAAGAGGAAAAATAGGATGAATGGGCTCTTAGCCCCTCTGAGAAATCCCCTAACTTAGAAGGTCCAAAATCTTACAAAAATAATCTCATATGTTCTTCTTCTTAAAAAGCCCTTATTTTTGCTTTTCTAGTTTGTTTTATTTTCTCTCCCCCCTCTTTCCTTTCATCAATTTCAAGGATTGAAAGTTAGGGGAATGAAGGTATGCAAGGATTGGTCGGAGGTCTTTCAGTTTAATATTCTCATTAGTGACAAAGTATGGAATCTTCTGTGTTAATGCCCAAGCTTTTGTGCCATTTTCTTGAAGGTCCATTTTGCTTGTGTTAATCTTTTACTATGATCTTCCATTTGATTCTGTCAAATTTGAGGGATAAACCACTATCCTCGTGCATTCTTTTATTGCAGGTGGGGTGTTGACAAATTTTGAAGGGAGACGCCCCTTGTTTTCTACGAAAATGGAATTCCAATAGATCCTCCACTTGGAATTCTAGATGGACTCAAGAATCATTTAAACATGTATTACTTGGCTCAAGCATCCATTTGCTTGATTTGACCCATTTAAGTGAATTCAGAGGCTATCTGGCTGGGAAAAAGGGATGCAGTTTCAGTATGGGGCCAGGACTGCATGCATTGGTGCCTGCCTGGTGTGCCCGATACTTGGGTTAACATATTGTCAACTCTAATTCAGGAGAGATTGGTCAAGAAAACAGGACCAGCGATATAGAGGATGATGAACAATGATTCGAATCCATCGAAATGTAGAAATATAAATCTTCCAAGAAACCAAGAGGAAACCTTGTGGAAGACAGTCTAGAGAAGATTTTGCTAGGCTGTATTTCTATTTAGATTCTGTAACCGCAGCTTATCAAAGGGGAGTGAAGCTATTTTGTCACACTTGATAGTTAGCAAACAAAGATACACTTGGTTGTTGAGGTCATTGCACAAATTTGAACTCACTATTTTGCAATCCTTCACATGCTTCGGTGACCTGATTTTTGCCTTTCAAAAGAGAAATCCACCAATTCTTGGGACTAGAGTTGAATTGTTGTGATGACTTTTATAGGATTGGAGCTGATTCAGTTGTAGTGAGTCAGTTTTGGAGCCAGTTTGGTTTGGAGTTGATTTTTGTGGGTGTGAAAACTGTCAATTAGTTTATCAGCTTTACCAGTTAAACCATGCATTACTCAGATGTAGTTTTTGGCTGAAATGAAAATGTAAGGCGGATCGCGATCATTCAATTGAATATTATTTGCTCAAATGATTAAGAATTTGAGTGATTATTTGCTGGGCACTTTGGTTGAGTGCATACACAATTGAGCACTTGCACCTTGGGGACAATGAGAAACCGATATGCTTCTTTGTCTGGACATTGCGGACTCATTAGATCAGGAGAAGGTTCCTAATCTGTTAGATATGCCTTGTGATCTAAATGAGAATTATCGAAATTATTAGATTGAGCAGTGGTATTACATCTACGTTATAAAAGTGAATATTAGCAAATTATACAAAAATAGTAAACTTTGGCACCTGAAATTTTCGAAGGCATTAGTCACCCGAGTACTATTAATAGGAAAAAGAATGGCACGTTTGGGGTCGAAATCTATCCCTTTTTTTGTTTTTTGACATCCCTCGCTATAAAGTTAGAAATATGCTTTCGTTTTCATTGCTGTCTCTCAGGGCACGTTTGGTTTGCATAAAAATATTTCTTAAGAATTATTTTCACATGAAAAAATTCTTTATGTGGTTTTGTTTGGGAGTATTTTCACACCAATTGGTCCAATGCATCTTTTCACACAAATTCGCAGCTAACAGTTCCGTGGTTTGGTCTGGGAGTATCTTCACACCAATTGCTCCTAGTACATCTTTTCACACCAATTGGCAGCTAAAAGATTTAGAGGAAGCAGAAGTCTGTGCACATTTTTTCATCTCTCTCAAAGAAACAGGCAAAACGACTCCCATTTTCCACCATGAGCGTGGCCATTGCCATTGCCATCCTCAGCACCACTTCGCGATTCCTCTTGGGCTTAGGCACTTCTAACAGGAAACAACGTTTCTCATTGAAGGTCGTCATTTGGACACCAATCATGAACAAAAGAGCCACTCTCAAAACAAGCATTATCTCCTACGGCACAGGTTCACGTTATGCTTCTAAATTCTTGCCCAAGACCCCTGAAACCCCACTTCACTATTCATGTTGCTCCTTACCCAACCTAGAAAGAGAGACATGATTATGAGATAGAGAGCAGAAGCATGGTTAGATATGGACCCATGCTCTCTCTCCTTTTTGCCTCCTGCCCAGTGTTCCCATTCTTTCTGGTCACCACGTTTTGCTTTTCATTCCCATTGACACCTTCCCACTAACACTTTCAAAAAACTGACTCCTAAACTATTTGAAAAAACAGGTAGGAGCATGTCTTCTCAACTGAATTACCCCCAAAAATAGGGCGAGGATGGGGAGTTTTGAAAATATCAAATTATACCTAGAGTAAAATGCTAAGAGTTTTACTTTTAGGATATCTTGATAAATTTCTCTTATTATTCATTTATACTTTTGAATTATTGAAAGTGGAAAATAGAAAATAAGGCAGTATATTCAAGATATTGGTACGTGGCTTGTAAGTTTTTGTTTTTGTGAAATGCTACTCTATTAAAGCACATTAAACTTCATATAGAAGAAAATCCTTTTTAACAAAGGCAGTTAGCTTGTATTTTATTGAATTTGTTTTGTACTTTTTCTTTTTTTACAACTTTGGAAAATTTTAGTGCCTCTTCCCTATTTTTAAAAGGAGAAAGTTTGTTAAAGTTGCAACTTTACTTGTAGAATTAAGGTTGCAATAATTGTAAGAAATACAATCTCTCCCAATCCAGAGATGTGCACGGTGATGAAGGGTGAATCAGAGGACTAGCAACGTTTGGAGCATCGTCGTGGGTACGTAAGAACTTAAAGCCGTCTATGACCCAGCGCCGTCTGTGAATTAATGAGAGAGAGAGAGAAAGAAGACCCAAAGTCGTCTATGAAGTGAAAAAGAAGGGAGAGAGAGAGAGATATGGTCGACGCCGCACGTGAAAAGTCAGCGCCGCACGTGAAGATAGAGGTATGCATCACCGGCTGCAAAGAGAGAGACGGAAGAGTTACGCCGCGAGAAAAAATTGGAGCATCGCCGCGAGTGTAGACCCGTTTAGAGTATCGCCGCGCGTGTGGATGGCTATCGCTGCCTGTGAAGGTAGCAAAGAAGCAACCCCGTGCATGAGCTGAGTAGCGTCGTAAGAGGAGAGGGAAGATGCAACCACTGTCAATGCCGCGCCTGTCAGAGCCGTACGTGTCAATGCCGCACTTGTTAGTGTCGTGCATGCCAGTCACGTGGATCCCACCTACCTTGGGTACTTAAGGGCTTCTCCCCTTCCATCTCACTGTCAGTTTTGCTCTCATACTTTCTCTCTCTAGAGCCCAAGGTTAGAGTTCTTGTTGCTGCTGTTGGAACGCCATTGCTTGGAGCTTGAAGTGGCGTACGACTGGGAGATTTTAAGATGTTGTGAGCATAAGGTAAATAAGTTTAGCATCTATGCACCAACAAATGTTGTAGGAATCAATATTATGTATTGGAAGTGGGAAATATGGTAGGATGAAAGATATGGGTGAGAATGGGTGAAATGAGCTTGAAATCCCAGATCTGTACTTCTGCATACCATGATTGTTTGAGTAATGTAAATGATCTATTTAGTGGTGGAATTTGTGAAATAATTACTTCTAATACTAGTTTAATATGAACAAGACTTTGTATCAAGATTTGTATGAGTTGGTGAAACATTAAGTATTCTTTAAAGCACGTTAAGCTTGAGAATGAGATTTTCCATAACTGTGATTGCTCTTGCATCGAATATTTTAGGGGCCAAACGGCGTCCAAATGGGCCCAAACTGGTTTTGAATGAAGGGTATGGTTGTCTACTTCCACTTTTCTGTTTAAATCATCTTGAAACCCCCCATGGATTAGAAATTATGCTTCAAAATGTGTGGGTATGTCACTGTTAAGAGGTTGCAGAAAATGTATGGACTGTCACTCTCTTTGGACAAAACCTTTGACCTATTGAACGGCATCTGAATGCTCTCAAATCTTAGCCATTTGATTCATGCATTCATCTACTATGATGTTTATGTTCCAAATTTGTCCAAATTCCTCATAAAAGATGAGCTATGCTTCAAATTGTGTCTATATGTCACTGTTAGCAGATTTCACTGAATTTCACAACTATTATCTCTGTTGACACAGGTTTTGACCGACCAAAAGGAGTCCGAAGGCTCCCAAACTACTGTCGTTTGTAATATCTGTGTGTGTACTAAACGTTATGTGTTAAATTCTTTTTGAAATTCCATGTAAGCTGAGAGTTATGTCTTGAAATGTTAGGGCATATACAGTTCACAGTTGCAAGAAATTCCAGCAACTGTTACTCACTTTGCGCCGAACTTTTGACCTATCAAATGTTGTCCAAATATCTTCAAACCACCACCATTTTAAAGATTCATATTAAAACTTTAGGTTGCATGTTTATATCATTTTGAAATTCTTCCTAAATTAGGAGTTATGCCCCCAAGAAGAGGGGTACGTCACTGCCACTCGTAATCAAGCTTTTAAGCTTTGTGTCTACCTTGATAAATAAATTGTTTTATGCTAAAACCCTACCCAACTGTGTTCAAATCACATTTATACGAATAATGAGTAAGTCTATTTCGAAATTGGTTTTGAAGCCGCACTGGAACCCTCCACGGTTTGATAATGATGCCTTTTTGCCATGAAAATATCTTGGTGGTGAATGTAGTGAAATTGTACACTCTTTTAAATGAATTGTTCACTGATCGACCTGAGCGACAAGTGTTACAAGTGATAATCATAAATGTAATGTGATAATTCCATATGAGGAATGCTACATGTTAAGGGTCATGATGTTATGTGAACAATATTATGTGACCATGTAATAAGTGATGACCAATGAGTACAAATGCCATGTGATAGCTCGACGATAAGTGTTACGTGATAAATGTTGTAATGCTAATGTGACAAGTGTCATAAATGCTAATTGAATAGTGTAAGTGCCACTTGATAGTCCTATTATGATGGATGGTTCATTCTAAGTGTCATCGGGCTTCATGACAATTGTATGTTTATGAACAAGACTCAAATCTTCCATAATGAGGCTGGAATTGCCTATCATAAGGTAGAGAAAATTGATATTTAACTGCTCTGTTGAAATACTATGATAATGACCACTACACCATGGGCCACCCATTAGTAGTGGGTATTGTTCTATTATGATATTGTAATACTGAGCGCTACGTAATGGGTCACCCATTGGTAGTACGACTAAAATGATGATGTTATGAGTATTCTTTGGCGTGCTTTGGGCATATCGCATGACCAAACATTGATGTTAGGGGTGCCTGCTTTGAGAGTATAGGAGGGCCTGCCTGTGTGCTTAATGCAAGTGAGGTGTATGCTTTGTACGTATTGTATGACCAAGATTGATGTGAGTGGGTGCCTGCTTTGAGAGTTTTGCAGGGCCTGCCTGTGTGATTGATGCTAGTGAGGGGTACGCTTTGGGCGTATTGCATGACCTGACCATCTGTTTACTGTGAAATGAAAATGTGCTCTATGATAAATAAAGAGTATACTCTGTTATGACAAGAACGTAAAATATGAACCGTGTTCGGTTATAGATGAATGAATGATAATGGGAAGTGCATGATTGTTATATATCATGATGGTGTACATTAAGGAAAGGTTTTCTGGACAGTTACTCCATATGATATCTGTTATTTGCGTTGTGAATGTGAAGGATAATTATTGTATCGATCGAATGAGAATTTTGATACCTTAAATGATGCCTGTAATTGATACACTGATGAGATTCCTGATTTATCTGATATTTATATTGTGATAGACTTATTAATGATGCTTTCTACCTAGATCTATTTACTGGGCTTTATAGCTCATTCCAGTATTTTTTCCCTCCTTGTATATTGATAGCGGCAGGTTCAAGGGCCTGGAGTTTGTGTTTTACGGCTGGGAGTTGAAGCCATATTCTTGGAGAAGGTGCTTAGATCTTGTTAGCCTTGAATTTTTGTTCATCGTGGATATGTGTAATTTTGGGCGCAGATGTCCCCACTAAAGTGTAATAGTTTGGAATAAATTTGATATAGTGGATTTTTGGTGTATGGGATTCTCCATGTTCTTCTGCCTGTTGAATGACTGTTTTAGTTCATTTATATCATTTGCTCCATTTACCACATTATTAAAGCATTGAGTTCACTCTGACCTAAGTGTCGTTTTCTACATCGAGATCACGGAACCGCACCCGATCATCCTCCGTAAATTACGGAATGGGGGTCGGAGGCGGGGTTGTGACAGTTATGGTATCAGCGCAGCCAGGATAGGATCATTGACTTAGGGAGTTTTAGAAGTGTCCTTAGAATAGTTTTAGGACAGATTAGTGACTGGGTGCTCCGATGATAAGATGGAGATGTCGAGGGCTCGTGCCGACCATGCAAGCTCTAGCAATGAGAACACCGAGGCCCTTGGCGAATTTTGTAGAACTCTGGGAGCCATGACCAAAATGATGAAAGAGTCAATGCTGGCCCCATCCACCTCTACCCCTGAACATAATGATAGTAACCTGATAGAGAGGTTTAAGAGACTAGCACCCCCAACATTTTTAGGGCAGGAAAGTGTAGAGAAAGCAGAAAGATGTCTAATGCAAGTTGAAAAGATCTTTAGAGTCCTATAGTGCTTTGATGAGCAGAAGTTGAGACTAGGTGCCTTCATGTTAGAAGGGGATGCCGAAATTGGTGGTGTTCGGTCCAACAGGCCAGGGAAGAGGATGAGATAGTACCTACTTGGGAAGGATTTTTAGCGACCTTCAATGAAAAATATTTCCTGAATCAATAAATGAAAGGAAGGAGGTTGAATTCATAGAGTTACAACAAGGAAATCTAACCGTTGATCAATATGTAGCCAAATTTTCTAAGTTATCCTGATAAACGCCGCATATCATCGACACGGAGGCGAGCAAGGCAAGCAAGTTTGAGAGAGGTTTGCAGCCCATTATCATCGGAAGAATTTTGTTAGCCAATCCTAAGGCCTTTTCTCAATTGGTGGACTGGGCTAGGAAGGTCGAAAAAGACTGTGATGAATATTGACTGAAGAAAGAGAAGTAAAGGACAAGAGAAAAAGAAAGTCGGAGCAATGACAAGACCCAAAAGACCTCTCAAGGCGATGTCAAGCAGAGCCAGCTCATGCTTTATACCTCTTGTGGGAAGCAAGGCCATGTGGCTTCCGGATGCTGGCCAAAGACAAAAGCATGTTACAACTGTGGCAAGTCGGGTCATCTGGTTAGAGACTGCCCGACATTGAAGAAAGAACCCAAACCCAAGACTCAGGGTTGGGCCTTTGTACTCGACGGGCAAGGAGTTAAGGCCTCAACTTCGGAGAACTAGAATGTGTTTTGATTGTGAAATTTAAAATGTTGTTGGACCTTGTTTCCTCTCACTGTTATAGTAACACTATATTTTGGCGCATATAATAGAATTTGAACTTTTATTGTCTAACTGTGCTTAAAGTGTGTGCCACTGACTAGGGATCCTATAGAGATCCTTTAGTATGATAAATGTGTTGAACTTTACTTAAGGCGTATGCCCAACCTAGAAAAAAAAAAAACTTTCGAGACCTTTCTCTCTCTAGTCGAAAGGCAGTGAGCTCCTCTTTCCAGCCGAATTTTTATCGAAAGCTTCCTCTCAAATATTTTAGGTAAGTGGCCTCATTGTCTCGAAAAATAATCCACTCTTTTTTTAAAATAAAATGAAATAATTACTTCTGCTTATTATCATGAATTTTAGGCACGATAAATTTTATGCGCAAGCGACCTCATTATTTTGAAGAATATTCTTTTTTGTAAAAATTGTGACATTTTATCTATTGTAAAATATTTTAAATGCTGTAAATTCTTAGAAATAATTTATTTATTTTTCTTGTCCATTGTTAGAAAATTTTAGATGCTGTAAAATTATTAAAAATAAATGTGATATTTCTGCTTTTAGTAAAATTGTGAGATTTCTTTATACTATTTTTGAGTATTTAGACATTGTAAATTTCATGTGCAAATGACTGCCTTATTATTTGGAAACTGATATTTTGCATTTGATTATAGCATTGTCTGTGAAATGGTCATTTGCGAATTGACATCTCATAAATTCCGAGACGTCGGTAGGGCTTAAGTGGATTCATCTGGTAAGCCTGTGAGGTATAAGTTGACCTACAGGAATTAAGTGGACCTATCTGGGACGCCGATAGGGATTAAGTGGACCCATCAGGATGCTGATGGGGTATATAGGTAACCTACTTGGGACACCAGTAGGGTACTTTGTGAAATCCTTTGAATTATGCATTGCTGTTAAAGTGTTATACGCATTTCAATTATTCGAATTATACTTAATTATGCGTTTTTTTTAAAAGTGAAACTGTTAATGCATTTATGTTAATAGATCTCGTTTTTGAAAATATTGATATCTTTCAATCATGATTATTTTTAGGATTATGATGATCACTTACTGACTAGCCAAACTCATCAAATTATGGTAAACAAATTTTCAGGATAACTGCGGTTTCATTTTGAGTGCTCGTCAAGATCAACTTTGGAAGATAAAAGGAATTTTTTTGCCAACATTGCATGTTATGAGAAAATTTGAATGTGTGCCTTAATTGGATTGTTTAAGGTTGCATTCGTATAGAAACGATACCCATCCATATATATATATATATATATATATATATATATATATATATATATTGGAAAAAGTTTATATAAGGTTGCAACCTTAAAATGTAGCATTATATATGTACCTCGAAAATCTATCGGAAAGGCTGTTTTAATGTTTAAAAACTCTCTATCTCTACATTGAGAGGTAAGAATAAGGAAAATAAAAATAAAAAAGTTTTTGAGTCCCAAAAATAGTACATCTTGCAACATATTATCTAGACCGTCCATTTTCCAGATTTTCATATATTTATAAATCTACTTAATTTTAACCATTTTTTGAGTTTAAATGTTTCTAATTAGAAGTACAAATAGACTGTAAGATAATCCTAAGAATTGTTTACAATAAAAGTACTGATAAAATATGGAAGTGCGCCTTAATTGGATTTGTATATGGTTGCAACCTTGTAGAAACCACACCCATATATATACATACATAAATATATATAAAGAATTTGTAAAACTGTTTTACCACTTCATAAGTCAAGATAAAGAAACATTTTACTATAAGATATTAAGTGAAATTAACCACCAAGAAAGTTGGTCCGAGAGTTAAGACAAGAGACAAGTGAACGTCGATGCGAAAAGTACCGCCAAGGCCAGGAGAGCCACTTAGGGAAAAAAGCTAAGGCCACTGAATGTCCAGATTGTCATTATCCGCAACCTACGGATGGCTAATCTTATAAAAAATCTTACTAGTAAAACTGTATCTTCATCTTCAAAACTTAGAGTTAAGAATAAAGAACAAATTATTATAAATGATATTGAGGAAAATATTCAAAATTGGAATATTCCTAAGGTACCAATTCATGATGTTTATAATAAAAGATCATTCAAACTTAAGATGGGATATGCCATCAAAACTGTAGAAGAAAGTCTCTCAGTAACTCAACATCAAGAAGACTTTCACCTACTCTCAAAGAAAGTAATAGAAAAACATAAAGAAAATAATTATAAATATTTACACATTGGCCTTATCCAAATAGCAGTAAAACCTTTGACCCGTTTAGGGTTGAACACTTCTGTGCTTGTATGCCTAAGAGATACAAGACACAATATATTCACAGACTCTCTACTAGGCATGGTTGAATCCA